>NC_089518.1:17918695-18276195 GCF_963924715.1 Thunnus thynnus
TCAAATTAACTATAATTAGTCAAACTGAGAAGTGAGCGGAGGCAGAGGTATGTTACATGAGAGACTTGTTCAACGATGGCAAATGGCACCCCCTCCCCATCCTACCAAATACACAGACACACACACACACACACACACACACACACACACCTCCTCTGCCACCTGCTGCCATACACCCAGCTATGCCACCTTCTCCTGAGCTCTGACACCCGTCACGCTCACTTCAACCCCCCTGAGCTCAGACTGTATGTGGCACGCGAACATGCAGACGCACAAACTAGTTCTGTTGTGACACATTCCAACAAAAACCTGCATGTGAATTTCGCGAGCGGCAGATCCTGACTCCTTTAATCTTGTCAAAAAGACATTAACAGACATCTTATGAGGTGATAGCATAATCGGTTTGGACAGACACTGTAGTGCAGGATTGCATGAGGATTATGAAGACAAGCATTGGGGGCAGAGGGAGAGATTATATAGATGATCTAGAATTCATACAGTGAAGAAGTAGGCAACCGCTACGGCCTCTGGGACCCAGCACCAATTCTGTTTGTCCTTGTTGCACTGTATATGTGCAGCCTATAAGTCTTAAGTGTTCAGGCACTGTAGGTAAACGTAAATAGCAGTAGAAATGTATTTGCATCTTATCTAAAAATCAGTTTTTCAACCTGAGCTTGTCTTGTCCTCGTCCAATAACTTTCACCACAATACTACCAATAAAAATACCCTCAGATAACACACAAATTGTTAACAACTGAGTACACAATAAAAGGGTAGTCCACTGATTTAGATTTGTATTTCCATACAGTTGAGAGATTTACAAGAGATTTTAAAAAGAATCATCAAAATCCAAGCAGCAGAGCCTAAGAAATCTTGACTTTTAGTCTGACATTTCCAAAAACACTGGATCCTTCATTTCCCATAATGCAACTCAATAGCAGCTTTCATTAGATCTTCTCCGCCTTGTAAATGCCCATGTCTTTAAAATCCACACCCTCACATTGTAGCACAGGCTTCATATAGAAATATGAAGTTTCTAAGCCCAAGCTGAATGAACCCTGATGACATCATCTGGGTTATTTTTTCAGACTTTAGGAAGTTTTAGGAAGTCTTTAAGAAGACATTATACAACCGTTTTCACGGGCTGAATAGTACTCTCTGTGATGAATAAACTGAACTTGATGTGTAAAATTAGTGGAGTGACCCTTTAAAAAGACCTCATGTCTGATACTCTGTCAATATCAAGTGTCAACAGGTTCCTCGCTCTACCATGAAGCTAGTTAAGATAAAACTGGCCTTGCTAATAAGGTCGAAAGCAGCATTCAATCCGTCAGTAAGCTCAGCTACATTTGTCGGCTACATTAAATTGAAAGCTTGTCTTGGCTACAGCAGCAGTGACACTCAGCCCACCACTGCAGTAAATCATTAGCTAAATAGCTAATTCTACAGATTAGCTCTCTTGGCAGCTGACTGGCCAGACAAGTTAAAGGTGTTTTATTTTAACATTATATGATTCCATCAATGTGACGGGGACCATTTGGTTTAATGAATCGCTTCAAGGAAGATGGATTACATGGAGACATATGGTAACAGTCGGGTTTATACCATCCAATTAGGAAATATAAACATGTGCCACAGAGTTAGAAGAACCATTTTTAATTGAACATGCTTATGTATACGTATATATGGTATTGACAGTGACACAGGTTGGGTTAAAAATCTACTACAGAATAAACTAATTGAAAAAAATAAAAAAGTCTGCTCCTATTCTGATTGGCTGAGTCACATTCAGAGCATTGACAAGCAACATACATTTTTATAATTTTAGTTTGTATTTATTTAGAAGATAGTTTTGCATTTTTATTATAATCATTTTCTATGTTGCAGAAATGGACCGACTGAAAAGTCTGCCAGACTTGGTGCATTCATGTACTTCCATCCATCTGTTGTATAGATTAGAAAAATGACTCAGCTAATCACATGTTAGCTTGTGAATGCGACACTGCAGCCAACTCTTGAGTGTTGCTGAATGTCAGCATTCAACAGCTTGGATGCCAACAACCACAGACCTGTGTAAATCACTCAGCACTCACAAAAGTACTGATGTGCTACTTAGCAATCGCTTTGCATAAGCAGTATTACTTACTTATTTACTTACTTACTATCAATATTTACCCATCATTAAACCATCAGAAATTAAATCAACTATACATATTTGAGTATGCTTGAGACAGTAAATCTTTCTGTCATGTTGCACCACTTAACGCACTCAAAAGCAAAGAGTTTCATCTGTGTTGGTGAAGTTGACCTACCTGCGTGCTCCAGAAGCATTTTGGCGATATCCATGTGTCCGTTGAGCAGAGCGTCGTGCAGAGGACTGACTCCTCTCACCTGGTTATTAATGACAGGGGCGGGGTGGTGACGTAGCAAAGCCTCTACACATGCTGTGCTGCCATGGTTGCATGCTTCATGCAGGGGAGTCCAGCCTGCATGATCTAAATGGTCAACAAAAGCACATGTACAAACAAACAAACACACAAATAATGCTTACTCAATAGGAAAGATAAATAAACTAGGTATAAACAAATTGTTATTTTGTATCCTTTAAGGTTAAAAAGGTTCATTTAAACAAACGATATTTGAAGAATGCGCTTTCTGGAAAAAGTAAATTAAGTACAATGTTTTGTGCAGAAATATGGGTAGCAAGAAGTTGAACACATATGTAAATCTCCAAAATGACAGTATTAGGCAATAAAGTTTAATTGGAGTATAAAAAAAAAAGATTTGAAAAGACTTCTTGTGGCGTGAGAAGGTTAACCAACTGCATCGCAGCTAAGTCGCTGGTTAGCGCTGAGCTCTAAATGCTAACAACTCAGCTAATGAGTGAGCTACCAAGAGGTATTAGGAGGAACTCTGTACACAGATTGAGAGAAACTAACAAGAGACACCTTGAAAAATGGTTTAAACTAATATTGAAAGTGGTGCAGACTTTTAAACTCTGCGTTAAAGCCAGAAAATTTTAGAAGAACTTTTAACAAATGCTATCAATGACTCATCTGTCTGTTCCACTGCCATGAGACAAAGGACATTAACATGACTGAGATAAGGCTGTTAGGGATTGAGATTTATTAATCAATGCGCCATTAGAATGTTTAAAATTCTTGTTTCGGGAGTTTTCTAAACAGCGTTTATGTACATCATGCATAATTATAAAAATACCAGCATTTCCTAGAAACATCCAATTAGTTTAGCCTATATTGTCTTGTTTTACACCCTTACTTTCCAAAATTACAATGGTAAAGGACAGTCAAGTCCCAAGGAATATTAAAAAAGCCCATTTGGAGCACATCATAACGTACATCTGTTTTATCTGACAAGAAAGGACCGAAAATGTTCTGCCTCAATTACCACGGGCCTCGTTTTAGCAGACAACTGCGAGGTGACAGCGGTAATTTATTTTACCATTTTGCACATAGTTCTGCCTGATCACATTTTGGACATCACCTCTTGCATAAGCCCCCTACCGAGAAGCAAGTTCATTTAGGTTGCTATTAAAGGGTGATTACAAAATCGGAGAAACCTTTGAAACAGCACAACATTTCCATAAAAGGAGGACAAGTCATTATATTTGACCTAAAGGGACAAAAGAAAGTCATTCTGAAATATCAAAAGGCGTTCAAGTCACTTAGCAAAGTGACTCTAAATCTATAAATCTAAGCCTCCAAACTCATCCCACTCTTCCTAGACACACCCTTTACATTTTAGCTAAAGGTTAACCTCAATGATGACGCACACGTACTCCTATTTCTTCTCTCCTCTTTTTTTCTTCAATGTTAATCGCTCCTCGAAACCCTAGAGCAAACAGTGGGAGTGAAGTGAGATGACGGTGAGAGAAAGGGAAAGCAAGAAAGTCTTACCTTTAACATTGACGTCCGTGCCAGGAAGCGCCAGGATCTGAAGCACTGTTTCCACTTGGTTCCTCTTGCAAGCTCTGTGGAGGAGGGTCTCTCCTTCGACCAGGACACACACAACGGACAAACACACCCAAAAGAGAGAAGAGGCGGAAGAGAAGAGAGAAATCCGAAATTAGGGTGTGCCCGATGTCCTGCCCATTGTCCCCCTCCATATGGTGAACACACCAATAAAATACCATCCCCAACCACCAAAAAAAAAAAAAAAAAAAAAAAAAGCCTGACCTAAAAAAGTACGACCCGCCAATGAGGATGCAAATTAAGAAGACTGATGAGAAAAGGGGGAGATCTTTCAAGGGAAAAAAAAAAGGGATGAAAAAAATTAAAGATGGAGAGTTGGGCAAATTCGCCTCGCTCTTTTCCTCTTTTACAGACAGAGATTACCCACTTACACCCCGAGCCCAACAAAGTTAATATCGGGGTTGTCGGCAAGTGATTGAATGTAGTGGTGAGAAAGTGGTCTTGCTTCCTGTCCGCTCATCCCTATATTGTTACTTGAGAGGAAGTTATGGTAGACAGCCCACGCACAAAGCCTCGAAAAGGATTCTTCACAGATCCAGGGTTCAAAAGCTCCGCTGGGCATTGCCAGTGTCACCACGTGATATTTAATCAGCAAACTACCAGTGAACAGGCATGGAAAAAACCTCTCAAGGATTCCATTTACATTTTTAAACACAATTTTCCTCCCCCTTTTTTCTCCTCTTTACCCCGTCCCTCACTTTTTCTGATACAATATTAAATCAGGAATATATTAGCGGGCCAGAGCCCCCTCTTTTCATGTATGGCTGAACTTCAGAGGGAAGTTAAAGGCCAAGCATGAGTGGCTCTGTGCTTGCCAGTATAATACAGGACTGCAAAGCCCGTAATAAATGCTTTACTAGCTCTCCCCAGGACGCCACGCCTGTACAGGGGCTCCACTCCAGCATGCACAGAGCAGAGACTGGGGCAAAAGGAGCTGGAGGAGGAGGAGGAGTGGGAGGGAGGAAACAGGGGGGCAAGAAAGAAGAGGCAGTGGAGGACAGACTGAAAGGGTTTCCTGCATTTCAAAGCATGTAGGGGAAATATTGAAAATGCTGGATCCTATTCATCCTGAAGAATTCCTTTCTTTCAGGAGGTGTCTTTGAGGATGCAGAAGATGTATTAAATGCCATCCAGTGGTAGTAAAGAGGTTGAGGAGAGGAAAAATAACAAACAAAAAAAAAAAAAAAATGGGGGAAATGGAAGCGCTGTTTATCAAAAGGAAGATCATTTATGTTCTCTCTAAAAATGTGATGCAAAACCTCACAAACAGAGGGAAGTTAAAAGTTTTGAAAGTCAAACATTTTTCCAATGTTGATTATATCCAGTTCAGAAACAACTACATTTTATAAAATTATGCATGCATAGAGTATATACTATAATATTTCACTACCCTTATAAATGTTGCTGCACAAACCTCTTAAAATCTAATTTCTATAAACAGTCTATGATTGGATGGTTGGTGTAGTCCTATACTGAAGCACTACTCCGCAAGAAACTATTAAATTTATTTAGAGAATTTTCTTATTGCATCATGTAGTTGACCCTGCAGGGTTGTATCATACAAATTTGTCTGTGGTCACTGAGAAGGCTGTTAAATGTTTTGAAATGAGCAATGTTGGCAGAGGGGAGACTGGATAAAGATAAAGATTAAAAAAAAGATAGTGACTTATTGGTTGTAATGAATGCTAAAAAACAAACACATTGATAGTAGCTATTTCACTACAACTTATTTCAAGCTTTATGCTCATAGTCAGGTGGAGTACGACATTTTAATATCCAACTCAAAAAATGACATTTCTGTAACTGTATTGTGATTAAACAGTAATGTGTTATAATACTACGTAACATGGAAAAAATTGTCTGAAACTCAAAAACTAGAATGCTCAAAAACAAATCACTGAAATCCCACACACAAATAATTTACTGACCAGCAATGAATACCGTTTTTTGACGATTCCTGGTGTAATACTCTTGCAAATGTTTAGATACAATACAAAATTCCAGTTAAAGGCACTATACAGTGCATTAACCCACTATTCTGTGGTGATATTTTACTAAACATTTATCTAAACTCAGCGATTAAAACACTGTCGCTAGTTCATAATTTCAATCTCATTTTCATTCTGAAAATATATGCTGCATTGTAAAATCATATTAACTTCCATATAACTGTACACAGCTGTTTGCGGATGTGACATTGGAAAACAAATATTCAAATGGTTGTACAGTATGAGTAACAATAATGAAGGCAATCAATGAAGCAAAATGGTATTTCCAATCCAAAAATCAAAAACACCCAAACAGAGGGTGGAGCCCACTCAAAAACTACAGTCACTAATGAGTAAGCTGTACCATGCGGCACGTCAGTGTTCTACATGGACTTCTCTGCTATTACTGGGCTCTAAAACGCTGTGATTAAACACCCATTCCACTACACCCCATGTGTACACATCCTCGCAAATGCCAGGGCCAATCCACGCACTGTTAAATCACTTTAATGGCTCCAATTTGGACACAACGCCTCTATTATAGGGGTAATTGCATGCTCAGCATTTACAAGCACGGAAAGGATAAATCCGCCTGTCCTTTTCTATAAATTCCCCGTTTCACACTTTAATAGAAAAGTTAAATGTATGTGTTGCTCTTTATATCCCTCAGTCTGCTTGCTACACTCCTGTAAAGTGTTGCTTGGCCTGCCGATCCCTGGACCAGAAAGCTGCTGGAAGCCTGTAACAATGCTATTTGTCAGGAATGTGTTAGGAAGGTATTCTGTGCCAGTTATTGGATGTATTTAAAACTATTTGAAGACTACTGCTTTCGCTGGCGCTAAGAGTAATGGCGGCATGTCAGTTCCCCAAAATCAAGATTACTGAAGCTTTCATTGTGCCAAAAACCAACTACTGGCCTTGACGTAACTGACCATCATTGAAAAATCCCACTGGTGAGGATTTTAAAGGGGACCTATTATGCTCATTTCCAGCTCTATATTTTTATTCTAGGACTCCACTAGAGTAGCTTTGCATAATTCACATTTCAAAAAAACCCTTATTTATCATATACTGGCCCATTATGCAGCCCCTCAGTTCAGCCTCTGTCTCTAGGCAGTCTTAGCTCCTGTCTCTTTAAGGCTCTCCTCCCGATGAGCCCACTCTGTTCAAATTGGCCAGCTTTCAGGGAGCCTGCCAAGCAGCAGTTGTACAAAGTCGTGTTAAGTTACCACCGATGCAAACCCAACATTTCCTACTAGTAGAATTTACAGGAAATTAAACGTGTTCCTCACCGAATTAGCAGAGCTTCATTAGAGGCGCTAAAAAATAGTCCACACAATAACATATGGAGATATTTGAAGCTCTTTGTTCAGCGGATCAGTTAGAAATAATAATCATGGAGCAATAGTACAAGCAGAAACAGCCACAGTGACGATGATGTTTGATGAATAGCTGCAGATGAAAAGAATGGAAAAATGCCATAATGTTAGCGGAGTGGAGCAGTGAACTCACGCACTGTGCGTGGAGCAGATGACCATATAGAGAAATCTGTCAAGAGCCGATGACGGCTTGGGCTGAAAGTAGAAAAAAACATTGGAAACCAAGCATTCAGAGCAGTCTGAAGCCAGTGCTCTTTGATCACAGGGATTACTTCTACATACATTTACCTCATTATTTTGACACTTTAACCACATTTAATATGAACATCCGACATTGTAACATTATATATATGACTGAAAATAAGGAAAAGCATAATAGGTCCCCTTTAATGTAGGATTCAATCATTTACTCTGCCAACAGGGAATAATGAGACACTGAAACAGAGAAGTTTATCCTAAATCCCTCAACTCTTCTCAGCTACTTTGATAAAGATACCAAGGTTAATGGAGGCACCAAAGTAAAGAAGTGCAGCATATAAGAAAGTAAGCTTACATATGTGGTTGAAAAAGCCTGTAAGAGAAAGAGAGTCGGGGAGAAAATGGGATGAGATGGGATGGGATGAGAGGGCGAGAGGGGAGGATGCTGTGCCGATGGTTCATCAAAAATTAATGCCGACTGCATCGGTATAGAGATCACGTAGTGGAAAAACAACACATGCCAACAGCCTTGAGTCTCCTGCCTCAGCCCTCCCTACCCACCCCCCCACTTCTCTCCTTTACCCTCCATCCCTCCTTCGCACCAGCACAGAGCCTTTCTGATCAGGTGGAGGGGGGAGATATGAGCTCTGACACCTTCGAGAGTTCACACAGAGTGCCATGCCTCTAATTGCAGGAAGTTCCACCAGTGCAGCCACTGTATATCTGCAGTGCTACCCTAATTGCTGCATTTAATATCCCTAAAATGGAGATCTGAGGTGCACTGTGCGTACTAATATGTGTTATTGTTTTGTGCGAGAAACCCATTAGTTCTGGCCATGCCATTTATTTATTTATTTATCTATTACTTTTTTAAAAGGTGAATAAGACATGAGGAAAAAGCAAAACAAAACAAAGAGCAGCGTTGAATTTCAATGCAAGTAGAACGAGTGGAGGAGGAGGCATAATGCAGAAGTGTTGATATGGTCCAAACTCTGCCCTGAACATACACGACAGGCCTACTTATGCAGCCAAGTTGCCCTTACAGCTGACTAGATGGAAGTGTGGTCCGATGCAAATCAATCACTCTCTCCATACATTATGTGCTCTTCATTAAACTGAAAGTGATGACAGAGCTATCATGTCGCTCTTTACTGATGACCTAGTGCAGTGCATCAGTCCATTAAAAGTCTGCTCCTTGCAAATGTTCAGCAATATTGTCAAGCAGTGGCCTGTGTATGTGTGTGTGTTTGTGTGTGTGTGTGTGTGTGTGTATGTACGTGCCATACCTGCTGCGTTTACTCTGTTCAGACCTCTAGGGATGTTCTCTTTCTCAGCGCTTGTTTCATTCACCGCAGTGTTCTGAATTCTGTACAGGGACAAAGGCCACAGTCAAGGGGGTTATGAGAAAATAGACACGTTAAGCTAATTCAATGAGAGATTACCCATGATTCACATAAACAAGTCTAAAGTTTCAATGACTGACCATTTCAGTATGACAGTGTGGAGGCCTAGTGGTACAGAAAGTGGAACAGGCATCACTGTACTGTGAAAAGTGCCATTAGCAAATGAATCCCTCATGGCTCTGTATCATCTCATATGAAATCTGACAATATCTGTCAAACCCCTACTGTGTTGGCCACACACACACACACACACACACACACACACACACACACACACACACTTCACACACCCAATCCTCCGTTCCCGTCTCCAAAGCACTTTTCCTCCCACTTAACGCCTCAAACGCAGAGACGGAGAATTCGATGTGAGCAAGCACATTAGGAGGAATAACTAGCAAAAGAAAGTGAAGCCTCTTCAAAGTAGTGGCGTGCTAATAGCTGTGGGCTGTCACTAGTCCTGTGAGTGGGTATGGGAGATCTGCCTGCATGAAGCCTGACAGGTGTCTGTGTGTATACGTCTGTGCATGTGCATGTGCGCTGCATTGAAGCGGAGTGCCATCCGTATTACAGGGAAGAGGCTTGTTCCTTGGTAATTGGCTTGTTCAGAAGCCAGGAAGGAGCTCCCAGCAGTGAGGAGGAAACACGCGTCCTGTCACATTGCTTGTTATTAGCAGGGACAAGGCTGAGAAGAGATGAGACAAGCTCTGTGTGTCTGTGTGTGTGAGAGAGAGAGTCCATAAGAGTGTCTGGGATGAGGGTCAGGGATCGAAATTAACTTTTTTCTTCAGTCCTGCTGCAACTGTCCCGAACTCTACTTTCAACTGTCCCAGACTTAACAACCATTGTCCCAAATTGAAGTCCTTTTTTTTTTTACATTCTACATAACAAATACAGTTTAATAACTTTGTTTCAGTAACTCGCATCACTTCATTGACTCACTCTGGTCTGCCATGGAAGTTCTGCTAGTTGTTCCCTGCACTTATATCTTAATAAAAATTAATATCACCCTAGGTGTTTGTCCACAGTCAGTTTTCATTATTCTTTTAGTCATTGGTTGAGTTACTGCTTATTGTTTTTTCTAACTGTTTGATTAATAAACGCATCACTGCAAACTGCAGTGCAAATACAAACCTGTTTCAAGATCCAATGAACTGCTCTGTGCAGCTCTTTAGTAATTTACTGCTGGCTCTTATGTCTCTGCAGCATTTTGATATATGATATAATTCCTTTTGGAAGATAAATGTTGGTCTCACAGATGAAACCTAACAATTGTAGCTGCCACATTAGTTTGTCTGAATTTTAAATTGAAGCTTCGTGTTTTTACTGGACAGAACAACAGCGCTGCCTCTGGGGCTCCATGTGTACAGATATCACCACATTTCAAAATATATAAATGTATTAAAATGAACAGATTAGTCTATATTAAATTTCGTTTTATTTTATTAAGTTACATGACAGTTTGGGTTTTTAGTATATCTACATTACAGACTGAATGCCATAATTTACTGCATCCCTTTGTCAATGAGGTTTTTGTTTTGTGAGAAAAAAAAAAGTATTAGTGGAGCTTTGAGTTGAGATTATTTTGTCACAGTACAGTCAGGTAGTTATGTTGAAGCTGAGCTGGTGCTGTCAGCGAGAACGCTGCTGTTCCAGTTGCAGAATGGCCGTGCTGCGTCCTCCCGTCCTCTGAGGTTAGTGGCCCGAGTTGAGCTTGCCAAGTCCAAACTAGCAAGTATGCAAGTCTTTATGTGACGTAGCGTAGAGCATGTACCGCCTCGCATTTCTCAAATTTGAACACCTACAATTAAAATGATATCTATTCCATGACACATAAACGTAATAATTTCATTTGTAATAATAAGTTTCTCTACAGTCCCAGAATTGTCCCAGACTCCATATCTTTGTTATTTTTACTGTCCCCAGGACAACCTTAATATCAAGCACTGATGAGGGTGTACAACTTCTCATCTCAAACCACTTCAACCAAGTGTCCTCTGTCCATATAGGCTGGCAGCTGTGGAGGTTGACAGCACCTGGCTTGTATATGCCCCGGACTCCCCTCCCCTCATGGTCTACTTTAGGAGACCAGCATGCTGTCAGTGGCCCAGCTATCAATTCTAGGCCTGGAGCAGCATGTGCCCTTGGTGGCTGACTCCCAAGAAACTTGTGAGGAATAATGAAAGTGCATGTCCAATGCCACAGCAAGCAGAAGCTATATATTACATTCTACTTGCTTTAATTCCAACTAAAAGGCCACAGCCAAAAAAGCCAAATGGATGAAAGTCCCTCTTTTGTTCAAATATTTGCTGAGTTAGTCTAGTTAAAGGTCTTTCTTAAATCGAGTTGACTCTGGCTACACACAGGTCTGGTTCTAAGAGATGAAGCCAAAATAACGGCATAGTCAAATGGTTTGAAAAGATAACAGCACTACACTGTGAGTGATTAAGCCAGTAGGAGAAAACCTAAGTTCAATTACAGCGGCAACAGCAGCCAGCAAGTCAAACAGCCATCTAAAGTCAGTTAATCAGCCAGCTTGTCAGATTGGCTTCAATGTGTGTTGTGTTGCCAGGCTGCCAGTTGGTGTATAGGAAGCACACTCACCATCATTTCATACACTACTACAGCAGCCTCAAGTCATAGTAAACCAGCCTAACGTGTTCTAACAGCAAGAAATTAAAGATAAAAGGGGTTGTGTGGCTCCGCTCAACGGTTAAGACCTGCTCCGGCTCTTTTCATAAATTCAACACCCAACATCTTGCCCGAGTTTTATCTTGTGTCAAGCTGACACTTTGAAAAGGCAGATAAAACAGAACCATTTAACATCAATACTTCACTGCTGAAACCACAATCACATTTATGCTATTTATATTTTGACTTGTCTTGTAAAGCACTGTGAAATACTGACAAGTGCTCTAACTATAAATACAGTTGATTTCTTACATAAAATATTCCTAAAATAATGTTATGTTACCATTTTAGTTCCTCCTCAACTGCACTGAAGCAAAACAGAGAACTGTGTTGAGAAAGCTTAAGAGATTGAGGGGTGTGTCAGTTTTATAAATGTGTCAACATAACAGTGTCAACATCGCTGACGATATGTATAATATCATGAATTCAGCCGTGCAAAAGGAGAAACAAGATTTTCTTTTGGTTTCTGTTCTCAGTTTATCGCAGACTTTGTCATTTTGATTTCATTCTTTCTTTTAGGGTCAAATGATTCCACATACCCTTTGGCATTTCTTTATCTCATCCACACACATTGCATTCCTTGTTTTTTCCTTCATTTCTTCTCATGTCTATGTTCAAATAAACAGAACTCTTCAAACTTTGGGGAAAAAATAAAGAGAGAGCAGTGATGGGAGGAAAAGGGGATCTGGTCAGTGCATGAACCAGTAGCCTTCACATGAACCTGCTCCCTGGTGACTCTTGCCCTTCTCCAGGCCAACTACCTGCTGGTGGAACAGCAGATGTCTGATACGGGTTATGGAGAGTGTGTGTGTGTGTACGTGATTGCGTTCAAGACGGCAAAGAGGGATTTAGTATGCAAGGGCAGATTAAGAGAGGTGGAGAAGGGGGGTGAAGGCTGAGAGCTGTTGGTCATAAGGGAAGGCACAAAGGCCTGATGGGATATCCTAGTCTGTCTATCTGTCGGCTTCCTGTCCAAATCAGACTCAGTAGTGCATGAGTGTACAGTATATGAGTGTGTGTGTGTGTGAGGAGGGGTCTAACCTCCCTTTGCACCCCTCCTGTCAGCAAGCACGCACTGATAGGATCAGACCTGGGCATGACCCATCACATGCCAACTCCTCACGCTCCATCTGACCTCTATTTGCCTCTCCCCAGCTTTCCCTCAGTCCCTCCATTCATGCATCTCTGCTCCTCCACCCCACCCACACACACACACACACACAAACACACACACACCCTCTCTCCAGGTGTTCCTTTGTTCCCCTTCACTAAGATTTCCCCCGAGTTTGTACATTTTCACCCGTTTTACTCTCTACTCTTACACCTATGAGTGGAATCTTGACAGTCGAGGGACAGACTGCTAGTTAAAGAATTCTACTATTTTAGACATGCGATGCATCTAACCAGCAAGATGAATGAATGCTGTTATACATGCCTTTTTGTACATTTTTAAAAATCTTAGGGGGGAATTGCGCCATAAACTTTTGAGGAAGTAGCAACGCACATTGATAAAGAAAGTGATGTCTAGGAGGGAATCTAAAGCAGTTGACCAAAGCAATTTTGCTCAACCACAGAAAATGTTGAATTAAAAGAGTGGGAACAAGACAGAGAAGAGCAATGGACTTGCAATGAACTGCACACAACTGCCGTTTGAAATTCCCAGGTTGATCTTTAAACATAAGTAAATTTACTCCTGGTTGAATGTAGTCTAGTATAAGACAGTGAAATGAGGAAAAACTGTCCTAAGTTCATTAAAAATGTATTTAGTGTCCTAGACTCTTATACTGTGTGCAGCCCCCACCTCTGCACGTATGTCCTTACATGTTCTGCTTCAGGCTTTTGTGAAAATACAACTGAGACTGAAAGTGGTATAGACAGACAGCTGTGTGTAACTGACCCGCAGCCGGTGCCCGGGCTGGTGCAGCTGTGGGAGGTGGGTTCAGTCCTGCGGCGAGCACCGCTGGGACTCTGAGATAAACTTCCCAGAGCAGGCAGGTAGGACAGCACCTGTCAGAAGTCACACATACACACACAAGGTTAGACAGTGCCTTTATAGTGTAAGTGGAAGTTTGTGTGTCTTTAGGGGACACGAACCGTGAGTGAGAAAGCCAGATGTTCTATTGCAACATAATGGGTAGACCACACTAGCAGTCTTTGTCTCTGTAGCATAGCATTGTAATGAAATCTATATGAATTTTCACACTGCCAAGTTAACTAATGCAGAGCATCTGTGTTTTATTCCTCTTTACCATAATATAAAAGCACAGTTGAAAAATTCAACAAAATTACAATGTACCTGTGTTTTTATAAGAAAGATTTGAAATCTGCATTAAAGTATATTCAATTCCTTTATTTTTTGCTATATTTTTACAAACATGTAGTTTTATCAGACTTTTTATCAGAGCCAAAAACATACACACCATTTTCTTGAGAGAGAGGGCTTCATCTCCCACAGTGAATCCATTTCTGCAGCAGAGGTTCCTGAATATGGCATCAGCCATCACCAACTTAAGTCTGGTGGAGGACACTCTGACAACCAGCTCCGCCAGAGCCGCTGGAGACACATCTACAGGACAGAACAGAGGGAAAATACATCAGATACCATACTGTCAAATATGACTTTTGACTTAAAAAAGCAAGCTGTCTTGGTCAGAAAAACATTTCATTATTCATCATCAAAATGTTACACCATTGCATAATTAGACATTCAAAAAATAAAATCCAAATTCTTCTGCTTAATACTGAGTAAATTAGTTCATGTATTTTATTTCACTTTTTAACATATTTAGGGTTAAAATCCCGAAGGGGTAGAACCGTTCTGGCCCAATAACTGGAAACAATGTGCAAATGCTTCCCAAGAAATATGAGCCCAATCGGCCAGATGGTGGCGCTGTAATTAAGGCGCAAATGCAATTTTGTAAAGGCCACACCCCTGATTGGCTTAAAATTTCACCCACAGGTCCAGGTCAATGTCCTCTTGGACCATAAAAGTCCGCCATGATGGAGGATATCTTTGCAAAGGGCGGGGCTTAGCAGGAAATTGGCCATAACTCAATAACCATTTGTCCAATCATAATTCTTGGCACATAACTTAAGTCCTTGATTGGAAATAGTTCTACCAAAGCATTTTGAGTCCAACCCACAGTGGGCGCCACAAATGCCACAAACGTGTATCTGAAAACCAGGTGGACAGAATTTCACCAAAATTGGTGTGCCTGCTCCGGGGGGCAAATTTTTACCAAAATCTGAAGTGTCATACTCATCAGTGCAAGTGGGTGTGGCCTATCTTCATATTTGCTCATTCTCTAACAGAACTAAACTAGCTGAAGTGACTTTGCTCACCTTTGTGAAGCCTGAAACCCACTTGTTGCTGCTCAACACTTAAATTTTGGCCGATTGAGCTGCTTCCCTCTGTTGAGCGCAAAACGGTTTGAACCCATGAATTGCCGCTTGCGGCTGTTTCACTTGTATTTTCATACCCTGGCTGATAACGGCAAAATGCTCTGCTAGGTCTTTCAGGCCCTTTTCCACCAGGTTCTGGTTCAGTTTGAAGTGCTGCTGACACCAGAACTCCACCAACACAGACAAGAGGTCCAGAAGGGTAGCCGCCAGATGCAGCTTCTGCTTCTCGTCCCTCTCAGCATAGTCCTACAGTGATAGATAAACAATATCCCACTACTGAGTTAGTAAATTCTAAGAAGACTTTGGTCAAGTCACATCACTAATCTGACCATCCTAGCTAAAATAGATCAGAGTAACTACATTTTTGTTGGGTGATTATAACTCTGATGAAGCCACTTTGGTTGATATTAATGATATGAGACAACTAAATGATTATAACAATGTATAAATTCCATAATATTTACCTCTGTGGCAGCCTGCACGACAAGCTGGATAAGCTGTTTCACAGCACAAGACAACAAGGTGGTGCGCTCCCACACAGTCCAGAAGGTTCCATACAGCAAAGAGCCTGATGCTGATACCTGAGATACACCTGCTCCCTGAAGCAATAGAAAATCCCTAAGACAGAGAAAGGCAGGGGTAAATGAAGCAGCACACACCAGTTAAAATACAATGATTTGTTGAGGATTTCTGGAATATGCAAGTTACATCTGTGGGAAAATCCCTCCACAATTCTATCCATGCAACAAAGATTAGGGGCTCCTTTAATGAACAGAATGGAAAAGGACTATGCATTTAAAACAAACAAACAAAAGGGACTGCCCTATCTCCCACAATGTGTATCTGTGTTGTTACCCAGTGGTGACAGAGTGGAGTTCCCCCTGGAAGAGCTTGAGAAAAAATGCCAGGAGGTCGCTGTGGAAATGTAACAGTGTTGGCAGGGCAGGTCCAGGGAGAGGGTGACATGTGAACTCACTTGACAGGCAGTAACTGAAGGACATATGGAAGAACAGTACATATGAGAAAGAAATTACTACTACTTTTTCAATGAATTTTATAGTGTTTGCTAATTACACAAATAGGGTTGCTTTTAATGGAAAGAGGAGTTTAAGTATCTCTCTCTAAGAAATTAAAGGTGCACAAATTTTTAAGTGAATAATTTGTTGAAATTTCAGAAGTTTACCTGATAGCTGTCTTTAGAAAAGGCCACAGGCCTGTCTTACACCGAGGACACTGCAACACCTGAGTAAAATATTTTTTCACTGTGCTGGGGGCCAGCCAGGGAGGATTGGTAATGAGCAGGCTATACATGACATGCTGGAAATTTCTCAGGAAGAGAGTTGTGGCATGACCCTGTGACAAAATAAACAGACAACAGTTTGAGTGGTGTGGATATTTTGATGTACGGCAAGAATGTCAATTTACAGTTTAGTTCAATGACAATGATCCTGGTAAAATGCCAGAAAGGAAGGAAATTTGAGAAATCTTACAAAACACGTTACACTTTCATACAGGCCCTGAGGCTCATGCAGCAGCAGGTGAAAATTAATGCAGTCTAGTAATTCTGGTCCTACCTGCTGTGCGTACTCTAAGAGGGAGACCAGGTATGGCGCTGGTGGCAGCAGACCTGGGAACACTGCACTCCTGATTGAGTCCAAGGCTTCAATGAAGAGACCACACTCTATCATACTACCAACATTGCTGAAGTCTGTTTCTGTTGCCTAGAGGAATAAAAGAACAATGATGAAATTTAACAGGTATATGGAAAAGAGGAGAAAACATGGCACTCAAAGAAACGGACAGCAGAAAGAGGAGGGAAAAAACGAGGGCAGAAGGGTAATGGAAATAGGAACTGAATGGGTATCAAAGGTTCCTGTGGTCATTTCTGACTGTCAGCTATTGGCAAATAGCATATGGAGTACAGAGAGTACAGAATGGAAATACACGAGCACTTATAATAGCAATCTGATGGAGATCCACTTGGGTAAGGTATGGACAGGACAGTGGAGAGTAATGTTAATAGGTCTGCCAATCAAAACTCTCAGATCAGCTGACAGTGGTGGTTAAATCAGTGACCTGAGTATGATGCGTCCTCGCTCTATAAGTCACTTTCCATTGAAATGTATGACATAAAGGAAATTGAATGACCTGATCTTCTTGATGAAACACAGTTATTTTAGAGATGTGTAGTAGTGATCAAGGATGGGGGGTGGGTACAGTATGTATGCACGTCTACCTGTGACTGTGGACGGTGGGGGTCATGGTAACCCAGAAATTCAAGGAAGCACAGTCTCGGCCGGCCCTAAAGAAAAAGACCCCATTAACAGTGTCAAATATGTATAATGCAGCTAATGCAGCCCATTTAAGTGACCATGAAAGTAGACCAGATGATTTGAAATCACGCTTTAGTGCTTTTCTGTAACGCACACACCTGCTGTTTGATGACATAGTCCCTGAGCTCCATCTCCAGCTTGGAGAAGTCAACATCAATAAAACTGGCTTCCTTTGTCTCAGCTGGGAGATCATTCATTACTTTGAAATTCATATCCACACAATTGCTCTGCCAAAGAGAAAAAAAAGGCTGATTGTTAAAGACTTTTAAACAAGATTTTCAAACCTTTATTCCTACGTTTTAAAAGCTTTAAATAACATGTTTGAGAAACTGATCATGAGCAAGAACAAATTAAAGCCGTTAAGGCTCGAGTGCTAACTGCACATACTGTATGACTGACCACAGATGATATTTAAAATTGAATGGAAAAATTAAAAAAGAATAACATAATGACTCCTGATAATCACTTCAGGCCATAACATTGAAGCAGGCCAATCCAGTGTTAAATCCTTCTCTCAGACTTACTTACCCCAAAAAGGTACTGGACGATGTGGCTTACAGGATAGCAAGGAGCATTATGGGAGTCTGAGTCCTCTGTAACAGGTTTAGCCATGACATGAGTGATGGAAGCATGAGAGGGAGGAGGACAGCGGTATACTTTGGCCCTGCCAGCTTTTAGGAGCCTGGGAAAAATTAAATTACAATTAATTTATAATCATATCTTGCAACAAATTTTCTCCCTCATTGGTGTTCATTGACAGAATGATTATCAGATTGTCTAAATGTTTAGAATAGTCAGTTAACTTACTCAACACTGGTGATATAGCATTTTTGTGTGTCACCTCACCGTTTGAACATGGCCCTGCGAGTGGGCTCTTGGATCTTAAGAAGAACCCTCCAGCCCTGGAAGGCCCCTGTTAGTTTTCCACTGGCCACCTTCTCCCTCCACTGTCTGACAGGGTAGAAGGTGGATGTGGCACCTGTGGAAATGGCCACCTCATAGGGTCCCTCTGCGAGCCAGGAGCCATTCTTAACACTGTCCAAAACATAGTCTGGAGTCACAACCCACTTTCCTGGTAGGAGAGAAGCAGCAAAAACAGTGATGAGGCAAGATGAGGCAAAAATCAAATGAACTAGGGTTGAGTCAATCCTGAGACTTAAAAAAAAAGGAGAGCTACGGTGAAGTGCTGTAAGTAGCTCAGTTAGATGAGTGATCTGAGTATAATTAGGCTAATCAAATATGACTTATTTTTGAATCATCATAATAATCAGAATCATTATGACTGACCTGCAGCACAGGCTGCCAAAAACTTCTCGCTGGACAAAACCTGAGGGATTATGAGATGGGTGCTGATGTCCTGATAGACCTGGAAGATAATCATTGCATCAGTATATGAAAATGTTACACACTAAAAACCAGAGGTGGATTTCACTTTTTAAAGAAAAATCATGTCTCTGGGAGAGACTTGAGTGATATGGATCAAATAAAAATTAAATAATCCAACTGATAAATGAGCTGATAAATGAACTGTTTTTCACTGTTGTGTATTATTCTAGACAGTACTCTTCATGTGTATTAATAACTTATTTTGTTAGTTATAATTACAGTTGGCTTTGAGTCATTCATTTGGACAACAGAATTTGTATAAAATAACAAATAAATTCACTAAACATTAATGAATAATAATTAAATTATCACCCAGCCATACATGTGGGAATAATACTGTAATTTAAAACTTTAAGTACAAGACAGAAGGGCCGATTTACATCACCTACATCATCTAACACTAGACTAACCTTTTCAAAGACCACATGATGAACTAAAACTTTAAATCCCAAAGAACTATCAGAAACACTTTACAGTAATCCATCAGCTGTAGAAACTACAGCATTAAGCACAAAGAGGTCTCTCTCAGTGTGAACACATCTACTTGACAGACACAAGGTCAAAAAGGAACTGCTGTCAGAGACAATTTTTTCTCTATGTTTACCATACTGTCCATGTGAATGAATGTAGCTCATCCCTGCTGTCTCATATTATTAAGCATATACAGTCAGTAATATAATGTAATATAATCAAAAGCTTTCACAGGAAGTGGCTGCAGTTGGAATTCAAAGGAGATTCAAAGTCTCAGGGCTTAAAAGTAGATTTAGCCCCGTAGGCTGGCTATTAACAAGACAACCTGCCTAGGGCTCCATGTAGTAGACAGATCTAATGCCTGACTGTGGATGGATTAATTGAACAGAACATTAATTGGATTGAGTTTTTATACAAGATTTATGAAATTCATCATTTAAGAAGAAGAAAAAAATATGAACATTTGCTGGTTCTTTAAAATGCAAAGGTTTGCTTGGTTTTCAAGGTTGCTTGGTTTACTTTTAAGACTCTCACTCTGGGCTATAGTAGGGAATCTTTAGACTGAATAATTATTATATATGTCAGAAAAAAAAAATGAAGATCCTACAATTTTATTTTTATTTTTTTTGAAAGATGTCGATCTCTACTCACTGAGCCACCAATGTATCTTCCACCCAGCTGCTGGATCCCCTGAACCAAAACTCTCTTCTTATCACGGTTCTTGATCCCAGAGATTTGGAAGACATGTGTGCAGCTCTCCATCCTGAAGAAGAAAATGAAGAGAAGAGGAGTTTCCAGTCTATTATATGCAAATTACAAGTTGAGTAAGTTAAGGTCATTCCCTGCAGTTGAGAAAATAATGCTGCAAGTCTTGTTTGACTACTACTTGACTATGTACTCTCACTACTAATTAACAGTATTGGAAAAGCAGGAAGATCTGCACTACACATCATGACACATTATGTTACTTTTGGTTAAGGGGGGGGGGTAATTTGTCTGAGCCAACATAATTACAAAGTTTGAGAAAAGTTACTTGCATGTAAAACAAAATAAGGGTATACTAAAACTTTCTGCCATAATTGCTTGACATAGACACCCATATGGCTATACAGTCTGGCTCACAGTTGACTGAATGAGCACAAATCGGCGTTGTGTCGTGTTCACTTTATGAGAATTTGATTTCCAGTTGCTTAAACACAGCTGATCGATCAGATACCTCTCTCATGCCACCGATGACTGTGTTCTTCCAGTGACGAGCTGGCGCGCCAAAACTCTGACAGCGACATCCAATGTTTCCTGTGTATGAGTGCGTGTTAGATTCCTTAATCCTAACATACGTTCAACTTCGTCAACAGACACACACGGCGACGTCTCTCAAAAGTGTAATTAAATAGTCTATATGTGTGAAATCGAGTTCACCGCCCATTACTGCCATGTGTTGACAGCTTCACGGCACAGATGATTTTGTTGGAGAGGGAAGTTCACTCACATAGTAATATGTATGGTGTGCATACGCAACATTGAATCGACGATATTTTTGACATAAAATATTATAATTACTCTAAAGTCAAGTGTTGTGTTACACGATATCTACAATTAATAAAAGCTGCGTATTTTTCCGTCACTTTAAAGTTACCTCCCCCCCATTTGCTTTGCCAATTGGACTTTCCCACCGAGCGGAAGTTTTCATAGAGCTACTTCCGGGTTGTTGTCACGGACGCTTGCTGTCCCGGAAATATCCACAATAACTGGATACCATGCAGCACTGATTGATTAACGGGAATATCTGATGGATCGATCAATTTGAAAGGTGATTTCTGACAGAGAAGCTGCTCATGAAGCCGCACGACTGTTGCCAACAACAACAACTGCCCAGCGCCGTGTTCAGTTAACGTTCAGTCACAGCGATGCTTCAATATCCATCACATGAATGTAGTTATTATTGTGACGTGGTGGCATGTTTGATGTGGAATTGTCTTGGTTTTTACCGTTTTGTCATAACTACACATTTGTATCGTAGATAAATGTCAGAAATAAGTGGCTGCAGATGACGCTGTTCATATTGTGCCAACCTATAAAGGATTCACACTTCACCGAGAGAAGAGTATAAAGATGTTATGACAGGTAAGATACACACAGATGCATGTGTGGTAGCTCAAAAAAAAATAAAACTTGGATGTAGTTGTAGTTGTACCACGTGAATCGACAGCATTAAAAGGTACAAATCACCCGTCAAAGTCACCTAATCAAATACAGTCAGTGGCAATTATTTGACGAAGAATTAAGCTTCTGTGATCTAAAAGGTCTGTATTTGACTAGTTACATGGCCAAAGACCAGCATGACAAAAAGCTAGAAAACAGCAGCTGTCAGACTACAGTCCAAGGTCACTCTCTTTTAGGTGTGTTGCTTGCCTATACATTATAATTTAACACCATAAGATACTCTAAAGGACTGTTATCAATGAGAATAAAATACATTTTCAAGTCCTAATGATGTAATGTCAGTAACCGATTTGGCAGTAGAAGATGCATAATCAACAACAATTTTTATAATTGATCAATTAATTTAAGTCATAGGTGAAGAAAGAACATACCAAACATTACCTGGCTCCTGCTTCTCGAATGTGATTAATTGCTGCTTTTCTCTGTTATATAATATTGTTAATTAAATACCTTTTGCCTTTAGGTTGTTGGTTGGACAAAACAGGCAATTAGAAGATTTCACCTTGGGGTCTGGGAATTTCTGAGACTTTATAGACAAATTAATTAATCAATTAATCACAAAATAATGTTGAGATTTACTTGAAATGAAAATAATTTGCTGCAGCCCAAGCAGGAACCAGTCATCTTTGGAGCTGATGATGTATTGATTCATTTTCTTTTTGTACTTGACAAATATTTTGTCTTATGTGAAGGATATACCACCATACCAACTTCTAAGTGTATGAATTTGATGTATACCAGTTGCCCAACAGAATATAAGTGTTGAGGTTTACGATTACTGAAATCATGGCAGTTGGGAGACAATAAGCTACACAATATGAACTGCTCCAGTGTGACAATATTGTCTTGTTTTTCAGTGGTTGTAATTGATTCATTGCTCAGGGTACTTTAATACTGTTGAATGATGATGATTATTTCACAAAACAGCAACAGCAAGTAATATCAGGATTAAGTCATGTATTATTCATTCCCTCAGTGTAGGCTAATCACATAGGCATTTGTTATGATGATGCCAAGTTGTTGCGCTGCAATTTCTGAACAGTCTTACGCTACATATTTTAAGAAGATGTTATGCCCACATATTTCCCTTAGGTACAGAAAAAGAGTGACCAATACATATGAACAGGATTAATGCCTCCTAAATTGAGGGAAAATGTCACTATATCAAATCTGATGAGACTAAAGCCCATCGCTAAGCAGACAGGACTTCTTTTAAAAAAGAAAATCAGTCAAAAGCAGTGCAGTGTAGCAGGACTACATGGGTTACACGGTAACAATGAAGCCATGCTCCCCCCTGGGCATGCATGAGATAGTTCTCAGCAGTATTGTGATCTCAGAATATGCACCTATTTAATTTATTATGTTTCCTTTACAGCAGACTGTTAGGTACCCCCTTTAAAATAATGTTGACTTTAACTTGACATGCTCTAAGTGGCTTTAAAGCGGCGGCCTGGGGGACGTGCTGCTAAATATTTCAGGACAAACTCATTACTGTAAATGGGCCTGTGTGTTAGCCTAGCTGGGGTAGACAGGCAGCAGCAAGAGAGATAGGACAGTGATGTGAGTGTGTGTGTATGTATGTGTGTGTGTGTGACTGTGTTCCTTACTGTGTTCTAATAGCTGCAGAGTACACGCAGGCAGCGTCTCAGCGCCTGGCCCAGTTGTCCCTGTTGCAACACTGTGAAACACACAGGGGCTCCTCCAACATCTGCTTTGTAAAGAGCTAATGACAAGACAATAGAGACCGGATGATTTAAAGTATAGTACTAATGAGGCCCTGTGTGCTGCCTGGAGACTCCTGACACACACACTTGAATGTACACACTCATGCTTAAGATAACAGATGATATGTTGGCAGACCAGGAGGAAAACACCCAGCAGACACACAGCGTATACATTCAGACCCCCTGTCCATCTGTCTGTCTGTCTTGCATACACTTAGTGGTTGTAGACAGCACACACACAGACACTTGTGAAAATACACACACAGTGTCTGGCTGAGCCCATATAATTACAATGTTGAGTTTCCTAATCCATGGATTGAAAATCTTCCCTTTCAGCAATGGCTGCGTATAGACCCCTTCTCAGACAGTGGCGCAGAGGGAGCATGATGATGAGGGGAAACAGTAAGAGAGAAGAAGAGAGGGAGAAATAATAAAGGACAAGCTTAACTGGTGAGGCTGTCAGCGGAGGAAAATAATATTTGTCCAGCTGGACAGGCCTCCCTTTGTGCAGGCTAAATGAATGTTGAGCTTCCTGTCTGCCCTGTCAGGGAGAGTGGCACAGACTGTATGCAGCAGCGAAGAAGCCGAGCGGAGTGCAGGGAGCTGTTTGGAGTTTGACAGGGATTATTAAAATCAGAGCAGATGACGAGGAAGGGGTGAGAGGCGGAGTGTGAGAAAGCCAAATTGACACAGACACTCTCCATTACCTTCCACTTGACTCGCGTTGATGACAATGTTGATATGAGACCCAGCAACGCGGCACTGGCGTGGGATTGGCTGTTAGCATGAGCGTTAAGCACCACAGGGTAGGGGGGCGGCCCTCAGTTCTGGCGGAGACGTAAGGAGATGAGTTGTTTATTTAAAGCCTCGACTGAAGAGCATCTCACCTCATTGTTTATTTATTTGGTCTGTCTTTTTTTCTGTGTTAACTCACTGTAGTGTCAGTAGGTGGAAACTGTTAGAGGCTGAGGCAATGCATTTTGATCAGGGGTCCTCCTACTGCAAATGATTTTCTGGGGAAAGAGGAGGGGAACTGGAAGGAGAGGCAGGAAACTGTTTTTCTTGATGATAAGCTTCCTTTTGTTTCAGGTGCAATTGATTTCTGCCTCCTAATAAGACTCTTGTTTGAGGAAATTTCAAATTATTACAATCCATATGACTGTGTGTGTGTGTGTGTGTGTGTACAGTATGTGTGTGTTTGTGGTTTGTTTCTTGACAGACAGCTGTGATAATACAACACTCCAGATATCTCAGTCGTTTGATGTCAGTCTACAATGTTGATTTAATCCTGACACCATTGCTGTCTTTTCCATTATTTTGTTTTATGAACTGGAACATGTCATGTGTTGTTTTTTTACATGTTATACTGAAAGGCCACTTCTCTTTTTCTTCCTCCAGTTCTTCCTCCCTGCAGAGCAGTATGGAGTGGCCTGGGGATTTTCCTGAAGACCATGCCTTTGTTGAGCTGGTGGTTCCAGGGGTTTCCAGTGAGCTGGACTTTGAACAGCTTCTAAAGGACACAGAGGAGAAACTCAGACTCAATGCCAACAGGTCAGTTAGAGTAGCAAAAGCATTGACTTGTCATTTAGAGTTATACTCTTTTTTTTTTTTTTTTTTTGTCTCCCAATCATTTGTTCATGTATCCTGCAGTTCTTTTACATTTACTTACTTGATGTTAAAGCCAGATTGAAATTAAAAACCGTCCCAGTTGACAATGACACCCCAAATAAGAAGACATGGATGTGAAGTTTTTAAGGCAGCATGTTTTAAGAGATTATTTCTTGGTGGAGACTTCCATTTCTTTCTGTGGATGTCAGGTGAATGCAATATGCAGTTTAGAGAGAACACAACACTGGCACGATAAAATAAATGTTAAACAAAAACTTTGACAAGACATAATTAAAGCTTTGTCGGTACTTTGATGAATTATGTAATGTCTTTATGTCAATTTTCACATCTGTGGAAGTTGTTTTTCCTACTGTTAAAAGATAAAGGAAAACAAATGGCTTATTCTGAAGGTGGGAAAACAAGATGTGATTTCTTTATGTTGACTGCGTACAGAGACACCAGCAGGAATAATGTAAAAGTGAAGTGCAATCTGCATGATTGACATGACTTAAAAACCCACACCAGTAATATTCTTTACAATGGCAGTGATACCAGCAGTGCTCCAGCAGTAGAAATATGACATCACAATTAAAGATTGCATCCATCATTTTGTTGATCTGTTTTATTTTCTTTCTTTCTTTCTCTCTCTCTCTCTCTCTCTCTCTCTCTCTCTCTCTCTCTCTCTCTCTCTCTGTCTCTCTCTCTCTCTCTACCTTAGACTAGCCACATTTTGTACAGTGGACTGTATTGTCCATTTGGACTTTGTGGATGTGTGCGTGTGTGTGTATGTGTATTTCTATGTGTTTAGATTTTTTTTTTTTTTTTGATAACATATCCCAGAGTCATTTGAAGAGCACAGGGTAATTTACACATACATTGTTGATATATAATCTGTTGTGAGCTTGGACAAAATCATTACCTCTGAAAATGCCTGCAGTTGGAAACATCACAACATTTAGACTTTTCATTTACAACAGAGATGTTTGTTCTCAGCGGAGAGAAACCCCTAATTTCAGTTGTGTAAATTTACAATAAATGCACTTAAGGAACCTGCAGTAACATGATTTCTTAAATGTCTTTTAAACAAGAAACCTAATTTTCATCATCGGAGTAAAGGATTCAAAGAAACCGGGGTAACACAACTACGTGTCTGCTGGAAAAAAATTTTTTTTGACCATATACACACACACAGATTTTCAGCAGGATATTTATATGTATAGATATGCATTATAAATACAGGTTAAGTATAACTGTGGCAGAAGTGCAGAGGAATGAATGAAAAGATCATTCCTCTTGCTGTATTTTCTTGCGTCTAAAATGCAGCAATTATATCCAGTCTGATTATAACTGACACTAAAATTAGAATAAAAAAGTCTGTTTGCACAGGTGAACACTTGGCTGCTTATAAAATTCAGACACATTTGCACAGCAGGAAAATAGCAGTCAGAAAAGTGATAACTTCACTGAAAATACACTTGCCTCTGTTCACACAAATACTAGTGCGTCAGGAGAGATGTGACTAGTTGTATGTAACTATGGGTTTTTGAGTGACCACATTATTGTAATGTTGGTAGCTCATGGTCTGATTCAGCCTTAAACTTGATTTTTCCTCAATATTTTTTTTTTATGTGCATGTAAATGTGTTCTGTTTGTTCATGATTATTCACATGTATGTTTGAGCTGATAAGGGATGATTGTATTGACTTTCATGAAGAGGTCATTAAACTTTGGATCTTACATTGTTCTTATCTTACAAATCTAAAGCCAAGTATTTAATAATATACACCGAAAGAAGAATTCAATCTCGGTGGGTCAATTTCATTAATTACAGGGAAAAGAAAAAAACTTGTGCTATGGAAGAAATGCAGTGTAGCAACTTAAATTTGCTGTTTTCTAGTGCTGCTGTCACTCAAGACTGAAATATAGATGTCTGTCAATGATGGCAGACAGTGATAGCACAAATAGATTGATAAAGAGGGAGACATGGGGGAGAGAAGAGAAAGAGAAATCTATATTTCAGGTCTTTTATCGTTTTCAGCGTTGTGAGGCTGAGGGCAGATGATGAAGGACAGGCTAAATGTAGCAAGTGAACAAAGCCTCACTCTGGCACCATTAGTGTCTGGGACTCATCCCTTCCTCCCTCTCTCTGTCCCTCTCTCTCCCTCCCCTTCTCTCTCTTTCTTTCCTTCCTCCTTCTAAATGGGAACATAATAATTGAAGATTCCACATCTTGAAACGAAAACCCTTGGGTAGGTAATTCAAGGCTTATTACCGAAGGCCGGGCCATTTTTCTGCTTTCTAAGCATTAAAGGGTTATTTTGTGTTCCTGCAGATGGGAGAGGGATAACCATTATGAGAACAAAGCATCCAGATAATGGAGAATGGGCTAAAAATAAGGCAATCCTCCTCTCGCCGTGGGGGACCACTGGTCAGTGTCTCTGTCAGGCTGCAGCTAACTTCCTCCCAGACTACTTCAGGATAGCCCTTTCACTGTCAGGACACATCCAGGCAAACAAAATCTTGCAAGGCCTCTATTTTGCCTCAACCAGGGTGGCCCGCAGACATATACACACATCCACAGCTCACTCACCTGTTGCCTAATTGACTTATCAGTGTCTGGGACAAATTACGGAAGTGGAGGAGAGGAAAGGGAAGACGGGAGATGGAGGACACAGAGCTGCCTACACCCGTGAAGGACTTCAGCCTGTTTATGGGTCAAAGTGACTGGCCTGCTCCCAGTTCTCAGATGTCAGAGATTTGCTTAAGAGCTGCTTCCTAATTGGAGGAGATTAAGATAGGCTGACAACGGAGCTGGCTCCCCCAAATTGAAAAGCTGTAATCCATTAGTTTTCATCAGATGGGACAGTGGTGCGGTGCGGGGCTGGGTGGGGGAGTGGGGCTGGGGAGTGGTGGGCCACCAGGAAAAGACCTCTAATGAAGTGTCAGCACAGGCCAGGAGACTGCAGACAGGCCTCTAGTTTCACACTGGCAAGGTAAATGGCTCTCACTAGTCGCCTGCCAATCTTGATCAGGGTACAATATCAATACTTTTAAATTTGATTTTGTGTATGTGTGTGTGTGTGTGTGTGTACCGAGTGCCTGTGATAATCAGGATTTGGCATATGTGTGCAAGCAGGTGGAGTTGAAAACCTGCCACAGTATAAAATCTATCGTGCAAGGTTCCTTTTCAATGAGCAAAAATACTGATCTGCAGTCCTCACAGTATATCGTTGATTTTGTGTTTAGCTGTGCGTGACGCGTGTGTTAAGTTAGTATATCAGCTGTATCGGTTCTCCGGTATCATTGCCCGGGCCGGGGGGCTGAGGGTTGAGGGCACTAAGTGGGCGACAGGCCGGGCCAGGACGGGATCTGTTTTCAGCCTGTTCATTCAACCCCATTCACTCCTTTTCCCCTTGCAGAATGGGGCCCTTTGATGGAGGAGATATTTAGTTCTCAGGCGGCTGGTTTGGCACTGACTAGAGCTGGGGCTTATTTGAAAGGGATCTTCCTGCCCCCGTTGCCTCCAACCCCCCACCTCCTGTAGGCGAGCGGAGGGGAGCGGAGCGCGACAGACAGGCAGCCCCACAGCAGCCCACCCACACTAAATTAATTCTGACAAGGAACTTAAGATAACGTCAAAGCGCTGACTAATCGCGGGATTGGGTTTCTGTTAGTCAGGGAGCTGTGAAATGTGCCATCATATCTAATAAAAGACCTCCGGTTGCTCCCTTTCTCTCTCAGCGGTGGTGAAGGTTTGGGAGGGGGGGGGCGCGGTTACGGTGTTGACTGTCTAGCTAGACCTGTCTGAGAAACAATTAGATTTCACTTCACTAGTGAAAATGCAAGAGTGTGTATGTGTGTCAGTTAGGGTGAGATGATTGACATGTTTGTCAAGAGGCCTAAAGAATCGTTTCCTCACAGTTTCCTCTGCCTCTTTTCTCATTCTCTGGGTCTTTTGTTGAGTTCTGCCTCGGCGTTTTTGCCATTACGGGTTCGTCCATTGTCGTCCTTACTCAGAAAGTTGAATGGTTTTATTTCCTGTGACTCCTCTGTATTCTACCTATTTTTACCTTCCTCTTCTCTCATTCTCTTTCTGTCTCTTTGCTTGGCGTCTGAGCTGCTGGCAGTGGAAGTCATCAGGTTCGGAGCTAATCCTGCCAAGTTGATTAGGCTGCAGGTAGCTTTCACACTGGCGGGCAAAAGGTCACAACATTGTCGAGAGCTGGATGGACTTCTTGACACAGACCATCCACATTGACTTTACAACTTACAGCACATGGCCCTAAGGAGGGGTAATTGAAAGGCGAGAGTAAAGAAAAGAAAATTAGGAAAGTAAGAGTTTTGAGGAGAGAGAGAGGAAAGAGGGGGAAAACAGAGAGGAAAACTGTGGAGGCGAGGCTTGAAAATGTATCTGAAGAGGCAACTGGAAAAAAGACTTCACTGTTGCTGTAGCCATTAGAGTACATTGTTTTGTTGAGTGAAGGCAAGAGTGAAATGATGGAGAATGGGGCCAGAGCTAGAGTAGCCTAAAAGACATTCTCCCTCCTGTCTCAGTCTATGGCTTCATATGGGTTTCAATTCAGTAACCTCTCTGTTGTGTCCACATATGGCAAAATTGAGTTCAAAGACCACTGTAACATCTCACAGACTCTAAGAGGCTAAAACGGTGGATATCCTGGAGTGCTAGGAAGCTGCGGTTTAAACTCAGACCTCAGTTCTGTGGTAAAACTAGAGAAAAACCACACAATTCATATCCATTGTGCACTCTACCTACGTTTTCTGTTTTTAATGAACTTCCGACAGTCGGTGAAAAGTGAGTTACAGATGGAGGCCCATTTGAAACCTGCTGTCTATGTGAAGTCCTGGGGTGGAGCCCAGAACCAACTATAAACATGCATAGAGCTACGTGCTGCCATTTCATCTATTTCTTTGCAAGACACGGTATCAAACAGAAATCTATGCAAATAATTCAGTTTATGACATTTCTTACTTTTGAATTTCCTCTTAAATCTATATTTCTTCACTTATATTTTGTTTGCCTTGAGTGATTTTCAAAAAAGGAGAGGTTGTGATTTTAAATATACTGTATCCACTGACTTTTCTCAGAAAGTCATTGCTCTGTTCTGTTAAGAGAAAGCAAAGTCATAGGTCACACAAACAAAACTGAACAGTCCTTTGTGTTGTTGTTTAAAGTGGGGGTCGATTAATTTTAACACACAGTACCGTCAGCAGTTCTGAGCCATGCTGGTAATGCTTGAACCTTGCTGAATCTGTGTTTTACAGCTATAGCGAGCTTTGGGCAAGTATAGTTAAGAGTTGCTGCACTCACACAATCTGTCACAAGTTCAGGGCATTATCCTCCCTATATCACGTGCATACATGAATGCAGGCAAATGCATAACCGTGCACACTAACAAAAAAATACGTACATATGCAGGGGATGGCAGGGGAAAAAATAAACATAATAAAGACCTACTTTAATGAAAGAGTTCTGCACTTGTGTAACAAGTATGGTTTGACATCAAACACAGCCACCTTTATAATCAGGGTTTCTGTCAGTCACCAAGTTGGTGTCAAGAGAATAAGGTGAGATGCATCATCTGCCTGCCTTAAAGAAGAAGAAGGGAGAGAGGAAGAGATAATCAGAGAGAGAGAGAACGATAGCATTAGGCGGTGTTCAGTCTACAGGATAGTGGTTTGTAACAGTCTATAACATTTTATCCCCTTGCATTTTTCCCCTCTGAAACGAAAGTGTGTCAGATTGAACGGTTATTTAATGTGTTGCCATTGTAAGACATCTGGATGTGTTCATGGCCCAGGAGCAGGCAGGAGGCAGTTTATAGACCTGCGGTAGGGGATGAGCTGTCTGATGGGGAAATGGCACTTTGGCTCTGTACCATGTATACTATACACACACACACACACACACATACATACACACAAGTTTGGGAGACAGATATGTATGGCTGCAACTGATTAGTATTATCACTATCTATTGGTTATTTATTTGAATTCTTTGTTAATCATTTAGTCTATAAAAGCCATCAAAAAAATACAGAGGTATTACAGTAATATGAAATACAAAAGCATCTTGATATTTTAATGCAGAAAATCCCAGTACCATTATTTGATCATCATTCATACATTTTCTTGAGTCTCTTTTCTTAATTCATTTTTGTTGATCAAGCAATTGGTCATCTGATTATTAATTTCAGTCCTGCTATTGTATGCACTACCACACACACCATTCATTTATGCAGCTTTGTGCACATGTCCACTTATAAACCCACAGTCACACATAAACACAATGGCTTTGTTCACAACACCATAACTTGTTTAATTATGCAGTCATGTAGGCCTACACTCACACATACACTCACACACACACTGTCTTACATTGGCAAATATATATGCATTGATTTGCATAGAAATGACTAAACATGTCAGGCCCAAAGATGTCATTTCTAATCTGTCATATTAAGGGGGGAAGCGGAATAGGTGGTGCTGTCTGTTAAAATCAAAAGAGCTGTGTGTGTGTGTGTGTGAGTGTGTGTGTGTATGCGTGCAGGCGTGTGTTTGTCTGTTTGTGTATGTGTGTCAAGGGGAAGAGTAAGATGTGAGACGGCAAGAAGCGTGTCTCAGATGCCTACCGATGCCTGTAACGCCACTTCACACCAGATGCTTAGCACACACTCACACACTGATATATCGATGTCTGTGTTCATTACAGTTGATGCTTCTGTATCTGTCTTCTCATAATACAGACACTGAATGAGAGTGAGTGAGGGCCAAATGTGATTTGGAGTATAGGTCCATGTCTATCTTTAATATGGTGTCTATGTGTATGTGTGACTGTAATGGGGCTGGTTTTGTGTGCTTTTCTTCCCAGTGTGTGTGTTTGATGTCTGAGGTGATATTTAATCTCTTGAGAGTCTTCTTTCAAATTAGGACAACGTCTCAGTAGATCTTGATAGTCACACACTTTGTTCGATCGTGTCTGGATAAGGAAGGAGGAGAAGATTAGTTCTAGCAATTCAACAGGAACACGCATCAGATGGAAGAGCTCTCTTTCAAACTAGTTGCAATACAAAAGTGATCAATTTTATTAAGTAATACTGTAAAGGTGAGACTAAATTGCTTGAATATGTCATCTTTCTGCTTCATATTTATCTCCTCTCTTTTGTTGTTTGAATGTAATCTAAGGGAAATTTGGAAGTAGCTGTTCCAGTTTGGTAATGTATACTGTTTTAGCTCATAGTCTCATACAATGTACATATCTCTTTGTCACTCAGCATTGAACAGCAGCTGATGGAGCTTCAGGCCAAAATGGGAGATTCCCGGACAGGGGAACGTCCGCCCAGCCCTACAGAGTGCCTGCAGTGGTTCAACCTCAGAATGCCCAATAGTCTTAGGCCTGTTACCACGGGGCATCAAGAGCTCATGGACTTCTTCAAAAGCTTGGTAATATGTTAGGATGATGACAATGACTGATGGAGATGATTATAATATGAATATTTTCCAAATGATGACCATATATTTTGCAGATAATAAAACAGTTGCAAATGACATTTTTCAAAAATGAGAAATTTACTAAGATGAAGATTACTGTTAATTCATGATGGTTATGTTGATTCGAACGATTTTATCAATCTGCACTGATTTTGTGGAGAAACCTCAATTTCCTACTTAGTTGCACTGACACACAGCTATTGAAATTAACTGTTTATTCACAAGACCATGACAAGCCCTGGAGTTAGTAAATGGATTTGGCTGCAAACATTTTTCATACCTTTTATATGAGAACTATTGTTATTCTGACTCGTAGGGTCAGTTTTGCACTGCTGTGTGGCTAATAAAATTGTCATTCAGACTGCACTGTCCACAGTTCATATCTTCAGGTAGTTCAGGATATTAACATTTCCATCCCTCCTCTGCTCCATTCAGCAACATTACCTGAGGTCTGAAGAAGAGGGGAGAGAGGAGGTGACGCTGCAACTATTGCTGAATCTGTCATCCCAGTGTGGTGTCTGCTTCCCTTGTACCCCTTCTTCTTCCTCCTCGTCTTCCTCTCATCATGCTCAACTAAATGCCTCCTCCGTCCACTTGTTACACACAGTCAGAGATGACTCTTCATTCATGGTAATACATGATTTTTAATTCAGTTCAATTGAGTCCTTACAATATTTAATTAGTTATTGGGTTAATTAATTTAATGTGCAATTAAACAGTTGAGTGCTGAGGTATGACAAGCTGATCATCAATCCCAGAAAAAGTTATTGAACTACACACTTCTGACTTTATGACCAAGGCAGCGTCTACTCCCAAATAATGGAATTGAGCCCTTTAAAGCTCCCAAACAAAGGCTTGGTAATTGCACATGTGAACATCTGAAGCATAAGGAACAAGATACATGACTTGAATAATCTGGTGCTTGCTAATTCCATTCATATATTGGCTGTATCTGAGACTCATTTAGATTAATCTATTCAGAACTCCGAGTTATTGGTTAATGGTTTCTCCCTCTTTAGGAGGAATAGAAATATACATGGTGACAATTTTGACAATGTTTGTACAAAGCCATCTTCCTGTTAGACTACGTGCTGGTTTCATGCTGAATGATGTAGAAGCATTGTGGGTTCAGGTACATCTACCCCACCTCAAGCCAATAGTGGTGGGCTGCTGCTACAGACCTCCTGATGCTAATGCTGACTATCTTACTCAATTATATGAAGGGATTGACAGAGTCTCTGATGTGAACAGTGAAATATATTTGCTTGGAAATATGAATATAGACTGGATAACCAGTAACTGCCCAAGGAAGAAAAAATATTATCATTAATTAGTGCTTGTAATTTATCACAAATTGTTTCCTTGCCCACAAGAGTTTTCACAAATCAAGCAGGCCATACTTCCTCTACATGTACTGATCACATATAAGCTAATGTCCCTGAGCTATGCTAAAATACAGTCTCTGTACTAGAAGGTTTAAGTGACCGCAATATGGTTACTCTCAGTAGAAAGGCTAAAATTCCTAAAGCAAGAGCCAAAGTTGTATATAGATGGTCATACAAAAGATTTGCAAATGATCACTTTGTGAAGGATGTTAGAAATGTTGATTGGAATGGTGTGAACAGTGCTGACGACCCAGAGGTTTCTTTAACTGCTTTCATGAATATATTTATGGAAATCGTTAATAGACATGTACCTGTGAAAAAGTTCACAGCTAAAACTAAAACAGCCCAATGGACTGATTTACCTCTAAAGAATTTAATGAAACAGAGATGAAGCTAAATTGGTGGCAGTAAAATCAGGTTTATTGGAGGACATATTAAAATTCTGTAAACTGAGAAACCAAGTGACTGAACTGAACAAAAGGAAGAAGAATATTATAAGCAAAGAATTGACAGTATTAAACATAATGGTAAAAAAACTTTGGAATATCTTGAATGAAATCATAGGAAGGAAGAAAAATGCATGTGCTTCTTTTATTGAATCAGATGGTATGTTTTTAACTAAGCCCCAAGATATCACTATTTTAATGTCTTCTTTATCAATAAGGTGAACAATCTGAGGCAGAGCCTAGGTGGTACTGGTTCAATTCAACTGTGTATGTTTCAATTCAACTATATGTTTCAATTTAACTGTGTAGAGGCTAGAAGTGTTAAGATATTGCTGAAGACTCTTCCTGAATATGGCAAAGCAGGCACAGACAATCTTGACAGCAAGGTGCTAAACATCATTGCTGATAACATTTCAGGTCCTTTAAGTCACATATTGAACAGCTATGTGGGGTGTATCCTAGACTGTGGAAGGAGGGAAAAATCATTCCATTGCTTAGGAATAATAAGTTACCTTTCAGTGGGCTTGATAGTAGACCTTTAAGTATTCTTCCTGCGCTTAGCAAGGTTATGGAAAGGATTATTCATATTCAGATCAAAGACTACTATAACAACAACAGCTTGACTACCAAATATCAACAAGCATACAGAAAGGGTTACTTGACTTGTGCAGCACATACAAATGACTGATGATTGGTTGAGAGAGATTGATAACTCAAAAATAGTGCAAGCAATTATGTTAGATTTCAGTGCCGCATTTGACTCATATTTTAATTGAAAAGCTCAAATGTTATGGTTTTAGACCATCTGCAACTACCTTGATGAAGAGCTATCTTTCCTCTAGAAAACAGAAGGTCTTTTACAACAGTGGTCTATCAAATTGTAGTAGTTTAGCATGTGGTATAACTCAAGGAAGTTGTCTGGGACCACTCCTGTTTTCAGTTTTTATTAATGACTTTTCCCCCTGCTGTGAAAAATGCACAGTAATTTATAATAATGTACGCTGATGATTTCGCTGTATATTATGCAGCAACCACATGCCATGAATAAAGTTTCGTCTCGTGAATTGAATATAGTATATGACTGGATCAAAACAAATTAGGTATTCTCTTTGGGTCACAACACAAATTGGTTGGTGGAGCTATCCATATCTGGTGAACCCATACAACAGGTGGACAAAGCTGAATTGCTGGGCCTAGTCCTTGACAGTCACCTATCATGGACCAAGCACATTAATACGGTTTTAGAAAAATGGGCCGAGGCATTGCAGTCACATGAAAGTGTTTTTTCCTGATGTACAATCACACATGCTGGGTCAAGTTTCTAAATAATTAATTTTGTGCCTCCTGGACTATTGTTCAACAGTATGGTTGTCTGCATCCAAAACAAATCTTGTAAAATTACAAGTCATACAAAACAGGGCTGCTAGACTTGTTCTGGGCAGCTCTATTAGAACTAACAATGAAAAGTTGCACTCTCACTCTCATGGCTCATCATTGAGCAAAGGATTTCATCGAGCATTGCCACATTTTTCAGCTGAACCATTAACTCAAAGATGCCAACATTTTTATTCAACCAGATAGCTTACTGCAATAACACACATAACCACAACACCAGATTTGGCAGTAACGGTCAGATTGTGGTACCTAGACTGAGGAATAACTTATTGAAAAAAAACTGTCATTTATGAAGCCATAAAAACTTGAATAATTTAGCCCTCGATATCTGCCAAGTAAAAAATAAATCATCCTTCACAAATAATATGCAGAGGCATCTACTGGCATGCAGATGACAGACTGAATAGTAGGAGTTATAACTGTGCGAGTTTTCAATATTCAGTATTCAATATTCGTGTTCTGCTTCATATGAATTATATAAATCTCAGTTTTTTAAATATCATCTATATATTGATTTCTAATTAGTATTCTACCTAAATGTATGTTCAGTGTTGACTGGCTTTGAATTTTTTATGTACCAATATGTATATTTATCAATAAGTTTGCATTTTTTATACTAATGTATATATTGATGTATTTTTTGATGTATATTAATGCAATTTAATATTTATCATGTAATGTGTTATGTGCAATATGTCAGGTGTGGACCCCAGGAAGATTAGCTGATTGCCATGGTATCAGCCAATGTGGATCCTTTAAATAAACAAATTAACAATTAAACAAATAACAAAAAGTTATATTGACAAAAGGATGCACTGCTCAGGCTATACTCATATATATATAATAGTAGTGGCACTGTTTATGATAAAAGAGAAATATTCAGATACCTCCTACTATAAATGTGGTGTTGTTGATCATCTGTGTATTTTTGCACTTCCCCTTCATCTGATTATTTTCTTAAGATCCAGGAGGCGTGGGATGATGTGCGTCTCCAGCTACGCCGCTACCTGCTGGACCGACTGTCTTCCCGCAGCCCAGAGAGTCCTGGGCCCAGACTAATTTCCGCTCTGTCCATCACTGAACGTATCCACTGCCTGCAACAGCTTTGCTTTCTTTACCCTGAGTCTGAAGTGCTCACACATTACCAGGTACACTGAAATAGTGAAAAATCTTGTGAAATATTCCATAATTCTCTGTATGAATAAAATGTGTTTGAATGCATATGTTTGCAAGCGTGTCAAGCATAGTTTACTCATAAACTATGTTGTTTTCTTGTATTGTAGATCCACATTGTGAACTTACTTTACCAATATGATACAGTAGTAATTTTACAATGATATATTATTTTGATTTTACTTATCCAGGGCCTAAGAAGCCAATCTGTGGTGGTTCTTCTGCAGTCTGCCCTGAGCTCCAGCCCAGGCAGTGAGACTGGCTTTGACAGACTAACTATGGGCTTCCGCTCTGTGGTCCCAGCTCTAACCCAAGCCCTCACAGAGGACCTCCATGTCCTTCCAAGACTAGCAGAGCCGCACACCATCCTGGGTTTCCTTAATGCAGCCTACCTCAGCACTGTGGCTCGGGAATTGGCCTCCACGGTGGAGAGAGAATCTGAGACGGCCCTGAGGGACAATACCACCCTCAGCAGCAAGATCAAGAAATACTCAGCCAGGTCCCGGGCAACCGTAGGTATGTGGCTCATTTTATTTATTTTTTTAGATCTGTTATTTTACTCTTTCTGCTCATTTTGTTTTATATTCTATCTCCTAGACTGTGGTATTGATAGTTTATTTAGATGTGCTTTACTGCTCTTTTTTTCTTCCATTTCTCCCCTTCTCCTCCCGCTTCTTATTGTTACCCAATAAAGGCTAACGATTTTCTCTCTCCCTACTCTCCATTTTTACTTTTCTGTTACTTTCCAACTGCAGTGTGTAGTGATCTGAGCCAGAGCCAAGGCCTCTGTAAGTGATTGTCAGTAACTGCTGTTCCCATTGTAATTGCTTTCTTTTTACTGCCCTGTTTCCCGTCTGCCTCACTTTCCTCTCTACCAACAAAAAGAGAAGAGCAGCATTTCCAGGGCCAAGGTTTCTTTTGAAACTACTTCTAAAGACTATTTACCACATACTTTAACTATGACTGTGATGAGCCCTGATCCCAAGAAGGTCCAAGCTATATCCAAGTTCTGTCTTTACAGTGAGCTTAAGCCAGAGTTAATTTATTTCTTCACCATGCACCTGGCAATATGTACTGTGCCATATTGGCCAATGATTTGTTTTGGTTGATTAACATACAGTATCTTTACTGTCTTCTTCACGGCAATTTCATTTATTATTAAGATCATAAATGATCAATCATACCAAAGGTGGAGCAGCACTGGTGGCTTCAGACAACAGGACCTTATAGCAGAGAAGGGGAAATTGATTCATCTTAACCTTCCTCTTACTTTTGAGCAGTGATACAGCCATGTAGGGAGAACAACAGGGAGGTAAGAAAGAGTTGGCGCAAGGTGGAGCAAGGTTCAACATTCTCTGGACCTTGTTACACAGTGGGAGAGACTTTTGAGAGATGAAAAAATACAAAGAAATGCTTTTAATATTTGTCACTAATGCAGTATGTGTCACTGTCATGGCACAGGCAGTGATGTTATACAGTGAGACAAGAGAAGAGCACAGACCGTCACACACTGTGTCACTTTTGATACTCAATTCCCCTCATATTCTCTTTGTTTGTTTCATATTGGCCTATTTACGGCTTGCTGAGGGTAAAGATTCACCATAAAAAAATTTAAAGTGTGTGAGCCATTGTTTACTTTTTCAAAAATGGTGCACATGTCAGCTTCCCTGCGGAACAGGGAGAAGAGTGCTTTTACATCTGCCATTCTTCGATAAACACACCACCAGCCTTGCTTCTTTTTCTCCCTCTTTCCCTCCCTCCATCTCTCTCTTTCCATCTCCCTCTCTGGTTTTTACTTTCCCTCTCCTTAAACGTGAGATGAGAGGAGGCAGCCAGGATAATTGGCCATGCGTCAGTTGGACTGTTTGATCACGTAACGCGACGGAGGCTACACACCTACGTGCCGCTCAACAAACCGTCAAATGTAGCACCGGAGGCAGAACACGGCTCCAAAGGGAGCGGGGGACCCGTGCTGTGTAATGATGGTAAAATGGAGCAGTTTTGCCTGTGCTGGGTTTTCGTGTGTGTGTGTGTGTGTGTGTGTGTGTGTGTGTGTGTGTGTGTGTGTGTGTTTGACTATCAGCTGCAACACAGCTTTGAGGGCTACAACTGGGATTACATTTTTGTGTTCATGTTTTAAGTCCCCCCCAAAAAGCCCCAGAACCCACATATCCACCACCCAAACACCCGTGGCTCCTAAAGAGCCAAAGCTCGAACATTAATGCATAATCTGTTTTCACACTTTACTCTCTATACTCTGTGCTACGCCCATAATTGTCTAGACAATTATGACAGTGGTAACAAAAAGTGATTCTATTTTCATAAACATCCAATGACTCTTTAGATCTCGCCCTCCTTCCCTGCTGCGTTATTGTTTATTTCTGCAGTGGAGGCAGGCGGTAGGTATATTTTGATAAGAGCCATGCCCGGGAGACTGTGCAGGCTCCCAGGGGAGCAGCGCTGTCTGTAGCATCAGCCACTGTCAAACCACTGAACCATTTAACAGCGTTCACGGCAAGATCTGCCTCCTCTTTTAACCCTACCGACTCAAAGGCAGGCTCTGACATTGTACCTAGACAGATGTGAAGGTTCTCAGCCCTCTTTATTTTTCTTCCTCTTCTTCCTTTTCCCTGCTTTTCCTTTACTCCCTCTCTCTCGCGTCCACTTCCTCTCTCTCTCTTTCTTTTCTTGTCTTTTCCCATTTTCTCATAGTTTTCCAAGTGTAATGGGGTGAGCAGTGAGACTGGGGAGTGGGCCCGACAGGTTGGCTGGTCAGGAACAATACAGGCTTTAAACCTTACTAACACACCTCGCTGAGTCTGCTGGGAAGTGGGTGGGCTATGTCTGCATGTGCATGTAACTGTATGTGTGTGTATATATGTGTGTGTGTGGTGTACCTTGCCAAAGTAAAGAAAAATACTGTAATTTACATTTTTTTAGTGTCCCTGCCTGTAAAAGGTTACGGTCGGATACATTTTCAGTCATGGCTATGATATTCTATTGGCCATCAGTTACAGTTTTAATACTTTAAAGCAATAATCCAAATTCTTAACTCTTTTATGATTTTTTTTTACAGTAAAAGTCACATTTGAAGAATTTCTTCATGCAGACAATTTACACACTGTTTCTCTCAACAATTTAGCTAGTTATTGTTCCTGTTAATACAGATGGTAGTGGTGATCAGAATTTGCTAAACCTTTAGATCAAGTTGTGCAGTCATGCAGAAGCAGCAAACCCATTTGCTATGGTGCAGTTTTATTTGTGTTTTCACCTTTTGACTTCATGACGTGTGTATGTGTGGGTAGGTGGGTTTGCAAGAGTGCATGTGTATTTTCAATCACCCTTGAGCATGTGTCATGTGCACGTGGCTGCCCATTTGTCTTTTACTCAATGTTAGTATGTGTATGCACACTAATTGCGGGCTTATATAGAAAATTGTGTGATCAAGAGTCATTTAATACCTCCTTTTTAAAAATGCATCATTAAATTTCCATATGGCAATTTGCATACGTATGCATAGGAGATCCGTGTTTTTGTAGGACATCAAAAGCTTTCATTCCAACTTCTCTGCATACACACATGCAATTTATTCCCCAACAATCGACCACAGGGGTGAAGTCGTGGTTGTGAAATTCTGTTCAAACACTTTGCAACCCCATTCTGATGGCACTGATTTGAATTCCACTTCCACTAATTTCCCTATATGACGACGTCTGCAGCTCCCTATAGATAAAAAAGAATTGAGTTAGAACATGTATATAAAGCACATTCACCCCCACTGCACCACCCTCCTCGCCCTTTCTGGCTCTTTGAACTCTTTCTTAGAGAAAGCACAGCAGCCTATTCAGCAGGGAGAGAGGTTCTGTAGTGACGCGAGATAGCTAGGCTGAGGCTCTGACTGGCATTGGAGGTGCTTGTGGGGATTGAGGCTACTTGGGAATGGCATTTGTTAATATTTAATAAGAGCAGCTCCTCACTAGATCATATCTCTGCCTGAGTTTATACACACTGTCAGCCAGGGACGTGCACCCGCATGCTGCCATGTAATTATGGGCAAGGTAGGGGGGTGTGTGTGCGTCTCTGTGTACACGTGGGCATGTGTGTTTGTGTGACGCTTCCAGCTCATGGATGATGCTTTTTTTATGTCGCTCTCTTCCTGTCCTGGTAGACACTGAGAAGGCCTTATTTAAGAGAGTTACTACACAGCATAAGTGGTTGTTTACTAATCTTAATGAGAGCTGAGTCTTTACTCTCTGGTTGTGTTTATGTGTGAGTGTGTGTCAGTGTTCATTTTCTCTAAATCATGGCTCCAATGAAATCACAGAAAAGAATATGTTTCATGGCCCTTGAGAATGTGTATTATGCATGCCATTTATTTTTTTTCCATTTCCTCCGAGTGGTCACAATGTCTTTTGTGTCTCACTCTTGAAAAGCTCAAGGATATGAACATTTTCCTGGCACCTCCTATTGAGAAAGCACCGACAAAAATGGCTGGCTTATTGAGAGCAGCCAGCAGTTCGTGATGAAGAGTCAGTGTGATTCGCTGAGGGCTTGAAAACAATAATGCGAACAAGGGCACTAAACAAGTGGGTTTTAATGAAATGCTCCCATCAAGACAATACATTCCTCCGTGTTCTTCATCCAAGCTGCTCCGTTCAAGTATGGGGATGAAGCCAGAGAAATCTTAACCCCTATCTCACTGTCAATATTCACCACAAAGAGAGACAGAAACAAAGAGAGAGAAAGATAGAAAAAAAACAAACATAGAGCAGAGGCAGTTAGCCCTGCTGCTCTGTCAATACAAAAAAACACCACCACCATTACACCTACTTTCTTGGTAAGGCAGCTTAATTGAGATATCAAATATTGCTACTTTACCCTTCTGTGAAGGGCAGGTGGCCCCTGCTGTGGCCTGGTTGGACAGTGCCCAGGGAAAGGGCCACAAGAGACCAGGGCTTGGGTGGTGTGTGTGTGTGTACATGTGTGTGCACTTGTCAGTGTGTGTATTAGGGAATCACAGCAGGCGGCCTCCCATAATAAGGCTGTCTGAGTGAGCAGTGGGCCGCAACTGACGAAGAGGACCCCAGCTGTCACAGGGCCTAGCAGGCGGTCCACTGTGGCTCATAGCCCTCTACCCACATACGCACACATACACGCACAGACGTACCCTAAGGCACCCACATGACCCTGCTTGACACCCTATGAGATGAGCACACAAGGAGGCATGGATACACAGAAAACACAGGCACAAAAAGAAACACACAGAAGTGCTCAGCAACCATAGCGTAACACCCCAAGAGCAAAGCCTCATGGTAAGAATGAAAGTGGGAAGTGGTACTCACACAAAAAAAAACACACACACACACATATACACAAGAAAGGGATGAACCAGCCCATTTTAGTCCCTGGGTATGTTGGTTAACATCTGTATCAGACAGCATGCTGAGAAAAGCACATGGTGATTCCACTGCAGGAGAAACTTGCAGAGTTGTGTTGAGTCATGTCCAGTTGTCAGTTGACATTTTGCTTTCACTGCTGCTGCTCTGCTTTGCTCTCAAAGTGTTACTTTTTTATGTTTTAAAGGCTGTTTTAAGTATGAACTGTTGAGTTGAGACATTTGAGGACTGTTTTAAACTGCTTTAGGTTCAGGCCTCAGTTACTTTTTTTAAGACAGGATATGTTTTGTTTTCATTGGCAATATAGTTTCCAACCTGATCACAATACCATGTGGAGTCCCACAAGGGTCAATACTTGGTCCCCTTCTATTGATACCGAAATCTCTTTGCCTGGTACTTTATGGTCCCATCAATCACTTTGAAAGCAAAGAGCCAGGTCAGAAATATGTGTGTTATCCTCATTTCAGATACAAATAAAAGCGGTCGTAACAAGAACAATAGCAATAATCTTATTTATATGATTTTGTTTTGGCCTTTTATGCTATATGTAAAGCACCTTGAATTTACATTGTGTATAACATGCTAAAATTGCTTATCTTCCTTCCTTATGTCTCTGAATTTACTGAGACCAAATGCTTACATCACCTGTAGAAGGGTTGCACAATACGCACATCTGCACAAACACAAATAGCTTGTCTTCACACATTTTAATCACATGATTAAAGACTGCAGGCCTGTGTTGCCTTTATGGCCTAAGTTTGTACATGCTTTTATTTTGAAATGTGTTTTATTTTGAAATGGGTTTTCTCTACTGAGGGAGTCACGTGTGTACAATTCGCTTCCTGTTAGTAGTGAAGAAGCTAGCTGAATCAGTTCTCCTGTGTTTGTGTTCATCCAAAGCAATTCATGCTGTAAACGCCACAGAGGCAATGTCGTAAGTATATAATTTCATGGTTGAATATAAATAATTGTTAAAAAAGGATATATTATTTACATGAAAAAGAATTTGATTGGTTTGTATTAAAATATTTCATTTATATGTATTTACATGGAGGAAAGCACATGTTGGAAAGTAAAATGGGGATTTGTTTTGTATTTTTGTGTTACAGTTTTCACTCTGCCCTGTATGATACAAAAGAGGAACAGTAAACAGCAAAGAAAGCTCACTATGCCTCAAGTCAATCATTTGCAGAGAAGAGTTTAGCTAGTTGTATAGCTGCAGTTGCTACACTGTGGTGAGGACAACATAGTGAAAAGACATTTAAAGGCTGGTGTTGTACATCGTGGTAAGATGGATGGGAAACAAAATGACAAGATTTCAGTGATTAGCAGGAGTTCACGGTCATCTGCATCGTCAAGTGGTTCATTAATATGTGCACGTGCCAAAGCAGAAGCAGCTAAAGCACGCCTTGCATTTGCTGAACAAGAAGCTAAAGCTAAGATAGAAAGAGCAGCTAAGGAGGCTGAGCAGAAGAAAGAGATAGCTGACAGAGAAGCTGAATATCAGAAGATAAAGGCTGACAAAGATGCTGCATATCACTTTGAGAAAGTAAAGAGGGATGCTGAGCTTGAAGAACTTGCTATACGCCGAGAAGCAGCAGCAGCAGAGGCTGAAGCAGCCGTGTGGGAATCAGCAGATGCCCAGGCATGTCCGTTGGTGCTAGATGAGGTAGGCCCAGCAGAGGAAGACAAAATGGAGCGGACAAGTGACTACATTACCTCTCACTTTGACCCACAATCACATAAAAGCTGTCCTTTAACTGACTTCCCAGATCAAGTAGCCATTAAAGCTCACTCACCAAAAAGTCAGCCCCCAGCAAATGAGACATTATTTAGCCCTCGCAATCCCCTTAATCCAGAACATCGGACCCCTGCATTTCCAAATGAAACATCATATGCTAATGTCACTAGCCACCCTGACATTTTTGACTATGTGTATGTCCCGCCAGCAGTCAAAATGGAAAATCAGGCTTCGCACAGAGCACCTGACCAACAGAGTGATTCAAAAGAGTGTCAGTCCAACCTGAACAAGTCAGCACAGCCCTTCTATCCAAAGTCCATGCCTACAGCTTCCTACAGTGCACCCACAACTGAACACCTGGTGCAGTACTTGGCTCGGCGTGACCTGGTGAATTCAAGTTTATATCAGTTTGATGATAAGCCTGAACACTATCGTGCTTGGCAGTCTTCATACACCAATGTCACACAAGGGCTAGGCCTCACACCTACTGAGGAGTTGGACTTGATGATAAAATGGCTCGGTAGAGAATCCAGCAATCATGTGAAGCGTATACGGTCAGTACACATAACAAACCCAGTCACAGCACTTAAGAAGGCCTGGGATCGCCTCCAGGAATGTTATGCAGCACCTGAAATGATCGAAAGGTCTCTTTTCGACCGACTTGGCAATTTCCCAAGAGTTTCAGCAAAAGAACACGTGAAGCTACGGGAACTATCAGATTTGCTAATGGAAGTACAGTGTGCTAAGGAGGACGGTTACCTCCCAGCTCTCTCCTACTTGGACACTGCACGTGGTATCGAACCCATAGTTGCAAAATTGCCCTATGGGCTTCAAGAAAGATGGATTTCAGCTGGTTCAAAACATAAGGAAGAAAATAAAGGACAATTTCCACCCTTCGAATTTTTCAGCCAGTTCATAAGTTATGAGGCACGGAAGAGAAACGACCCCAGCTTTTCTATCCCAAGCGCTTGCAGCTCACCCACAAAGTTCGAAAGGAACCCCATTTCGGTTCACAAGACGGATGTTGATTCTACACACACACGTGCAAGCAATGTGAAAGGTGTAAGTGACCCAAATAAGAGCTGCCCAATACACAGCAAGCCACATCCCCTTAAACGGTGCAAAGCTTTTAGAGCAAAGAACCTGGAAGAAAGAAAGACTTTTCTCAAAGAAAGAGGGATCTGCTTTAGGTGTTGTAGCTCAACCACTCACTTTGCTAAGGACTGTCAAAATGCAGTTAAGTGTATGGAATGTGAGAGCACCTATCATGACTCTGCCATGCATCCTGGACCTGCATCTCAAGTTAAGGCTTCTTCAACTTCACCACACAATGGCGGGGAGGGAGAAGAGAACAACACTGCCACCACAGTTGTTAACTCAAGCTGCACTGAGGTTTGTGGGCCAGGACAAATTGGTCGATCATGCTCCAAGATTTGCCTGGCGAAAGTATATCGCAAAGGTCAACCAGACAAACACGTTAAGGCCTACGTCATCTTGGATGACCAAAGCAATAGGTCATTGGCACGGTCCAGTTTATTTGAGCTATTTAATGTAGAGTGTGAACCATACTCCTACTATTTGAAGACGTGTTCTAGCACCGTTGAAGCATCTGGGCGTAGAGCTGAAGCCTTCATTATCGAGTCGCTGGATGGAAGGGCTATAATCCCTCTCCCACCACTCATCGAGTGCAATGATATACTCGACAATCGGTCTGAAATCCCGACTCCAAGTGCAGCTCGACACCATCCTCATCTTGCGAAAGTAGCAGAGCACATTCCTGATATCGACCCAACTGCTGAGATCCTCCTGTTGCTCGGCAGGGATGTAATAAGAGTGCACAAGGTCAGGGAACAGGTCAACGGGCCCCACAATGCCCCCTTTGCGCAACGGCTAGACCTGGGATGGGTGCTAGTTGGAGAAGTGTGTTTGGGAAGTGCACACAGGCAGACTGTCAACACCTTCAAAACAACTGTGCTTGAGAATGGTCGACCCTCACTCCTACAACCTTGCACAAGCTTCTTGCACATCAAAGAAAAGATTGATCATGGCACAGCAGCAAGTGATGGCAAGTCAGAGGTCAGTAAACCTGCAGAAGAGGTGTTAGGACAAACTGTCTTCAATCACACAGAACGTGACAACAAGCTGGCATCCTCAATTGAAGATGACATCTTCTTGAAACTGATGGGCAAAGAAGTCTACAGAGATGAGTCTAATAGTTGGGTTGCCCCACTCCCATTTAGGCAACCAAGGCAACGCCTACCCAACAACCGGGAACAAGCAGCCAAACGATTTGCGTCACTCCAGTGCAGTCTAAATAAGAGACCAGAGATGCAACAGCAATACATGGCCTTCATGGGAAAAATATTGGAGAACGGTCATGCAGAGGTAGCACCATCGTTGGGAGAGAGTGAAGAATGTTGGTACTTGCCAACCTTTGGGGTTTTCCACCCACAAAAACCAGGCCAAATTAGGGTGGTATTTGATTCAAGTGCCAAACACTTAGGTATTTCTCTCAACGATGTGCTCCTCACAGGACCCGATCTCAACAATACACTCCTTGGAGTTCTGATGAGGTTCCGGAAGGAAAAGGTTGCGATCCTGGCAGATATACAACAGATGTTTCACTGCTTCTTGGTGCGACAGGACCACAGGAACTACCTGAGATTCCTGTGGTACAAGGATAATGACATGACAAAGAAGACCACAGACCAAGGACATTCAAAGACATTCTTCCGACCAGTCTCAGAAGTTGTTTTACTTCTTGCTAAAAATGATGTTCAGAGACCTGCTTAGTTCATGTGGTAATTAGTTGGTGACCTCACGGAGGTCAGGCGGGGAGTGTGTTGCCTTTATGGCCTAAGTTTGTACATGCTTTTATTTTGAAATGTGTTTTATTTTGAAATGGGTTTTCTCTACTGAGGGAGTCACGTGTGTACAATTCGCTTCCTGTTAGTAGTGAAGAAGCTAGCTGAATCAGTTCTCCTGTGTTTGTGTTCATCCAAAGCAATTCATGCTGTAAACGCCACAGAGGCAATGTCGTAAGTATATAATTTCATGGTTGAATATAAATAATTGTTAAAAAAGGATATATTATTTACATGAAAAAGAATTTGATTGGTTTGTATTAAAATATTTCATTTATATGTATTTACATGGAGGAAAGCACATGTTGGAAAGTAAAATGGGGATTTGTTTTGTATTTTTGTGTTACAGTTTTCACTCTGCCCTGTATGATACAAAAGAGGAACAGTAAACAGCAAAGAAAGCTCACTATGCCTCAAGTCAATCATTTGCAGAGAAGAGTTTAGCTAGTTGTATAGCTGCAGTTGCTACACTGTGGTGAGGACAACATAAGGCCAGTCAGGCAGTGTGGTAAGAGAGAGGCAGACCACCCCTCTGATGGTCTGATTTACACTACAGAGAGACAGAATGAGAGAAAGAGAGGACAGGGGATGAGACAGGGAGAGATGCTGTGCTGGAGAGAAATTAAATCAGTGGCTAAATTATTGCATGATTGCCCATTCCCCAAAGACTTGGGCATCATTTGGTAGAAAGTGTCTAATAATTGGTTTTCGGCCATGTCAGACACATGCAATTCCCCCTACTAATGGCTCTGTTAGGAAGAACTGGGCCTCCTGGGTCACAGAAGGACAGAAACTAGCCAGACGGCAAAAAGCGTCCTACGCCCTTTTTCTTTTTTTTTTCCTCAGATAAATGAGAGAACGAGAGAGAAAGAGAGACACAGAGACACAGAGAAGAGGAGAGATGGCAAGAAGGAGAGAGTGTGTATGTGAGCGAAGAGGAAATGAAGTGGCAATAAGTGCAGCCAAAGGGGAAATGCTCTTCACCGTGAGTTTAATACATCAGACTGGGGATTTGGCAGCCCGCCACACAGCAATTGTTTACCTTTTTGCTCACTGGCTGCATCTGTTCTGTTTTGTAAACGGCACTAAACTATTCGCCCGTAAACACCGGAATCAATAACAACTGCTAAGGGAATTCCCTTATCCCGCCTCTCCCTCTCTTTCCCTCCCTCTCTTCCCCATGTTTTCATCCCTAACCACCACCCCTTTCCCTTCCCCTAGATCCCCTCCTCTCTCCCCTCTGTCTCTGTTCCCTGCCAGTCAAGAGCAGTGTGTGTTTGTGCACATATGTGTGTGTATGAGAGAGAGAGTGTGTGTGCTGTGGAGCTGATGGTGGAACCCACAGGAGAGACAGACAAGGAGAAGACTGATGGCTCGCCAAAAATACCTGCTCCGTTTGTTTTTTCCTTTTGTTTTGCATTATTGTCATTTTTAAAAGCTACAAACTGAAACTGTCCACTGTAGACCTACAGAATTCAATATTTTTTAGCATTTTTCTTGCCCTTTATGAACCCCCACCCCCCACCCCTTGTCCCCACCTGCCCTAAGATTGTTTGCTTTGAGGGCTTCTGAAGAGATGCATACTATATTTATGGTTGTCATAGTAATATGGCAAGCCATTAATTTTCTTTTTGTTCATAAGAACATCCTTACACTATAGTGCCGTATGGAGGAGCTCTCTTATATAAACATACTGTATGATTTTTGCCCTGCTTTCAGCACCTTATTGATTCTCAGTACATTGACCCTTGGTTGAACCCTTCTGCTTGCTAGTGCCCTTCCTCATTCTGCTCTATGGGACATGCTACGCACTACGCTATATGACACACCTGGGTGCTTCTAAGCACACCCTCTCCATCAACCAGCTATGAGAGCCTCCATTTGGCCTCACTGTTGTGACAAAGGTATAATGAGGTTTAGATGGCTGTGTACTAGACTGCTATGGCTATAGGGCTATTTGGCTAGGAAGACAACTATAAATACCTATATAGCCTGGGCGGCAGCACTCAATGAGACACTGAGGCAGAGCATTGCTAAACATCAAGGTCATGTGCAACTATTTAGTGTGGACTTAGTGACTGAAACAGTCATAGGTTGAGGGTATGAAAGGAATGAATGGTGAGAAAGGACAGAGACAGAGATGATGCTCCAGAAAAGGTGACACTCAAGATGAAGTGGTGGTTAAAGGATGCTGTGCTCAGATTAATGCCCCACAGAAAGTGGGATGGGTGGGGGTGGGATGTGAGGTGTAATAGTGATAGCTTTTTAGAGACTCCAGCAGCTCTGTCTCTAACGTGTCCCTGTCTCATCTGGTTAGATTGTTTACTCTTGAGTTTTTGACAGCTTTAGTCTGCCCCAGCATTGAGACACAGAAAGCTCTGTGTTGATTTGCTGGTGACTTCAGAAATAGACATGATTGGTGGTGCGTGTGCGAATGTGCAAGCTGGAGAATGAGTCTGCCACGTGGGTGTCAGCCAGGTCACGCATGTACACATGCAGTACGAGGTAGTCTCTCTAGCTCAGGCTCCCACTGGACCCCATTACAGAGGAGCTGCTGAGCTGCAGACCCATGCAGCTTAATTACAAACACACACATACACACATACATGCACACACAGTCAGACACACACCAAATAATTACGCCGCTGCTCACATGCGATTTCATCCATGCATGCCCACACACATAGACATAAATAGATGTATACGCTTAGAATTGCAAACATAAACAAACTTGAGGTCAGAATATGTTCCATGGTGACCACAGAGTCTGGTTGCAGTATGGCAATTATCTTGGAAGACTGACATGTGCAAATGTGTGTGAAAGTGTCTTCTACAAATCAAGTTATTCATAATGACCTGCATTACATGCACATAAACACGCGTGTGCACACCCGACAGACACAAACACACAAAATTACATCCGCTGTCACTCATAAACACTGATGTAAACATACACACATACCTACACACACACAGAATCAAACCTCATGCATGATTAAACCACACATCCTTGGGGATAGTGTGTTGTCATATTGTCAGATTTTGTTTAACAATATGGCAAAATTACATTAGGATCCAGAGGCAATAATGTTACAATTATTGGAAAAGGGCCCCCCTCTTCTTTCTTTCCCTCTCAACGCTCAATCATCTCTGCGCTTTCAGAGTCAAGGCTAATACTGAGCTCATCCATTCCCAAATGCCTTTGCAGTGGAGGAGCTCATTTAAGCGGACACACAAAAGTATTTGTGCATGTGTCTGGGAGTATGGCAACGCATCTCCCAGCCGCCCATTCTCCAGCTTAATGCGGAACATCCCCCGGGTGATGGCTTTGGCAGCCTCCAAAATGGGAAATCCATATTTGCCGAGGGGGTCATTGGTGGGTTAGGGGGAGAAAAGTTTTGTGCCGGGAGAGAAGGATGTGCATGTGTGACTTCTCGGGGAGCAAAGTTTTGCATATTTTTTCACTGTCTCTTTGTTTATGTTGTGTATTGGGAAAACATGAATGGGTCGATATTTATAAGAGGTGTCATTCAAGGCAAGACTTGAGGATGGCGGGTGTTTTCTGATGAGTGCATGCAGGTTGGGAGGTTGAGTTGAAAAACTATTTTCATGAAATTGTTTATTCCCTTACTGAACTGTAAACTGTAGTGCGGCTCTCATTCCTCTATTTCTATGTTAGTCATACATTCATAAGCACATACACTGTTTATTTTTCCTTTCTTTCCACTATTACATTCTTTCTTTTTTTCTTTCTTCACAGCACCAATGGAGCTTCCCATGAAAAGCAGAAGCTTCAGTTTGACCTCCCACCAGTTGAGGGCGTTAACCCATCTGGCCTGCACCTTGCTGGGGTTTGAGAGCAATATAAAGGAGCTGGTCACTAACATGACCTTCATTAATTGCACAGGAGAGACTCCCTGTGTAAAAGGTACGACTCCTTCCAAAATGCACACATCCACATACATTTCAGACATGTAATCAGGGTTGTTGACCTCTGAGGTTGTGTTCTCTATATTTTTTCTGGGAATTTTGGAAGTCTTAGTCTTACAGAAAATGATCAAAAAGTTGATGAATAAATAAAATGTGAATAATCTAAATAATTAGAAAAATGCAGGTTTTTTCAACAATGGGACTCATGACCTCAGAATTTCTAAAACTCTGGCTATAGCCCTGCATGTGTGTGACCCCTCCAGGCATAAACAGTCCAGTTACACCCCCACAAACATGTACACACACACATACACACACACACAACACACACATTGTTACTTCTAGCAGGATGTCTGAGTTGTGTCTGAAGAAATTTGTTATTTTAGTAAGGAATTATCTTGGGTGTTATATAAGCCTTTAGTACCCTTTTCCTCTCTCCCCTTTGAACTGCTGCTACAGAGATGTTAAATGAAAGCTTTTGGTGCATGGAGTAATTTCCACAAAGGTTACATTTACAAAAACAAGACTTGCAGAAAGGCTCAATTTACAGAGAGGTAAACAGCCTTTAAAGGGCAGTTATCCAAATCATTAATTCCAGGCAATCAAACGGCTTAATTACCAGAAATTCATCAGATGGGCTTAAAGGTCAAAAAGTGATGCGCTTGCTGCTTCCTCCTTCTTCCATTCCATGCGGTCTTGTTCGCCTAAATTGCCTCGCCTGGGGTCTCACTCTTCGCCTTCTGATTAGGAGACTGTGGCCTTGATGTTCACGCTTTTTAATTGCAACCCAACCCAACATCCTGTACGCTTGTCTCATGCACCCCCCTATCCTCCCCGCCACCCCACACATCCACACAATCTCCCTTCATAGAATTACCCCCATATATACTGTAGTTGATGCTATCTATCTAATCTATCTAAATCTAAGCCCCAAATTTAGACTCATAAAGCCATCACCATTCGCATCTACTGCCTGTTTATGCTCCCTCTGAGGCATGTACAGTTTTTCTCCGGTCACTGTGTCTCATTTTGGCTGGTGGGGGGACATGGGAACAATGTGACCCATATCTGATTCTGAGTTATACAGTGGCTTTCATGTTTCCTCACTTGGCATTCGGTCAGGCTTTTAGCACATAATATCACACAGCATATTGTGAGTGATATGGAAATATTCAAGCTAAATAATGCATAGATTTGAAAGATGCTACAGACCACCACCACATAGTCATTCATCTTTGAAGTGTGATAACTAGTGAACACTTTTGGTCTCCAGTGAGATTTTGCTGACATGATTTGAGAGTATGACCAGACACAGTTACTGTTTAATATCAATTGTGACATTTTAAATATCTTAAAATGTTATCTTGTGTGATATTTGCATTAAAGAGACACTTTTATTGGTCATTTAGGGATCTTGAAAAAGACTAGGGATCTTGAAAAAGACAAGAAATCCACAGCGGAAACACTTCTCCACACATCAGAGGTAAGGGTTTTGTACGTGTTCCTTTGTAAGACCCTGCGAGGACGTTTCTATTCAAATACAACTATTCAGTGATATTTAGACTTGTTACCTTTCTCTATATTTGCAAAGAGGCAAGACTATTTGCCTCTTTGTAGCATTGAAGTAGAACAGGTGAAATATTCCTTTCAGCATTCATGGCTGTTTGCTCATTTCCTGTTTTGCGGCACAGGTTCTGGAGTTTGAATGGAGGTCAGCATTTAAGGGGCTGGTCCCTCACATGGCGCACTGTGTTAAAGTGGTGCTGGATGACGTTTGTACCAAGAGTCTACAGCAGGAAGAGGCCTTATATTCTTCAGGAGACACCTTAATCACCCTGACCGTCACTGCAAGCAACAGACATCTCAGAGAAGACTCCTTCTACAACTACCCAGAGAGCGAGACTCCCAAAATGATAGTCAAGGTACTCTGCTATTACAGTTATTTACAGTTTGCAGAAGTTATCCAATGTTTATATATGATTCCTTATCAAGTATAGTATCTGGTTTGACAAAACTAGACAAATGCGCTGTCGATGAGGGGAAATATAGGGGAGTCCAATTACTGACATGTTGGTCAGCATCAGTGTCTGTCGAATGGTTTCACAGTGAGCAGCCTGCCAACTGGGTCATCTTGCAAGTTATACAGAAACACAAAAGTGAAAAAACAAATCTGGCATCTTTCAGTTTTCCCCTCAAAGGCACAATTTGTAATCCTTATGCAAACAAAATCGTAGCCCAGCTTCAGCCTAATATAAAACACAGTACTGGAACTTGTTATCAGTTCTAGATTGACTGCCTTTTAAATACATGATCAAAAACTAAACAACTCAGTTGGTAGATGCTCAAACTGTAAAATGTTCATATGTAAATCAAACTTTTGGGTGTAAATATGGCTGTTATTTTGATGGTAAAATATGATTGCGGAAAGCTGTTAACAGTCTCTTAAAGGTTGCCCTCTGGGAAGAATTTACCAACCCATCCAACTGTGTTGCTGGATCACAGGACTTTGTTATTATTTTATCAGAAAAGTTCAGTAGCTTGCCTTCATTTCCGTTTCTCTCTTTAAGATCTGAAGTAATGGTTAAATGGGGGATATGCATCACATCACCAACTCTTAAGTTAGCCATTTTAATCAGTTAACTAGAGCTGTTCAGCTTTGTCAAGCTGTGTTTATATACACATTAATAATCTGATCTGGACAATAATTACAGTAAGGTAATACTTTAATTAATCTGTTTCAATTAGTTTTTAAGACTATTTCATTTATTTTATTTTCTTAATATAATTGAGCAAAGCCTATTTAATGATTAAAGACACCCTATCCACTTTATGTTACCATATTAGATTCCAGTGTGCCTCAAACCCTGTATTTCTCTCATGTTACTATTGAATTACCTTAAGACTTTATGCAAGTATTGATATAAAACTGTGCTTTAAGCAGTTCTTTTCACAGTGCCCAAAGATAATAGAGGATACCCAAAGATGCTTTCCTAAAGAAAGACACACCACTCTGTAAATGGCCACAAGCAGAGCTGGAAGCACAAGAAATGTGTAGCCTCAGGTGGATTTGTGAATGATGAAATAATGAAAGTGACAGTGAAGTGTCTTACCAGAGCTGTAAATGTCTTTGGAAGGCATCGTCAGGTGTGTGTCATTAGATCTGTGTCCTGTGAGAACTCTGATAGAGAGGTTTAAGGTGTTTATATCACTACGTAGCAATACTGATGCAACAAAAAGTGGAATACACCATACAGTATGTCTTAATGCAAATATGGCTACCCCCACATATTCAAGAAAAGATGTTATGTGTAGGAGGAAAGGGTTTGTTTTGGTAGAACATGAAATGATTTTTTTGTGTGTCATGCACATTCTTACAGTATTTAACCATGTAAGTTTTATTCATCTAAGAATTACAGTGTGATTACATAATTTCTCCTACACATGATTTGTCACATTAGATGTAAAACTCAGCTGTTGCGCGCCTGATACCTCTGCCCCCATATGTACACAGAAACAGAAATATACAAACACACACACACAATCTACACATAATCAATGTAGACCCCAACTTGTCACTCCTCGCCCCGTGCATGAGCATGTTTTGCCCTACACACCAATGTCTTTGTCCTGTTTTATCCTCTATTACTAACTGGCTGAACAATGCAGGTCTAAACACATCATCCAGACCCAGGAAGATTAATGGTTTTGTAGCCCCAGCGGAAAGCACTCTCTATAATAGACAGCCCAAATGATTTGGGCCTGACACAGTTGACACCCTGGATCAGAAAGGGCCTTGAGAAGAGTCATCAGTATTACTTGAGGGGAAGACTCTGGGGACAAAAGAGAGATAGGAGGAAACCAAGAACCAGTTTGTGTGATATTATGAGGGATAGATAGTCTTGAAAAAGGTGTTGAATACGGCTATACAGAAGATAGAGTGATCACAAAGGCAAAGATGCTAGGGTAGAGAGCAGGATAAAGAAGGGGTAGTGAGAGAGAGAGGGATGAGAGGAGAGGGCCTGGGAAAAGGCAGGGAGGGGTGAAGATGACACCAGAGATTGACTTTTCTCAGGAGAAAGACCAGTCTCTGATGTGAGACCAGGCTTAATGTCTAACTCTACAAAGGTTCTCCAACGTTTGGTGCTGGACTGCCATATACTTACTTCTATTTAAAGTGGCACTATGCCGTTTTTTTCTTTCTCTTCTCTCCATTTTCTTTCCTAATTTACTATTGCAAAACAACTACCTAACTTTCCTTCCTGCAACTCCTTGAAACTTTGTCCAGCTCCCAATCCTGCATCTTCCTCTTGACTCTTTTGCTGCACGCTACTCTCTTCTACACCACACACTGTACAGACTATTATCATTACTGCCTCACCTCTCTCCTCCTCCTCCTCCCCCTCCTCGCCTTCTCCTCCTCCCCTTCTCCTCTAGCCCTTTTTACACTGACAGTATTTGTGGCTCTCATTGCTAACGAGTGTCAGAATTTGTCTGTGCTCAGGACCTGTACAACGTATTTATGTGTAGGTCAACGCTTCAAAGATGAGAGCCTTTCAGCCCAAAGGTTATACATGCATGCATTTGCATTCAATAACACTGAGCCAGACAGACATCCAAGAGGAGGCCGTTAGATATTATATATATATATATATATATTCCCCCCGTCCTTTTTTGACACATGCCCAAGTGTTTGAGCAGAGAGCAAATTACTATACAAGACGTAAGCATGAAATATGGCTGGTTCAACGGCATTATGATGGATCAATATTTCACACATTTATATTCATATCTTCATACCTCAATCCTCACTTTTTTTCATGTGAACCCACTTCAGTGTCTGTATTACCATACATAGGCTGGCTGCGATGATACCATTCATCCATCAGAGTACTTTAGATAGTGTACTTTTTTATTGGCAGTCAGTTGCATACCAAATACAGAATAGCATCTCGTCAACAGCTGGAACTCAACCTCCTGTCAAAACCTGGGATTGAACTTTCCTTGTTTGGGTTGGCCCTTCTAACCTTGATGTTAGCTCTCTATTATAGCAACAGAAGTGCCTTTTTTGTATTCAGACTTCACTCAAGCCCTCACCTGCATGTTCAGTTCTCAACTAGTCTGTCTACTCCAAATTCTGCACACACAAACAGGCCTCCCTAGCACTTAAAAACTTTATACGATCTCTTTTACCTTGCTGCAATAGTCCTGGTGGGATTCGAGACTTTGATCTTAGCTAGTTAAGGTTTCAGCCTGACGTCAACGTGGACGTGCATGCGGGTGGTTATTTTTGAGTGAGCATGCATGTACATGTGAGGATGATTGTCTGCTGAGTATGTGTGTGTGTTTGTGGGAGTGTGAGTCAACTCTGCATGTGTATGAGATGCTTCTCCAGGGCTCTTCATCACCCTGGTAATGCACAGTGTTGTGTCTCCCTCTGGTTTCTCTCTCTCTCTCAAAGCTAAGCTCCTAATGACTACATGCAGTCAGATATTGACTTAATTGTCCAAACGGCCTTTGTTCCCAGGCCTTTTAACCCCTCTGGAAGCTTTTATGGAGAAAATAGTGTAAAGAGATTGTGAGATTGTCAATTGTGTACACACGCTGAAGCCCTGATCTGACAGAATGTCGAACTTCCCAGCCAGCCAGTACAGTAAGTCAAGTAATAGAGTGTGTGACTCTAGAATTACTATGAAGCAAGTAATACATGCTGTGATCAATTGATTGATTAAACCGGTATAGTTTTCTGCATGTCTTTTCCCTCGGTGTGACCTGGCTTTGTAGCTCTGGGGAATAACTGAAACATGCTTTGTTTTAAGGTTTTTTGAGAATCTGCCTGACTCATAACTCACATGTATGGATGAATATATTTGGATTTGGCGTCACGCCCATATGTGACTCCTTGGCACTTGCCTGATCATCTTTCATTGTTCGCTATGTGATGTCAATAGAAGGCACATATGGTAGCGGAGGCAGTGGTATCATGGTGTATAATTGTTCTCTGCAGTGATAGGTACATGGTGCATTTTAGAAAGTGTCTGCAGAATACATATTAAACTATTACGCTACAGTAATGTTTATGCATGCTATGCATTTATTTTTTGCATAAGTTGGCAGCCAGCACCTACCCCAACACACACACACACACATGCACACTCTCCTTAAAGCTTCCTGTCATCAACAGCATCAAGTGCCATGTTTGTGAAATTGTTTCACTTTATTCTCGTTGGCAGAAGAAGAATGAAGTAGCACTGTGTCAACCATACTGATTGATACACTGCTATCATTATATTAATTAATACAGCATTATGTAAGTACCAGCAAATACACAGACTGCATATTTGTATCTCAGCAAGCACACACACACTCAACTCTCTTAAAGTACTGTCATCAGCCTGTCTCCCAGCATCTGGAGAGGGAAAGGTGTAGGCAGCCCTGTCCCTATAGGCCTATCTCTAGGACAAATGTGGATAAATGAGATAAGTCTTGCTTGTTACTCTGGCAGTTTATAGAGTAAGCTGTAGGTCTTTTACATTGCTGAAACAGCTCTCTCCCCCTCCCTCTCTCACTCTCACCTTTGCTTGACCCTTTCCTTTTTCTTCCCTCTCAGCACGTCTGACTCCCCATCTCTTCCCATGTGTAACATTTCTGTTTGAATGTGGCTAACATGATGCATGCTGTTATAAAATTAGACAGTGCTGATGTATCCTCAGATGGAAAGGTTTTATTTGACCTGATAACAATTATGCATGTTCAGCAGCAAAGTTTATGTAGAGGGCATGTCTTCAGTGTCTCTACATCTGTATTCTACATTTGCACTGATATTTGCTTTTCAGCTATAATGGCTTGTACAATGTTAGTGAAAAATTACATGCGTAATACTCAGCTCTGACTAAAATCCTTGTCATTCTGATAAGTCCTTGCAATTGTTCCATTATTTACATCTAGTCAAATCCCTTTCTGATGTTTTTTCCCCCACTTTTTTCTCTTACTGACAGATTTTCCCTATCTTATTGAGATCATCTTGTCTTGTCTTTGCCTTCTCTCTACCCTCAGTTCTGTGGAGCAATCATGGAGGAGCTGGATGCCTTACTGCCCTTGGCAGCAGCCTGCAGGGACAGCTCTCTCCTGGAGGTGCGATCAAGCTTCGTGGAGGCGTGTGGCAGGGCAGCGTTTGCCATGTTGGGACGTTTAGAGGAGAGGGCCCTGGAGGTACCAGCCTCTGCACCTCTGAAGAACCTGCCTGCTCTTCTGGCAACTTGCATTTATGTGCACCAACGACTGGAGCACTACCATGCCAGGCTGAAGGATTCAACTACTACTTTAGCTAAAGTGTAAGAAGAGGGTGTGTGTGTGTTGGTGGGATTGCATGGGAGGGGAATGATACATCGGCTGCAGTGAATTTGTGTATATGCTCATTTCACTATCTATCTATATCTACAATATCTGTCTTTTTGTCTATCTATGGTTTATTCCAGCAGGCACTGGATGACAGACAAATTTTTTTATTGGTAATTGATTGAATATTGTGAGCTCAATGAATAACATGAAAATCTATGTAGAAGTGCCCAACTATTCTACAGTAATGGCTGCTTTGCCAGAGGAACAATAACATCAGATTTGAGTTGTGTGGAACATGTATGTATCTGTGTGAGTAGGGCTGACTGGCTGCACGAATTAGCAGAAACATGGAGATAGATTTGTTGAAACGCCACCTTTGTCACTTTCCTCCAGCAAAGAACCAAATGTTGCATTTACAAATGAGAGTTGCACTGGATATGTTCTTTTGTGTTATAATCACACTGACAACACATACTGTAGCCAAATTCAAATGATGTGTCAACCCACAGATGGTGACTGTATAGGACATTAAGTTGTGCTGACGCAATGATCAGACAGACATCAAATTTCAGTTGCTACTCAATCCTGTTACCAAGTTTGGAGTATGAATGTAAGTATGGCAATGGCTGTCAAGAGGACAGCACAGACAAATCTGGAGTATTTTGGTTCATAATCTCTGCCACATCTCTCTACCCGTGCTTAGCCTCTTTCTCAACATTATGCATGACTCCTATCTGAAGAAAGATATTTATTAAGCTGAGATAAAGAGAGTATGAAGGGATCAGAGAGATTACTCCTCCAGTAAAGTTGAGATTAAGAAGAGGAGAGCATAGAAAATAAGAAAAAAAAAGACTGGAAGTGATTGACAGGCAGTAATGACACCCATATTGTGTCTACATCTGGTGAGTTTTTATGCCCCGTAATACCCCCTTAACCTCTGCTCTCCGCAGATCCCCTCTAAAGGCATCCCTGGTGCCCTTGGTGCTCCTGTTTTCCCACCTCTGGCCCTGTGCACCCCTCCACCTGCACTTGCACTGTGCCCCCTCCGGTCATAAAGCACTTTCCCCTCTCTACACCATTCAGTCCCCGTGGTTTTAAGCCTCCTGCACCCCTGTTAAACTCTTGCCTCTCTCTGGAAAGTATCAAGGCAGGCAGATTTAAAGGATATGAAATGTCACACTGAACTTTTAGAATAAATCATCTGTTCTTTCATCTAATCATTTCACCTCATGTTTGTTTGATAGCTCCCTGAATATACAGTAGTCAATCATACATCTAGATTACAGGATTTTGCTCTATTGGACTCTTGACCTCAACGGTCCCTTTCTTTATTCTTAATATACCATATGTATTATAGATTATGCATTGGCCATTACCGTTAGGTAATCCCAAGGTTTGTTTCCTTCCTCACTGCCTAGACCCCTGACCCTGCTCCCTATCCAGAAGTACCAAGATATAATTCAGGCCTTGAGAGACCAGCTGACCAGCTACTGTATCCAAGTTTGTTCCACCTGCATTCTTCAGGACGCAGAGAGCCACCACTGGGCTGACCCCAAGCCCTTCTACGAGGTAACGTATCTTTACATGTCCCGGAAGTCTATTTGATTTTACCCAAGGCAACTTTGTTAAAGTTTCTAGCAATTATGATATATCAGTGGAGCCTATTTGAATATTACTTATTTACTGCCAAATCAAAAGGAACAGTAACACATAAAAAAAACTGCAAATTATCTGGTGTTGATTTCCCTCCTTTCATTGTAAAAAGTGGAAACTCTAATGCCACGTGTCTTAGCAGGCTTGTTCTGTAGAATTTTAGGAACTCTAGGAATCATACTCTAGAGCTTTCTTGCTTCTTCTTTTTATTCCCACAATACACCTTTACCTCCCACTCTCCCTCTTCTAACCAAGTGTTCTACTCTGAGCTCCCTGAGAACATCTGTGGCTTCCATGGTGCCCTGGGGGCTCCAGGGATTCAGCTGTCTGAAGTCTGCAGTCTACACTGGGACTGTCTGGAAACAGCATAGGGCCCCTGGAACTCCCCTACCTTATGCCCTTAAACCAATCTAAACCTCCCCTCTCTTTCTTACTTTACCTCGCTTTTGCCTTTTTTTCCCTTTGTTCCTCCCTCCTTCCTTGGGTCAATGGTGTCAGACAGACCTGCTGTGCGCAGGTGTGTTCTTTTGTTCAAGCATGCCTGTGTGCATCTGTGCAGATGAATGCATGTGTGGGTGTGCAGCAGCATCTCAGAATGTGCATTTCATTTGGCGTGTGTATGTATGTATGTATCTGTATTTTTGATGTCTGTTGTATATGTGTAGTTGAATGCTTTCTGTCTCCTGGATCCACAGCTCTGTGTCTTGGCTCTCACGCAGCTCAGCACAGCTCCAGAGAGACCCGTTTCCAGCTTGCGTTCTTTCTCTCTCTTTTGTTATTTAACATTGATATTGACACTTGAATAGTTTTTGGCAGAGAAATATTTAATATGCTTTATTAACAGCATATGAGGTCAGTTGAGGCGATCAAAGAAAGTTAAGAACATGACCTTGGCTACCTTCCTTGTCATGGATAAAGCCAAACTGCTAAATTTCATCTGAAAAAAACAAAAAGCTATTATGAGTTTCCAAGTTTGTTCCATCCTTAGTTCCCTGTCCCAGATTCAGTCTTCAATCTTGCCAGGCCTTCATCAGTAATAGGAATTTGTTCATAGTTGACCTGGCTAGTTAAATAAGTTTGTCTTGAATGAAGGGATAAAACAGTCCAACCACACATGTAGTTGTGGCTGCTCTTGGTTTGGATCCAAAGTCTGTGTCTGGGTTTGCTCTGCTGAGTCCACAGGCGGAGGATGGCAGCCTAATCCCGGACATAGAGCTCGGTCACGCTCCCCATCAAACACCGATCCCTAAATGACTGGCTCCAGGGAAGAAAGGGAGGAAGAGGAGGGAGAGAACTAAAAAAACGAGATAGATGAGGTGAAGTAAGAAGGAAATGAAAGGGACTGAGAGGCATGATGAGTTGAAGACAAGAGGAAGTTGAGGAGTTTTGGATGTGTCAATATCTCCGCCACACACATCATCTGCTGGAACAGTTTATTTTTGGAAGTTAAACATGAACAATTTGGGCAGGTGGAGGTGAAAGAGGAAGGTTTTTTAACAAATTAATTCTATATCTTTTCTTTAGGATGCTAGGATAGTAATGTTTCTCCCCATCTGTCCCTCTTTCTTTCTGTCTCTCTTTCGTCTCACTATCTTTTGTCTTTGCTCACGTTATCGCAGAGAAGTTCTCAATTTCTCCCCTCTCTCTTTCTCTCTTTGTATGTGTGAGCGTGTATGTGCGCGCGAGTGTATGCCTGTTGTGATGTGTTCTCCAGTTCAGGACTTTAAAGCAGTCTAAAATCCCAGTGGGGGCAGAAACCCAGGTGCAGAGTGCAGGTGGCGTGACCACTGAGACATCCTGGTGTTGACAGACCTGCCTCTGTCTCTGTCTCTCTCTTTCTTCTCCTTCATGTTTTCTCTCTCCCTCTCTCTTTCTCCCCCCTCTATTTTTATCTCCTCTTGCTCTCTGTGTTTTTCCTTCACTGTTAATGTCCATATCATAATATATCTTCATCTGTAACCGCCCTGTCCTCCCACCCTCCTCCCATCCACCTCTCTCTTCCACAGGGCGAGCGCTGTTCCTTTTCGGTGCAGATGTGGTTCTACTTCCTGTGTGGGCTCCGTAGCGACCTCTGGGCTATCCTTCCAGCGGAGTTGGCCAAGGAGGTGCTCGGCCAGGTGCTGTCAGAGACCTTACAGCTGCTGGTGCAAAGATATGCCAGGGCCCAGCCTTCATACAAGAGACACCTGCAGATCAGGTGCTTTATCTTGTCCTATACTGGATATAGTTATATTACCTTGAGAAATCTTGCTAAAATGCTGCTAAAATAGCAACATACAAAATCTAGTCATACACTGCTGTATGACTCATCACCCATTGTTTGAGCACATCAGTGTAGTTCAAACTTGCCTGCAGAGTAGGGTTGGGTGTTGTGACAATAAATACTGTTCATTTATCGACCATCGCCATCCTCTTCGGAAGTTATCCCTTTAATATCTCTTGTTGTATTTTGCTGTTGTGGGAAAAGTTGCAAATCAGTGTTTGATTTCAAAAGCGTACAGTACATACATAATTTCCCCAACAGGTATTTCATTCACCGGTTTAGCCCAAAGCAGATATTCATGTCTTGTATTACATCTGCAAATGGTTTCTTAATTGATTTTCCAGAAAATTTACAAAATCACAATATATATCAATATCATAACATGAAATTACATTTACTGTGATGAAGTCAAAGGGAAGATTCTATCTGTATCACGTACCCTTGCTCCAAAGCAAGCATAAAATGAGATTATAAATGTTTTCCATCCAAAAAGATAATTAGTTTCAGTAATTTGACTTTGGTTTCCTGGTAATGTCAATCTTCTCATTTAACTCTTGGTGAGAAAGTGAATACTCATATTTCCCAAACTGTTAAACTATTCCTTTAAGATATTGTGTATGTACCTCTTTGAGTGATTACATGTTTATGTTTTGAGCTGCATAACTCCCTCTTTACCTTCTTTACACACATCTTTGTATAGCCTATATGAATATAGACTTGGCTACACATAATGGTATCCTAAATTACCTTGACTTCAGTTATTACATCAGAACTCCTAGACAAAGCCCTAAATAGTTTCTGCTCCCTCTTCCTCACTGTTGGCCTAATTTCACTCGGCTCCTATGGGGCCGTTGGTGGAGGTCTGAGCATTTTGTTCGTGCGTCATAGAAGTACTGTCTGTACAGGCTCAAGAGGTCATCCTCTCCTCATCCTCATTCTTACCTCTCTTAATATGTAACTGAATGATGATAATGAGCAGGTGACACACAATGAGAGGATTAAAGAGTGACAAGGACAAAGTGCAGTGTACCTGTGTAGCACCCCATGATGTCAACGCAAAGTCTATAGGTTTATATTGCTTGGAGATGCGTGTGTGTCTGGAGAGACAATTGTAAAGTGTAAGTCTAAGCTAAACAGATGGCTTTTCAAAGTTTCTCAAAGTTTCCTATGTGTATAGCACTCACATGGGTATTCTTACGCTACCTCACCTCTCCTGTATCAGTCGATCCCTGTGTGGGTCTAATAACGATTTAGGCCATAGGGAAGAGCAGGGATTAGGAGATGAGAGATGATGAGCAGTTCCCCCCCGTCCAATTGAGGAAACAGATTTATGGGCATTTAAACGTAAAAGCAATGACTTTAATAGTGAAATCCAAAGCCAGCAGTACATTTAACCTTCCAACTGTAAAATCACCAGGAGGTTCTGGTATTTGACTGGCTGTGCGATGAGGCTGTTATGTCATGATGTAATGGTGGATGTTAGCCTTTGAAGATGTTCTCTTTCAGTGCCTCAACATGACAGTGCCTTTCTCTTTCTCTCTCTCTCTCACATATTCCCCTCACATCTCATCTTTTCTGTTTTCATCTGTACATTCACCTTTTCTGTTTTCTTACTCTGTGTGCAAGATGTGACATTACGACGGTGTTGCTGTATGTGGAGCAGCTTTTGTGGAGTGTGTGTAAAAGTCCTGAGGCCTTGATGCACTCCGACCCCTCTTCAGCAATTGCCATAATAGCGGGCGGATCAGACTGGCCTTACCAAATCCAAAGCCTGTGTGACCAACTCCTGACAGTCCTCGTCATTGTCACAGCACCCCTATCTTTGCTGTACAGGTTGGTATACACAGTATGTTTTAGTAAAATATGACCTAAGCACACCATAGTTTTTGTACTGTCACTTTGACACTAGAGCGCAGAGATAGTCATGTGGCTATAGCTGCTGACTCTAGAAACATGTATGTCTCAAACAGGTTTAGCCCCACACTAGATTTTATAATAAAAATGAGTGGGCTCTTAATGTTAAAAAAAAAAGTGAAATAATGGGCTCCCTGGAAGCAATTGCAATAGAGAAGATAGTATATTGAAGATATATTGTTTAAAATTGCCATGAGCGATCTGTCTTCCTCCAGGACATTTCTGATTAATCCTGCAAAGGAGTCCATGCCACACCAGCCTGACAGCCCTCTTGTCCACTGGCTAAATGCTATAGACCCTGACCTCTTCACAGAGCAGGCCATACGGTATGTAAAACAACCATTATACCATCCATCACCCATCATACAGTAGACAGACATATGGACGTTCACACACAAACACACATACACACACACACACACACTCTGGTATGCTAAGCCATCACACACACCTCCACCCACTGTATAAAGAACCATATGTGTGTGTGTGTGTGGAGTTACAGCAGCATACGTGCAGCTATATTACAAGACTTACACATTGCTGAGGGCTTCAAGCTAGAGTTGCTGTGGTAATATAACACAGATGCAAGCTGAGAAAGAAAAAAAAATAACATAAACTACCATTGCCGCTGACACTGATTTTGTTTATGTTGATGGTTGCTGAGGGCTTTACACATGAGGCGTCAACAGAGTACGTTATGGTGTGTATGTGCTTATGTATGCGTTAATGTGTACATGCATACATGTGTGTCCAGTTACTGTTACTGACCTCCGAGGTGCAGTCAATCACTCTACCCCCTCACCCTTGACTCCACCCTCCTCCCCTCTCATCTCCCTCACAGCCAGAGGTGATGTCATTGCGTGCTGATGGAGCACAAATCAAACTAACTCCCGCTCTCCTGCTCCTATGTATTGGAGAGCTGAAATTAGTTTATTTTTATGACCTCTTTATTTCTTTGCTCCCACCTCCTGCCTGCATGCAAGGGCGCCAGGGGGCCTGCTGGTGGCCCAGGGCCAGATCCACAGGTCCTCATCCAGGACCCGTTCTCTGTGGCCAGATCTCTCCCCAGCTCATTAAAATAAAACCCATTGTTATGGTTATTAAATAAAACAATAATAAAATCACAAAGCACATAAATAAATCATCTAGCATTACAGGCTATAAAGAAAGGATCTGAAGTTCTGTTTTCTGGCTTTATGTGTGTTTCTGTGCACGCATACATTCTTGCATTTTTCTTCTTTGCTTTGCACATATGTGTGTGTGTCTGTATCTGTATGTCTTGGTTCTGTAAGCTGACCCTGCGCTGTAGCCGGGTAGATTTATCAGAGCAGTTAAAAGAGGATTTCTTCTGGATTTGCGGTCCCAGTGACATCATAAATTGCGCTGTCAGATCGAGGCATAGTTTTCCTCAGTCAAGCAGCAGGGTGCACCCGGCTCTAGCTTTCTGGCTCAAATAGAATGGTTAATTTCTGGGCAGACACCCCCTGTACAGCCTCCCGCCTCCTTGCTCTTCAGACAAACTCTGTCCATTCCTTCCATTAGATTTTATTGAGATGTATAAAGTAACATGCAGGCACACACATGTCAGCATGCTCTCACACTTGCACACATATTAACCACAAGCATAGGCACCGAAGGATGTGCACGCACACACACACACACACACACACACACACACACACACACACACACACACACACACACACACACACACACCAAGGATATGGCTCATTACCCACAGCTGGCTGCAGCCTCTTGGTTATACAAAAGATGTAGGAGGGGGGTACTGCTGTATATTCATGTATTTGGCTGTCTCCCAAATGTTAATTTGCTTTTAGCTGGCCAAGATTAGAGCTAATTCCTTCCCGGTGCACACTATAAGTAAGCGAGAGTGAAGGCATTTGCAGACTAAACTCACATCAGGAGTGAGTGACACTGAAGGAAGATACCGTTGTAGCATAAATACTATTTCCTCCAAGATTGTCATCCAAGCTGTGATTTCTGTCTTTGTCTTTCACTTGTGAATCTTTTTTCCTCCTTCGTTGCCTCTTGCACAATGGACTACTATCTGTTCACTCACCTGACACTGCAGAACTGTCAACTTTGTTTTCCCTCTCTCCACTCTCAGAGATGGCCTTACGGGCCAGACGGCCTCTGCATGTCAGCTGAGGCTGCTGACTTCTGACCCAGGAAGAAATCCCGTGTTGCTACTGCGAATGCTGCTTTACAGAGATTGTCACCTGCCCCAAATACTCCTGGAAAACTCTTGTAAGTCTTCTCTTTCTGGTGTAGATGGATTGGTAGGTGTTATTGGATGAAGGGCACAGTATGTATATGTGTGTATATAAGCTGTGTACATACCTAGCTGTCTATCTTTTAGAATAAAAATATGAGCCTTCCTCTTTAATATTTCCTTTTTTATGATAGTGGACCCACAGAGTCGATACCACAGGGGCTATGTGTGGGAAGGTGTTTACCAGTGTCTTAATTATTCTCTAAGATCCTAAGTAAGTTATACGGATATTAGATGAGCTCTATCCATTTTATGAAGTTATCATCATCATCTTTGCCATCATCATCATTTTCACCTTGGTCATCATCATCACTAAATCAATAGAGCGCAGTAATAAACACTCAACAGGCCCAGGCGGAGCACACATGGTGACCTTTAAAGATTTTCCCTTCCTTCTTCTCTCCTCCGCACCAGCAACAGTCTAACCTTTAAAGACTGTTGTGCACTCGCACATTAATTCACATTATAGCGACCTCATTAATAACAACTCTCACTGTCTCGTTCCCTTGCTCGGTCTGAGTCTGGCTCAGAGGCTCTGCAATGCTTCTCCCTACATGCTGCCGTAAATCAATGCTGGAAGCGCTGACTCTCGCCTGTTATCACAGTGACGGGCTAATTAACCAGGAAGCAGAAAGACAGAAGGAACGGCTTGACTGAACACTTACAGTCCCATAAGCCACATACATACATACATACATACACACACACACACACACACACACACACAGACACACACATATTTATATATATATATATTAGTCAGTTCAGTTTTATGTGTTACAGTCATTTTGAAAGTTAGTTGCTGACACATTCAAATCTGGCAGTGAATTGTTTTTAATATGCTAACTTTATTTCACCAATATCTCTTTTTCAACTGTGTTGTTAGTATAGTATTTCTGCCTTATCAAAGCAAACTAACTCACTGGAAAGCTAACTACCAAACTAACCTTCTAACTAACTAACTAACCTTCTCATTGATTGCTGATTTGAAAATGCAGGGGGATAATATCTCCATATCCACAATACAGTAACAGTTTTCCAAGCATTTGCACAACTTGCCCTGAATCAGGAGACATTACATTACTTCTGGTACTCACACACACACACACACACAAACTCACACACACATACACCACAGACACACACACACACACACACACACACACACACACACACACAGCCTTTTTTATTATCATCAGCGTGCCTGTTTCCAATTACAGAGGTTTGCAGAGAGGGTCCCCTGTGACTGGTTGACTGGTTGTCCGGAAGATAAACAGGTGTATGTTTTGGCTATGTATCAAGGTTGGATAAGCTTAGAGACGGAAAGGGAGGAAAAATAGAAAAAAGCACTAGAGAAATCAACATAGAAACACAAACACATTGGAATTATTGTGTGCTGCAGCAGTAGTGGAAACTCGAGATGTGCCAGTGCACTGTCATCTGTTTTCTGAAGTCATCTGCTGCTCCATAATGGGATCATTATTAAAAGGCATCTAGTTAACCTGCCATGCTCTCCAGCACCCCAAGTGGAAATTAATGTTAGTCACCACTGTTTCCTTGGACCGTTGCAGCCACAGCAGTGATATCCAGAACACTCTCTCCTTAAGGACCAATTACCAGACAGGCAGAGAACAAGATGCCGGCATAGCCCACATAATGCTGCCTAATAGACTGTTGTAGGTCAAGGTGGTTGACAACTTGTGAGTGTATGTGTTGGATGTATGATTGTGAAAGAAAAGGAAAGAGTGGACAACATGAAGGGAGACTTAGAGAGAGAGACAGGGGAAATCTGTTCTCATTTGGACCTTGAGTGGTGGCAGTGCTTCCTACCTGCCTGTTATTAAGCTGGCTGATATTACTGGCCCTGTACTGCAACAGCTAATTTAGTCCTGTCATTTTAAAATAGTCCAGCATTAGTCAGAAGGAAGTCATGCTGCCCTCCATCACGGCACCCCTTCATTGACTGCTGCATTGGATACACTATCCTATTCAAATAGCTGTCATCTCCCACACTGCAGACTGACAGACCACTGGATGTCTGCCACCTCTGGAGCAATGGGCCTTTCCTCAGCAACCCCTGTCAACTTAACACACACACACACACACACACACACACACACTTGTAAGTACAGAAAACACATACTGTATATAGACATCCATATGGGTTACACACGCACACACACCTCCATCCTCAGCCCTGTGCTCAGACAGCAACCCCCACAAGGACACCCTGTCAAAACCTCTTCCTTTTCACTTCCTGTCTCCATGTGCTGTGGATCCCACAGCCAGGGGCTTTGAAATCTGTTTCTTTTTCTGCTTGTTCTGGTCTGTTTTTTTTCTCCATCTAACACAGATGTGGGTTTTTCTTCCCCTTCTATTCAACAATGCCTTTTGTTCACCCTTTCTGTTAACATGTGTCAGGTTGGGCAGCCTTGACATTTTCCATTGTGTTTTTGTGCGAAGAAAGATGCTGTTTCGTAGGATAGGGTTTTACATCTCTTACTGCCTACCTCTATAAGGTTGATATTTTCTGAATCATAATTCAAAAAAACAGATTTTACACTCACCTACACACTACTTACTGAAAGTATATGTGTGTATGGGTAAGACTTTTCATCTCTTTGTGCATCCTGTTGTTTGTGTGTGTATCAAGTGCCCCTGAGTAACAAAATTTCATGAATTCATTGACATTTTGAATACACACACATTTATTTGTATTGTGTGTAGAAGTGTCTCACTAGACTGAATCTATTTTTTTTTTTCAGATTTTTGCCAGGAGAGTGGCTTAGAAGTGTCTACAGAGAATTGCAAGGCGGGAGATGACTTCATAGTCGCATTGTTCAACATATTCACTTGCCTGAATAATGTTCCCAAGGCCTTGACTCAGGCCCTTCAACCATACCTGGAGAGGGTTTGCATATGGGGACATCTCTATACATTGGCAGGTAAAGTAACTACCAGCTGCTGTATAATGTTGTAGTTCAGGAGTCATTACTACAGGCTGCTGTATTCCCAACCAATATTACTGATATTATATCGATGTGGAGGTTGATATACAGTTTATTTTACTAAAGACTACTGTACTAAAAACTTTCATGTTCATAGAAATGAAATGTCATTAAATAATATGTGCAATTGTTGGGACAAAAAATGCGTTTGTGGAGCACAGGATAAACTTTGATATCTTTCATACTTTCATTCCTCAGTGTTCAGGACAGTATAATGTACTATGTAAGATAATACAAAATGAAGTGATGATAAAATAACAAGTCAGCGCCATCATTTCCCGTTGAGTTGGAAAACTGATTTCTGTCACACTTCCCAGGCTATTGAGACACAAATTTCTTTCTTGGGTTGGAGAAAATGGATGTATGAAACTTCTCTAACTTATTTCAAAAATGTATACAATATGTAAAATACGAGTAATTCTGCCCACAAAGAATATCTCTATTTTTCGTAGGCCCCATGTTGACATTGCATGCACGTGAGTTAAAGAATGACTTTAATATGCTGTTACAGAGACTGCAATTACTTCCCAACTCTTTCTTTTTTTTCCCGCCTCTCTCTGGTACAAGCTTTGATACAGAGCTTAATCAGAACTCCTGTGGAGTATGGAGCTCTTTTTGGTGGTGATTTTTATATCCTGGGTGAGTGGTAATTATTGTAGCATAAATTAGGGTGATTGGAGAAGAGTATTTGGATGGAGACAGAGCAAGGGAGGGGTCGACAGAGGAAAAGAAGGAAAAAGAGATAGAGTGAGCCAGAGAGAAATTCTCAATGTCATCCAATCATCATTTATCCTCACAGGGCAATTAGTTTAATTATTGGACCGTGCCAAATCTTTGTATTATAATTTTGGTTACAGGATACCCCCAGTGCCCCCATTTCTATTTAAACTGTTCACTGATTTAACTTTCATAGATTACGTTGAGAGTTTCACCATTTCTCCATTTAGACTGATGTTTCATCACACAGTAGCAGGTTGTTTCAAATCAATACGCTAGTCAATACGGTAGCTGGCGGTATAAAGTCTGAAAACCAAGTGACTTTGAAAAATAGGTGTAGGTGTCACCTGCCACAGAGTGCTTCTCCTTCAAAAAGCTAAATCATTTTCTGTTCCGCTCTCCTCTTTTTCTATGGCTCTGAGGTCACACATTTGTAAAGTGTCCCTTGAGATTTCAGAGCACTTCCGATGCCGCCACTGTACTATATCTTTCTGTTGTAGCCTTTGGTTTTACAGCCGATGCTGTAGGAAGTTTATGGGTGCCATACAACTTCATGCTGTAGCTGCTCTGCTATCAATATGAGCAGGATATGAAAGGGCAGAGTGATGAAAGACATAGTGCACCTGGAGAACGTAGTAAGATTTCTATTGTCAGGCCACCTGGGTTTGATCGAAAACATCTGAATTTAACTTGATATCACTTGCTTTATTACAGATATTTCAACAGAATACCACAGCACTGCTATTTATGTCTCTGTATTTTCCCATTGTTTGAAAAGTGGCGTCATTTCTGACACAGATGAAGTACACTATTATGACTAGATGGATTATAGCCTTATACATGATTTAAGACCTTGAATGGTATTAAAAGCTTTTAGTTGGAGGTCTTATTTTTTCATGGTGAAATGAGAGACTTCTTTGTGCTGCATGTCCACTTTTAAAATAATTAAATACAGGAGTACTTTTTCAACATGCAATATGTCTGTGTAATAAATTCAACTGTGCATAATTTGTTTTACCAGTTGAGCTAAGCTCTGACCAGCAGCTAATCACTCTGTCAGTTAGTGGTCTCTGAATGTCAAAAAACACAATGGCACATGTGCCATTGTAGGACACAGCTACAAAGAATCAGCTGCATTAGTTCAGTCAGTGGAGCAGACATTTTCCATGCCAAACATCTAATCCCAAATGAGACAATTAAGTACTTTTTTAGCCTGTTATTTGGGTTTCTTCTCACAGTGTCTTGACTGGCCCAGTCCTCCTGACAACTGGTCACAACCTAACATGAACTACATGCTTCAGCTAAGCTTTATATTTTTTATCAAACAACCTTCTTTACCTGCAAAATTCATTCACCTTTTTTGTCAGAAACAACAGGGAGTGTACCTGTAGTGATCAGCTGTGTACGGGAAATAGTCACCAAGTCTACCAACAGCCTCCTGGTACACCTAGTTTCCATGGTGATGGGTTGGCAGGCCACAGAGGAGCCCAGTGGAGCCACGTTCAAGCAGGATGTACCGGAGAGTGTCCTGGCTAAAGTACCCAAGGAGTGGAACTACACATCACTGGAAGCACGAGGAAAGGAGACTGCTTCTAAGTGTACGCATGGACTGGGTGTATTTTCAAGAAAAGCGAGATATCAGAATTTTTTTTAGGTTTCTACAAAAACTAACAGCTAATGTTTCTTTCTCCTTCCAGCTGTCATATCTTTAGCCATTCAAGCCTTATCCTTCATTTTCACCAACCTGCCCTTGGTTGTAGCATCCTTGCCTCTCCCCATCCGCTACCTCTTCCAAGTGGCAGAGAAGCACCTCTCCCAGCATAGCCGGCAGCTGCGCTTAGTGGGCCTGTTGCTCTGGGCCCTACTAAACTGCCTGATCCAGGGCCTGGAGGACCCAGACACAATAGAACAGATCAGTGGGCTGGCCCTGGACCGTGGGGCAAAGGACCGCCTGGCCCTGCTGGCTGAGTGCCTGCAGGCTTCAATGGGCATTCAACAGAAGGTAAAGGAAAAGGTTTGAATAATAACAATAATTGCAATAATAAGGGGTCTTGTTCACCAAAGAGCGTAAGGTAGGACATTATAGTGGACTATTGTGGTTAAGTGGGAGTTGTGTCTAAAGGTGAAGCTTGTGGTTATGTTCCAAATCTCACCTGTGGTCATACGGTATGGTTAACTGAAAGAATGAGATGTTAAATATAAGTGGCCAAGATGAGCTGCATCCTGTGTAGAGAGTCACAAAGAGAGTAAAACAAACTAAAATGCTATAAAATATAAATGAAAAGCAATTTCACTGAAAAACAATTTAAAAAAAAAGTGGATTTTTAAAAGTGATTTAAAAGACGAGACAGAGTTTGCAGCCCTGATCTCCTCAAGAAGGTTATTCCAAAGTCTATACTTGGTATGAACAAGCTGAAAGTATACATTTTTTTACTTATACATGTTTAAAAGAAATACTGACATGGTAACCCAGATAATAGTTGAGCTGATGTGTGCCACGTGTTGATTTTCTTACTCATTTACCTTGGTTGTCCATTTGGCAGGGTGTTCCCAAACCCACAGTGCACAAAGTGCTGCAGGCTCTGGAGGAAAAAAGACCCAAATGGACAAACATGCAGCTGCAGAAGGCCCGCAAACTTTGCTCAGACAGGTGAGAGGTCAACTGTGGGGATTTAGCAATAGGTCAAATTCAAAATGGTATCGATTTTATATTAGTATAGTATTTTATATTAACGTTTTCATGCATTCAGGAAAGTGCTATTATGCGTAATCCATCACTAGTCTCACTTGATATTGATTATTCATGTGAGGTATCATTTTATTCAGACCATTTTGATCATAAAAACAGCTTTTTATAAACTGAATACTAATTTCCCAATAGATAATTTTAGTGATTTATCAATAGTAAGATGGAGGTTGAGGGTTGGTGGTCTGAAGGAGGAGGTTCAAACAGATCAAACTGACTGATGATGTATTTAGGCAGTTGACATTCAATATAGATGCTGAATAAAACAATGGAAAGAGTGTGCAGCGTAGATATGCCTTTTTTAATTGAGCATTCAAATTATGATGTATCGTATCATTGTGATCATTTTTCATAGAAAACCTCTATGTGTAAGATCAATGTATCTCTGCGATGTTTGTTGTGGTAAATGATGGACACGCAGTCTGACTGAGTGGACTGCAGGCTGGAGTGATGGGAAAACAGCTTTCACTTTGGGCTGATCTGTGACCTTTGGCTCAGCGCTTTGTAGCTCGTTCCCAGAAATTGCGTCTCTGGTTGCTCACTTCATCATAACAAACTCTGGATGCATCCGTCTTCATAAAAAGGTGATTCAGTGTCCTAACACAACATCTACAATTAAAAAAAAAAAAAGAATGAAATAAATAAAAACACTGAGAAGATAATGGGTAGTTCTAGGAAATCCTGTCTGTTTCAGTGACAGGAAGAGCAGGCAAGACTGGAGTAAAAAAAAGAGAAGAGACAGAGCGGTGGAGAGGTGGGAAGGGGGTTAGGCGGAAAAGTGAAAGAAGAGTGATTATGTATCACCTGTCGGAGGCATTCAGTGGGATCATTACTATTCATTAAACTAACCTTCACAGGGAAGTGACGCCTGGCTTGTAAACAATCAGAATACAGTGTCAGAAAGAGAGGAAGAGAGGGAGAGAGAGTGTGTGGTGGATGTAATAACTCCAAAAACAACTGGCACTTCACTCACTGGCATCTCACGTGCACACACACACACACACACACACACCCCTACCCAGAGTAAACCCCTCTACAAAGAACATTTGCCCCTTGTGAGCCCTCCCACCCTTGTTCCCTCATCCCACTTTCCCTCCTTCCTTTCCCAACTGTAACCCCCTCCCCACGCCACCCACCTTGTCTTTGCAAAGTAATTTGTAGAAGAGAAGATTATTGTTCTCCATCATGGTGACCCTGGCTGGGCTGACGGGATGCATACACAGATGAAGATGAATGCAGTTATTCCTTGGCGGAGGTCTGCCTCTTTCAGGGCACATTGGCCCTAATGACATGATTGATAGGCTGTCCCAAATCCGGAGGGGCCCTCATTAATCACCCCGCTGACTGAATCCAATCATCTGCTTCACCTGCACAGTGATGGACAGGAAAGGATACAGCGCAGGTGCTGACACGGATGCACAGCCACCATCGTCGACAACACCACCGCTGGGCCGCCAGGCAAAAGAATGAGGGGATGTATGGACGAGACAGGACTCCTCTTCCTTTGCCACTCTCAATGTCAAGCAGCCAATGGCTGGCTGACAGGCAACACCGTTTCTGCCACCTTATAATTACAAAGGTGGAGAGAGAGAGAGAGACATGGACAGCGGGAAAGAGAGAGAGAACAATGACAGGAAGTGTATGTGAAGGAAAAGGTTTGATGGAAGGTAGTGTGATATCCATCCATAGAAGAAGGGCAGGAAAATGATGCAGGTGTCTGCCAGGGTTGGGGACTGTACATGCGTGAGGACCTTGACACACAATTACACACACACATATACGCACTTAAGAACACACACACCAATCATTTTTAGTGCACCAGCATCCTTCGGTCAAAATTCCCCTATGTATCTCATGAATAGTAATGAAAACAGTGAAAATTATTTTATCAGTTGCTCATAATTTGTATGTATTTCTCACTCACTTTCACCAGTGTTACCCTTGACCAGGCTGCCTGGTTTTCAAACAAGTTTTTGGAGCAAAGAAATATTTCTATTTCTATTCTTGCCAAGAATTGCATTTTGAGTCGATTTGCCCTCTGGAGTGAATGGTTTGTCTAAAAACTAAAAAGAACCCATTTATTTTAAACTCAGTAGTGATTCAGTTAATTTTCTTCTGTATAGCAAATTCTAAATTTTATCCCAAATTCCTCTCTAAACTAGAAAATACTTCCTTAGCCAGAGGTGGTATGCAGATACAAGCTCACCCTCCCTCTTTCCGTTTTCTCCCCTTTCTCTTTGCCCCACTCTGTGTTTTTTCTGACTTTGTGATTTCTCTCCTCTTCGTCTCCTCCTCTTCCCGTCTCTGTTTCTCTCTCAGCGTATTTGAGCGAGGAAGGGAGAGTGGAGTCGCTGCAGCTGAACTGACTGAGCAGAAAATAGGCCTGATGCTGCTGGAGGTCTGCCACAAAGCAGGTGGCAGGGACTACCTGAGGCAGATCTATCACATCATCCAAGGCAATGAGGTAGGGAAGCACTCCCTCTCCCCAGCAATTAGGTGGCTGCTGGCCTGAGGCCGCAGGCTGTTCAGGAGGGGGAGACAGAGGGAAGAGGGCTGCTGCCTGTGCGATGTCTGCTTGTTCTGATCTTCTGTTGTTCAGGTGACCTCAAGGGTGCAAACCTACAGTGATTTCCTGTGTTATACACTCACCACATGTGGAGGAGAGGGAGCCACATGGAGTTACCACATTCAGTATAGAGCTCTTACAGGGAGATCAGAGTGAGAAAGAGCAGTGATTCTTTTTTTTTTTTTAAAAAAAAATCAGAATTCACTTCAGAGAAAAAAAGTTAAACAAAATAAAAAGTAGCAGTTCCCAAGAAAGTGCCTAAGTTAATTCAAGTAAATCAAAATGTAGATGTTATATGTTGTGTATATACAGAGTTTAGTGATATTTTTCCTCAAGCAGATGGTAAAACATGCCCTCTAGTAGGATTGGACTCTTGAAAGTAAGTAAAAAGTACATAGTTAAAAAGTACTTACCTTATTAAGAGAATTTTTTTGGCAACTCGAATTCCAAAACACCTCTTCGGGTAGGCTTTTCCTTTTTTTAAAAGCCAACCAAAAAAACAATATATGCTATACTGTATCACATGTTCCATATAGAGGCTGCGCCTTTCCACAATGGCTCTTTCGATCTGGGAGAAAACCAATTACAGGATAATGCTGGTGATATTCTGTATTTTTGCTACTGTCAACTAATTCCATGAAAAGACCAAAACCAACAGTGCTTTAGTCTGTCTCTATACATTTACCATCTTCCTCAGCCTGTCTGTGGTACTGAGCCTCAAGCCCATTAGTTCCTACTGAAGATGTATATATTTAAGAACGTCTCGAATGGTGGTCTACGGCAGAGACGAATAAGCTGTACTCTATTAGGCTTTGTCTACACAAACAATACTTGGTTTTAGTCTTTTCATGGGATTTGTTGAAGTTAAAAAAAAAAACATATCACCAAACTAATCCTTAAGTACTGTAGCATAAAGTTTAATTATCTGTTGCTGTTGCGGAATGTAATCACAAATAAAATGCATTCAAAACCAAAAAAATAATAGCAACTCATGACAATAATAAAAATGATATTGACAGTACTAACAAGTTGACGGAGAGTAATTATACACATATCGTGTAGATGCGAGGCTATTAGAAGACGGCATTAATGAAAAAAAGTAACACCTCCACACTTACTCCAAGCCACAAAAGTTTAATGATGACAATGTTTCAATCCTACTTTGATCTTTGTCAGGTCAAAATGTTTAAAAAATGGAAAACGCACACATATTTATACATTATGCACACCAATAGGCTGACAAACTCTATGATGGCACGTGTGGTTAAACATCCAATCTACAATAAACAACCCCAAACAATTAACATTTAATAAAGTACATAGAAAAAGTACACAGAAAAAAGAAGTAATACAAAAGTCATACAAAACAATCACAAATATCAGACATACATCTTATATATAAACATTATATCAGATTCATCATCCCATACATGTATATATGTATATATATATATATATATATATATATATACCTGTATATCAGAATCTACTACACATACGTTCAAAAATATATTGTAGAAAATACCCATATTCTTGAATACTAATAGACAGGGCTTTCAATGGTTGTCACAGAATAGCACATATAGTATAGGTATAAGTTTAACAGTAGGGTGTCTTAAGAGCTAGGAGAAGCTGTGTCCTATAGACTGTCTATGAGGACACACAGTGGAATAACACAAACATAAGCACCCTATACATTACACTGCTGTTGATGGAATCCATAAATAGCTATAACTCTGCGTAGCAATTTGATAGAATATGAATGGGATTCCCAAGTAGCCTCTGAGTTACCCTTCGCTCAGCTCAAGTATCTCTACTCACCCAAGGTCGAGGCAAGAACATGCAGGTCAGGGGCAGACGGGGCTGGTGGTGAGGTGGAGGGAGAGGCGGTTCGGAGGCCATGTCAAACTGACGGATGGGAATATAGTGAATTCACAACAGGATGCCCATGTACACACACACACGCACACACACACATACACATTGAGACATACACACATTCATTACTTTATACTGTACATCTTGCAGGACACCAACAACAGCTCTGATTAATTTCTACTCTTGTGAATAGTCAGTCAAACTGGAAGTCACTGAAGAAAAACTGTCAGAAAATCGTCATTATCATTATTGCAGGTGAAAAATAAATATTACAATAGCAAAAAATGTTGTAAATGTCAATATACTGTATGCTGAATGTCCTAGGGTACTGTATACTCTGTTGCTCTTTCAGTTTGGGGAAGTTTAGTTTACTTGTACATAACTTTTTCGCCTCCCTCTGTTGGTCTTAGTGTCAACTTTTTTCTTTACAGAATATTTTCTGTCAGTCATGATATGGATTTTTTTAAACCTTGCTCCTTTCTGTCTCTCCTGTGTTTCTATCCTCTCTCCCCTTCTGTCTTGGATATAGGAACTGCTGATGTCTAAACTGAGTGGAGAAACAGACTCACCCGATGATCCTCCTCACTTGGTGAACTTTGACCTTGGCTTTAATGGTCATGTGGGCACTACCTGTTTCAACCCGCTCCACCAATTTGAGCATATTGGAAAAAAGAAGCTGGATCAGGTTAGTCAAGTGAGGTGATATTTTTAGGTTATCATCACGGTTTATTTTGGGAGCAAAAATTAATTTAGTTTTTATTTTAGCTCTATGAAATATCTGAAATATTGTAGCGATTCTTTGGTGCTTCTTTATGTCTTTAAACTTTATACTGTGTAGGTGTACTTGTGTTGCGCAAGGTCGTGTCATTTTACTTTCTCCTAAGGCCAGAAGCGTAATGTTGAAGGTTAGGAGCTGTTTGAGTCTCTAGTGAACTGGATACTGTGGCAATCTCTGAAGTTGTCAGGTCTTTCTGGGGCTCAGCTTCCCTATTCTCCATAGGTCGCTGCCTTTTCCAAGCAGGAGTTAGGCTGGCAGGAAGAAAAGAATGCTGAAAAGGTGAAAAGATGAGAGAAATGTTCCTTTTTTATAAAAAATGAGTTATGTTAAAGGAGAGTGCAGTCTTAAAGTGCGCTTCTTTGGGGCTTTGAACCGTATACCCTCTTACCCCAAACTTATCCCCAAGAGTGCCACCAGGATGTTCACTTAATTGTCAGATTTTTTTTTCCTCCTTAAAGGAGATATCTGTAGCTACAGGTAGTTTTAGTTCAATGTGAAAGCTGTCAGCTACTCCCTCATTTCCCTCCTACTATCAGGGGAAATACTGCTGATATCACACAAAACAAACAACAAAGGCTAGTATTTCCTCAAGACAGGCTTGTGTGTGTCTTTCTACTTTTTAACATGGATTAAATGTATTTATACATTTGTGATCCCTTGTAATGTAGCTGCGTTGACGCTATTGTTTTTCAAAAACAGACACGTTTTAATCCTAAGACTTGGCCTGTTTTCGGCTTATCACAGGAGGCTGCATAGCTTTGCATAGAAACACCTTATTAAGAGAATGATTAAAATGCCTTCTCCGCTTCAGGTGCCTGTGTTGTTTGTCAAATAAGATGGAAGGAGGAGAAAAAAAAGTTACATCCATCAATCACCTATGAGGAAGGAGCAGAGGGGGAATGGGTGGATGGAGGGAACGAGTTGAGTTCTCCTCCTTTTGTCAATAAAACTCAGCCTGGAGTTAAGAGTGACATTTTGGCAATCAAAGCAATCTGATTTTTATTTGCTTTCCCAATATGGTGCTAGTGCCAAGTGTGTTTTTCTCTCTCTCTCTCTCTCTCTCTCTGTGTGTGTGTGTGTGTGTGTGTGTGTGTATGTGTTTAGGCAAAAAAGAGAGAGCAAGAGAGAGAGAGTAAGAGATAGAGAGAGAGGGGGGGTTGGCGGGGTGCCATTGAAGATGGAGAGAAAAAAGCAGAGCAGTCAGAAGAGTAACGACTACCTCCCAAAATTGATTTATCTTTCTATAAATGATGGCTACATCCCCCCAAATGGATTTATAAATTAATTGCTGTCTTATTGGAATAAAAACCTTCTTGTGCGGACATGATTGATCGCCTGGTGTTGGTGGCCTGCGCTGGGGATCCCCCTCCTCCTTTGTTAGTGGGTCCCAGCTGGAGCGGTAATGCACTGATGGTATTAACCCTGATTAATAACTAACAATACGCTATCCTCATACATCAACAGAGTGCTGTGGTTGACTGGGCATGGGACTGGCCAAGGCTGCTGCCAGCCTTTCAGGGCATGAGTCAGGTCACCTTCAAAACTCTGCTGGCTAACAGGTAAAACAGTAATTTCACTTGTTACATATACACATGTTGATTGACCACGGGGTGTGTCTTTTTTATGTTTTTAATTTGCTCCTCACAGGTGTTTTTGTCATTTCATGAAATAAAAGCCCCATTCCACAGAGGCATGTGATGCATCAGTTGTGTCTTTACCTGTACAAAATGAGGTGCTTACTTGGGACTTCTAAAGCAACGTTCCTTCCACCCCCAAATTCCCTTTTGACAAAAGTTTGGCATAAGCTTCAGTCATTGGGGATCATATAGCCTAGCTGCTCTTCATCAGAGGTTCAATCTACCACTTGTTCAAAGGCCATGGGCTCTTGTGGCTTCCAGGCTGAGCTGTGGAAAGAACTCTTTGGAAAAAGGATATTGGAGTACTATAATATGCTGCGTGTGGTGAATCATGGATTCCTTTCGTTGTGGATGCACATGCATGTATGCGACCGACAACTGGAAATGTTTGCAGATTTTGGTAATTGAGGTATGCCCACTCTCCTAACAAGACAAATAAGTAGTTAGGGATGGAAAAAGGGCAGCTAGCTCAGATCTTGGTGTCACCTGATTGAAGAGTTTTTCACCCAAGTCCACCGATCATGTCCCACCCCCCCACCCCCCTCTCCTGTTCTGCTCTGCAACGGGCATAAATATTTATGCAGGTATGTGACACATATTAGATGGCAATACTTCAGGCTGTTCCCTGTTCTCCATTCACAGCTGTCACGCTGCCAGCTATCAGGGAGCCATGGGGCTACTGCACCTTGTCTCCACGCCTACGCCCAATCCATTCTAAATCACCGCCATTGTAACACACACACACCTTTCTAACAAAGGGCAAGCTCTGCATCTGCCAAGGACACAGGTCTAATAAGGGTGAAGTACGCAGCTCTATGCTGTGCTGTGACGAGCTTTGTCGCCCTCATGCCTCTACCCCCCCCTTCCCACACACACATACAGTACACGCGCACTCCATTCTTTCCCCCCTTATATGCTGCTTTGTTGCATGTTAAAACAGATACTGTCATTGCTTGACCGAACCAAATTAATGTTGGGGCATTCATGAATAGAAGCTGAATGAAGTGGATATGAAGTCACATAGGAGGAGAGAGAGAGAGAGAAAAAAGAGATTGGACTTGCAGTTTGAGAGTGTGAGTGACATAAAGAGAGAGAAAGAGAGCAGTCAATACTGACAGGGCACCAAAAAAATATGAGGGAGGATGGGAGTGGGAGGGGGTAAAGGTTATATAATTCACCCTAATCTCACAGTATCAAAATGTCTGAGATTCTGTCATTTGCCTCATTAGCCTCTCTTTGTTGGGCCAGAGGAGCAGATTTCATGGAGGATTTGGTGAATGGCTTTGGTTCTGCCTGAGACGCTGTCACAGAGCAGGAAGTTAGTTTCACGGCTGGCGACATGTAAGCTGTCAAAGTTTTTCTCGCATCCATCTCAGACTCAAAAATATCTCTCAAGCTACAGAAGGCCATTCACAGGATAAGCGCACTAATGTCAGATCCACTGATCCATTTGTTAGTGCAGATAAGAATAATGCTTTCTGCATAAGTGCAGACTGAAGTGCCCTCGGCTGTTTTCACCGAGGCGTCACAACAATTACTCTTTTACTACCTCCAGTTGCTGGACAAACCACAGGATATAATCTTACGCACTTGACAATATTCATTGTAATGACACTGTCTCATATTGTACAAAAACACCTGTTACTGTGACCTTGTGATGTTCTGTATTTTTAGTCTCCTTGAATGACTTCCCCTCCCTGTACACAGCCAATAATTTTTTCACTCCCTGGACTGTGTGAGTTAGCAGTGTGGTCCATTGGCCTGCTATATATTGTTACAGTGGCAGGACAGTTATTGTGCCTAGGGTTTATATCACATTCTAATGGAGCACGGCTATGAGTTAAGGGCAGTAGGCCTTTATACCAGGGCTGTTAAATCACTGTTCAGATGACTTCATTAGCAGAGCAGGACACATGCTGAGACACTTGCGCCTGCACTCACATAAACACACACACACACACATACACTTTCACCCTGCTACCTTGACGGTGTAGCATCGGGGCCAGACAGGAGGGAGAGTGGATTTATACAGGTGTGTGTGTCCTTCTTTGTCACCTGTCACTTCAGTTCCCTCAGCACGATGGCTCATCCATCATCTGTAGATTGAGCTTTTCAGCAGAAACCAGACTGATTAATACTACCCTAGGACCCCCAGGGTTGACTGGCTGACTGGTCGACCTGGCTTCCTGGTAGGCTGGCTGTTTGAATGGATAGATAGATGAATTGTGGGTGGACTAACTTTTTAGCCCACTTATTTTCTGACTAAATGGGTGGCTAACAGGTGTGCTGACTTGGTTACTTACTGACTGGTTGGTACAATGTATGTAAGTGATGCTTAGTGGAATAACTTAGATGAATTAATAATGTTCTGAATGGTATTGTGGCTGACTAATCAAAAGAAAAAGGATTGATAAATGGATGATGGACTGACTGGGAGAATAACTGGTTGACTAGTTTGCTGATAGCTAAATGCCAGACCGAGGCTACCAACCTAGCTTTACCCACATTAGCAGATTCTATACAAAATTAAATTCTGTAAATCCTTGGAAGCTTCTGGGAGTTAACTTTAACTAGCATTTTTGCTCTGAATTCCCATATTTCTTTTCATAACTACATCTTTACACTTCCATCAACTCTTTCTATTCTTAAATCTAGTCATTTAGACTATATTACAGATAGTGATAGACACTTGACTTATGAGACAGGTATGCTGCAGAAACAACACATGATACAGTCAGTCATACATTCAAGGTTCATAGGCAGACCTCGGTAGGACTACAGTAAATTTCATAGACTTATATCAAGCCTTCTGATGTATATTCACTCATTCCCTTCATCATGAGTCTCTAGCAGCTTTTAAGCTGAGTTCCCTTTTAAAATGCTAAAATGAATGACATTACATGCCTAGTTTAAATATGCACTTGACGTTTCACCTTGAACAAATTGTGCACCAAGAGTTCATGTTTATTATCATGATCTACCGATTGAAATGTGTCCATATTGCCTCAATCTTTGGCTTCAAGTGATGAGCCACTCTTTGTTGTAGAGGCATTGAGTTAAAGGACTAAGTGATTCAACTGATAGTGAATAGTTTCTCTTCAACTAATGATAAATGGATAACTCGTCTGCTTTGTCCTTGGTCACCTTTGAAATCCTCTTTTCTTTAGTGAACACTTATAACTGTCACAGCATACTTTGGTAGGAAACAGTCAAAAGCAACACAACTCCTTTGTAGGTTTGAATTAATGGCAGCAATGCTGGCCCTTCTTGTGTGTTACAAGGCCTTTATGAACTGTAGTCTTTTATGTCATTTTTCTTTTTCATCCAAGGAAAATACAACAAATCTTTGAGAAAAGTATGGGATATTGCTGGAAACTAGAGTCACAATTTAACTGTCATCTGCCAAGGTGACTTTTTTAGCCAGTTTGCTTGTGTGTGGCTAAGTCAGAGAAGGTCCCCTGACCTGTTTGATAAGGGGTAGCCAAGAATGAGAGATGAAGTTTCATGTGTCACAGGGCAGCTCTTCTACTCCATCACAAGCACCTAATATCATCCAAGGACATTCATACTTACATCAACAAAACTCGCCCACTGCTCTGGGTCCTGTTTCCTAAAAATGCATTGGATAGTATTAAGATTATTTTCATACATTGGCCAACAGTGTCTTTAAAGTTCAGTATATTTTGGCCTTTGCTATTTTCACAGCTAATATCCTGAGAAAGCACTCATCTTCACCATTTTATTCTGCACATTGACAGTAAGAGAGTACTAGCAGCATTGACCCATAGATTTGGTAGCATAATAACATAAGCTTCACTGTAACTACTGAACACTAAAGCATTTCTTCTGCATTGTCTCATTGTTGCTTTTACCCCTTAGGTCTATAACAATAGCAGTTTGTGGAAAAATGCCAGTCTGTGGCATTCTCTTGCTTGAGCAGCTCCTTAAATTGCGGCGATAGACGCTTGTGCTTTCAGAAAGTGGGCAATCGCCATCTGTTCCTGGGTGCTGCCATATGGTGGGCCTTTTTCTCAGGGAATAAAATAAAAACAAATATGTCAGAATGTTCGTCTTCCTCCACGGACGCTGATCAACCTGGGGAGAAGCTGGATCTCAGTGTGTCTGGATTAATGGTCTTACTTTACGCTTCAGGGAATGAGGGAGTGTGTGCCAGTGGTTGGTGGGGCTGTGTATTTGTGTGTGAGCACATGTGCATGCCTGTGCGAGGGTATGCGCACACTAATTCACATTTATGTACATGGAAGTATGTTTGGATTCATTTATCTGACTTAAAGGGTGATGCTACCATACCATTTTGAGCAGTTGGTTGCCCTAGTCTTGAAAGCATTAAAAAAAAACACAGGAGAAAAGAGCTTCAAGGTTAGCCAGAGTGACATTTCATGGCTGTCGCTGCCAAAGAAACAAGAAGAAACGCTCTCAAGCCATCATCAGGCTCTCCATCTTGCGAGGCCAGAAATTCAAAAGACTTGTCACTTTTGAAAATCAGGAGAGTGTGATGTGTCATTGAGGAAGGGCTTCTTTCTTCTCTCGTTGATCCCCTTGTGTGTGACCCTCTGCTGACTGACAGCTAGGGATGGGAGTTTGTGTTGGTGGAGACAGAATACATCTTTTGTCTGCTTGGTTATACATGGTGTGTTTTGTCTTTGCTAGCCTTGGACAGCACTGACACATTGAGGTTTTCATTAGCCGTAAGCAGGTGTCGGAGAGAGGGACGAGCTTGTGCGCATGAATCTGTTTCCATGCCTGCCTTAGTGCATACATATCTGCACTGCACCAACTTGTATACTGTATGCATATCATGGAGGGCGTACATGTGTCTGCCTGCATGTGTGTGAATGTTCACTCTTATATTTCAGTATGTGTGATATTTGGAGGTTTGCTCCAAAGGCGAATAAATCAGTGATGCCTGGGATAAGGCCGTGGCCCCTCCTCAAACTGCACAGACAAGCTGAGAGGCTCATTAATCAAACGGCCAGTCACAGATGTGATAGCTTCCACACAAACCGCCAGCAGACTGTGAAAGTCACATCCAACAGAGTCAACTGTCAGCCAGGCAGGCAGGCAGGCCGCACTTTTCCTCTCTCCCCTGCTCTCTCTCTCTCGCCACTGTTGTATTTATCTCCCAGTCTCCCCTTACTCTCCTTCTCTCACCTCCAGCGTGATGCCTCGGTGTGATACATCTGAAATATTTGTCTTGTCCCTCTAAAAACGAGCTGGAGGGTCGAGGCAAATCTATCTTCTCAGAGAGTGGTCATGGTCAAACCATTCTAGAGACATGAGACATCAGTCATTACTGTACATTGCTCTGTTGTCTGTGGTTACAGCAGACTGTACTTTGTGGTACAGTACAGTTCAACAATATATTTTCCTCAAATCCAACTGTCCGCATTCTCTTGTAAATTGAATAAATCCTAATTCATTCACACTATGAATGTTGATAAAGTGGCAACAAATTTGTGTTAAGTTTAAAAAATGAATATGATACACAGGTTAAGATATAATTCAGCCAGCTGGCATAGTGCGTTTTTCTCATATAGTCAGAATATTTTTATGTGCCATTTTGACTGTACAGTGTATTTAGGGGTACAATACACATGCCTCCTTCATGTAGTCATGTGAAAATGAAACGATCCCCATCTGGTTATTATATCATATAACACATTCCAACCATTTTACTGCTTCAATCTGCACTCCCAAGGCGTTTGAATTGGTTACAATTGTTAACAATAGTTACAATAATATCACTATTCACTGACAGAATTGTTGCTGCATAGTGATTATGCCATAGGACAAGCCTCTCAACAGGATTACCTGGTCATCCCCTGTGTATTGTGAACTTTCAGCACTTTCATGTGACATCTTTAAATTTCCTCCCATAAATATTGTGATTTTGGATACTTTCATAACATAAATAGCAACCTCTGCGATTGTTCCAACTTCCAACCTTGGATGGATAAATAGTTGGAGAGACTCGGTAACATCAGAGCTAAATGAAAATGCCACTTAATCTACTGCAAAGCCCTCCAAGGATGGATAGAAATGCTGGCTGGAACAGGGACAAGACAAAGCCACCCGTTCCTGATTAAAAATGGCAAGTCCCAAGGCTCCTCAAATACACTGGGGTGTTTGATGGTACAAATATAAAGACAGTGTTCCACACAGCAGGAGGAAGCTATGTTTCTGTCTTCAGTATGGATAATAGTGGAGGAAATGAATTTCTGTTGTTAAAATGCCTGAATTTTGAGGATGACACCACTGCATCTTGCAAGCTCACAAACCTTTTGAGCAGATTTTATAAATATAAAATGAGCCATGATTCAGCACCCATTTAACACTTTTCTTTTCAAACCACCGCCATGTTTTTGTCAGGGTGAAAATCAAAAGCAAAGATCAATGACAGCCCAGAGAAATTGTGTATTTGTCATGTAATAGAAGAGTTCATGTTGGTGTTTAAGTAAATAAGTGAGAGATCTGTCTATCATCTCTTGTACAGCCTACTTGAAATAACATGTCTCAATAAAATGCCAATTCAGCCATGCCAGATTACTTGAGTGAAACTGTGGTCTTGCATTGACAGTGGTACAGTACAGTAGTAATATAATCAAATTATATATATTATTTTAAATGAAATATATAACAAATTCAGTGTTACTACAATACTGAGGTACACACAAACATGATATGATAACATCCTAGTACAGTGGTCATTATACTTTGCCAAGTTATCACACTTGTTAACTGCAAATATTTTGTTACCACACCTGATTTTGGGAGCTTTGTAACAACTTTTGTTCAGAGATTGTAGAATGTCCACTGGGTATTTGTTTTTGTCAGCTCTATCAGCAAAATAATTCCATATTTTGCCCCTGGAACCAGTTTTGTCAACCAGTTTAGATGGACTGGGACCCAGTTCAAGATATGGAGGACTGTTTGACGCTGTTGCCATGTTTCCTGCTGATTTACTGAGTTGACTTTTTAGCTGACTGCAGCAGTCCATTGTCAAGAGCCAGACTGTGACCGTCTGTTCCAGTCCATCATTGTATTTGTCTTCTTTTCTCTAAATATTCTACTCCATGTGCCATCTTTATTCAGACCCTGGAGTGACACTGAGTTAGGCTTTTACCAGGCAGAAAATGTCGAACTTTTTCATGAGTGCATTGAAGGATTTTTCTGTAAAACTCAATGTTAAATTGAAAAACTAATAATAAAATTTTAGTTTACAGTGTCAGTAAATACAGCAGTCAAGAAGAACTGCACTCATATCAGTCCAACAGTAATTGTGGTAGCATTGATATTGCTAATGATTGTCTTAGGTATAGTGGTTTAACACATACAGTACATGCATAATTTGCTTGTGGGTGTGCTAGGACACCATTTTAGCATTAGAGATACCATCCCCATATAGTAAAATGAAAGTCTAATTTTATAACTGGCAGAAGCCAAAAATACTCCATACTCATTCAGTGTAAGAAACTCTGGATGAGAGCATAAACTAAACCCCTAAAACTTAATGTGTGTGTGTGTGTGTGTGTGTGTGTGTGCTCCTGTGTGAGCCTGTGTGACGGTGAGGGTTTGTTTTGGTGGTACATCATGAGGTTGTATCCTGTCGCCAGGCTCATTAGCCCGTCGGCGGCGCCCAGGCTGCCCCAGCCAATGGCTGCACTCCGCTCAGCTCTGCCATTTGCATGTGGTCCAGGAAGAGATAATTAGAGGGATCTCTGCCTGTCACTGTTAATCTGGGACTTAGTGAAGGGCTGTGACGCCGACATGCTGATGGACTGACACACATGTTTACACACATACACACACACACATGCACACAGTGCAGCGTCATACTCATGTACACACACTGGCATCAGATACACACACATTGACAAACCCCACATCCAATATAGTACCAACACACACTCACATTAACTCTGTGCACTAGCAAACACACAATAACACATGAACATGCACATGCATACACACACACACACTGACATTGTCTCTCTCATGTTTCCTACCCAGTTCTGCTACTGAAATAGAGTATTAGTCTCTCTCTCTCTTTTTGACCTATGACCAATACAGTTATGATGTGAAAGTTGTTTTTTTTACTACACTACATGTGTATAATACAGTGTATCAGAGCTGCCTCTGCGCTGGTATGTGAATGATAGTATGTTTACTCAGTGGCTGTTTACATGCGTTGTACTATGCTGTTTACACAGGTTTTAGATCCCTGTTCAGATAGACTGTGCTTGTTGCTTCCCAAACAGGCAGAATGCTCGGTAAGCCTTTTGAACAGGCCCAGCTGTCAGCCTTATATACTTTCACACACACACACACACTTGCACACACACATCCCAACAAACATGTACATGTGCTCATGCCCTGGCACGTTCCCAGCCACACACACACTAAAAATACACACTCACTTGCACATTGCTGATTGGCAGGCCTCCTGTTTTCCCATAATTCCGACTGATTTATCCAATCAATCTCACCTGGAGAGCCGCTAAAGCGTTGACTAATATTAAGAGTAGAACATGCAACAATTAAAACATCCTTCAGGTAATTACAGAGCTGGTTTAACAGCAAACAACTGAAGCATTTTATACATTCAGCATGTTGCCTGTGTGTTGTATTTGTACCTGTTTGATAGTTAAACGGAGGAAATGAGGTACATCTGTGAATGTTACAGCCTTTAATGTACGTGTCACTTATTATGTAAAATATCACATCATTAGCTGAATGTGTCTATGCAAATATTGACTCTGTTCACATAATTGAATATCATAGATGGTGTTTCTCCTATACAAGGAAATCCCAACTCCTGTGTAAAAGGCTGGATAGATGTTCCTGTCAGTGCAAAGCCCATTTTCCACCCAAATCACAGCTAGTCCTTTTTGCACACTGTGGGACTGTTTAATGGTGCATGTTGAGAGAGAGGGTGAGCACCATTGCTGACCTCATCCGTCCTGATCTGTGACCCTGTGTCGCCACTGATGGCACATAATAGTTGACACTTGACTTTAGGGGTTCTTTAAGTGCCAAGAGTGCTCGAGGCCCTGGATTCATATTCTAATGCGGTCATCTTTGTACTCTGTGCCTCTACCTTTTGTTCATGAGCTCCCTCTACACTTGTTTCCACTTTTTCTTTGCCTTTCTTCATCACTCTCTTTCTATCTTTCTTTCTCTTGTCTCACAGACGAATACACACACGCAATCACATGTACACTCTAACACTTAGACCTACTCAGACACACTTTCGCTGAATTGAAATAGCCTGTCCCGCCCTCCTGCCCCTGTGCCATTACAGGTAAGCACAGAGGTGCACTTGTCTTGACACTTGTCTTGACAAATCTATAGACAGCTGGAGCGAACACTCCAGCTGGACTCAACCTCTCCTCTCCTCTCCTCTCCTCTCTCCCTCAGCTATGGCAGTAGTAATAATATTCCTTGCCTTACCCTGCTCTGTCTTATCATTGCTCAAGTTAAATGTTGCTGTTTTACGGCGGCTTTTACTGGAGTTTCTTCCCCTAATACTGGAACAATAACACATAAGACAAGGAAGATAATAAAAAACCATTGTAGTCTTACACATGCTACAGTAAATTATTTGGGATCATGCAGACTTCCTCCCTTGCATGATATAATTATCACATATTTCCCTGTATCACTACTCTATTCTGTGAAGCAAGCCTTTTAAATGCTACAGCATCTCCAGCCAACTATATTTTAAATATTAAACTAATGCATTGACAAGTGTGTAAACTCTGATGTAGGTGGAAGCAAAGAAGATCCATATTTCATTTTTAAGAACTGATAAGTGGAGTGGAAAAGCACATTTCCTAAAAAAATACCAGTTATTGTAAATTAAAAGCCTAATTTAAATGTATACCCAACTCTAATAATAGTCTAAGCAAGCAAGATCAGCATATACTGTAAATGTGATGACCAAGTAGGCTGCCAATCTGTGGCAAATGGCAAGTGCGTGTTTGCACTCTCCCTTTCTCCTTGCCTCCTGCTATCCGTTTCCCCCACCTTTGCAGCTTTTTACTCTGTTTCTTTCAACTTTTTCTCCTTTTACCTGCTCTGGCTCTCTCCTATCTTCTCAGAGAAACCATCATGGGTCATGTTTTTCTGAGTCTTTGATCATTGAGTAGTCTTTCAGCATGTTGACTACAAGGCCTCTCACCTCCCCAGTGGTTGTTGCAAAGAGGGGGCACACTTATCTGGCTTCTATGATGTTGATGGTTGAAAGCATTTGCTGATGTTGAAAGTGTGTGTGTGTTTGCGTGTGTGTTGTGTGTGTTTTGTGTGTGTTTTGTATGTTTATGTGTGTGTGTGTGTGTCCACTCAGACATGATGAAAGACTTTGTTATAGCATTGGGTTGTGATCATGTTGCAGCTACATTGTAACTATATTCAAAGTTAGTTAGGAAGCAATTAATGCATTTTTTTGTGCTGTACTGTAAGGAAAGATAATGATGATGTCATGATGCAGTCATCATTAGGGAGGAAAAAAACCTCAGCGCTTAAAATTCTGACATTGTTTTTAAATAGCTTAAAATGTTGGAATTTAGATCTCCTACCACTCTGAGCATTCATCCATATCTGTTTGTTAAGTTATTGCATGGAAAACCTCCTTCACTGTGCTATAATGGGTTTGTCCTCAGGGCACAAACTCTGGTTCAAATAGAAAAAGCCTTTTTTTTCCCCCCAGTCTTTACACCTCGTGTGTAAACGATGGTTGGGTGTCTGGGAGCTTTGCCGCTCCATCCAACTGCAGAATTGTCCCTTTTGTAAGATGCAGGGGATGGCCTTGATGTGACAGCTTGCGATGTTAGCCCAAGTTGTTTTTGACAGAAGACAAAGAAAAAGGGAAGGAGCGAAAGAAAAAATTGAAACATAAAGGCAAAGCGCTGGAATTTTTCTTCTGGGGTGAATTGCCTTTGCAGGAATCAATTCTTTCTCTCCTTCATTTTCTTTAAAAAAAACATCTTTGTTTTGTATCTTTTCTCTGTCATGACTGTTAAGAACAGTCTGTTTGATTGAATTTGCCACTGGAGACATTTAGTGATCTTGATGGATTCTTAAGATGCAGGACCTGGCTTGCTGGAAGCATCTTTTTTAGATGTTGTTTTTTTTTTCTTATGACATTATGGAAACTGCTCTACCCTTTACAGCAGACTGAACGGAGAGTGGTATTATTTGACATATTGTACTGCTACATGCCAGTCTATAAGAATGCCAATGACAATCATAGGAAAGGACATTTAGATTACTGTCGAGGCTCCCTGTCCTGTCTCTTCCTATCTGGCCTCCTATCACTCCATCTGTTTTGTAATCTGTCTTCTCTTCATCTTGAGTTTAACTTGTAATGATGAAGAGCTGGTCAGGGGGGTATAGAGTGTTTGTGTGTGTGTGTGTGTGTGTGTGTGTTTGTGTGTGAATGGACAAGTTGGTGTTTTAGTGTGAATTGGTGGGTTTTGTGAGCCTGGTTTTTGTGTGTATGCATATGTGCCCAGTATCCCTACCCTCACTGAGTCAGAGTGTGACCCTTGGACTGTACCTTGCAATCAGTCAGCCTGCCTAGCCCTCCTGTCTGAGTGTTCCTTCTCCAGCTCTTTAAAAGAGCCCTTCTTATCACCATGTGGTAGACCTTCCCTCTGCCCCTCACTGTTCTCAAGGTTAGCATCACTCTGTGGCCTTTCTGTTTCCACTGTCCTTCATATTAACCTTACTGGTATCTGTCCATTCTGTGCTTATTACACAGTCTCATCTGGGTGTTGGAGGTTTTAGCCTCCCTCTAGCTCTTCCTCTCAAGGTGAGCTTCCACCAACGCTCTCCATACAGCCCTCCATGGCTCTCTATACAGTACTTAACATACACCTTACAAAAGAGTGGAAGTTGGAAGGTGGCTCGAGCCCATCCACACATACACACTTCCACCCCCACTCTCACTTTCTCTCAAGGTGAGTCCCTTCCTGCTCTCGTCTTTTCTATTTCTTTTCTTGTAATCATGCTCATACGTACACTCTCATCCTAAGATGCTTTATCAAAAAAACACTGAGAGAAAAAGTTGGGCACACTACCATCTCTCTCCTTCCCTTTTTTCTTGTTCTTTCTTGGAAGGCCTACCCACCTCCTCCAAGGGTATCTGTGGGGTCTGTAGTTTTGATGCCCACATGGCTGGTGGAGAGGTCAAAATGCCTGCGGTAATCTCAAAGCCTGCCAACAGTACAGTATAGGCGTTTCAAGGAGGTTCTCTTACATGTACACTATGTTCATATCTATCTTAGTGCATGTGGTATAGTCTTAGAATACTAAGACTATACCACTTAGAATACTAAAAAAGGCAAGGCAATTGCAAAATGGATAGAAATATTTGCTTACTTTATGAATTTATGATGCAGGGTATCTGGTAGTCTATCGTCAGTGTGGTGTAATTATTGCTGTGGTATCTGGATATTTTTGATTAATTGGTATCTACAGCGATACCAGTAACAATGTTTTAAAAAAATGCACAGCTTTATTTTTCAGGCACCCGTATCCTAGCAGTGAAGTGCAAATGAAATGATGAGTGAGGCATTTTTGGTAGCATGCTGCAGCAGCGACATTTGAGTTCACAAGACTGTAGTTCGACAAATTTGGTTCGCAGTCTTTCACATCAGAAAACAAACATCAGTGAACCAAAGGGATAGTCAGTAGCAAAAGTTTTACAAGATGGTCTGCTGTTTCATGTCTCTTGTATTCTTCTCGTGTTAGCGTTATATTCATTGTAATTATTGTAGGTTTGATAAGACAAGCATCATCAGAAGTGCGTTCTTACCTGTAATTGTACCAGGGTAAGGCCAGGTCATTGTCTACTAAGAATGGGGAAGGCATAACCACAACTACAGGAGATGTTATAGGGTTGCACTGTAATTAATTGTTACCCATCACTGTGACTGTGTGATCGGGCTTGAGAACTTTTGTATTTTAATATTTGAATATTATTGGTGTAAATGTGGATTTTAAAATGTTCAAAATTTGGTTAATCATGCAAAATTTCTCATTAACTCATTAAGCATGACGTTGACAAAGCGTAAAATGTAGGTTACAAGTGCATAAGTGTGTCATTTGACACACAGTAACATAAAGCAATAAATACTGTTGGCTCATCACTTCCTATTTAGGAGGTTGCGTCCATGCTGTGGGAGGCCAGTGTGGGCTGATATCTGTCTCTCTGTATCTGTATCACTGAGAGCAGATATGGCTGATATCTCTGTCATCTCAGCATCTCAGACCTGACAGCTCCGATCATAATCAGTCCCCCTCCGGCTTTCCCTCCTGCTATCTTTTTTTTCTCTGTATCACAACCTTACTCGTACCTTGTACCAGGTGTATTTGTATTTTTCTGTCTGTTGTTTAGTGTTGCACCTCTGTCTTCATATCTTAACAATGCCTCTCTTTCTTATTCTCTTCCATGCAATAATGGTGCACTTTGGGAATATACACTGTATGCAAAGGGAGTTACTGTTGGAAGTGATTCTGCTGTTATTTCTGTACAGGGTTGTGAGTGCGTTGATGTGTGTTTGTTTGTGTGTGTGTGTGTGTGTGTGTGTGTGTGTGTATGTATGTTGGTGGGTGGGTGTGTGTCAGAGAGCATTTACAAAGGGATCAGCCCTGGGGGTGTCGGTGAATCGCAGCAGTGGAGGGAGAGCAAAGAGGGTGGAGGCGAGCCAGTTCACAGCAGATGTAGCAAACAGCCAACTAGCTTGAAAACCTCGCCTCACTTGGCTGTACACTGCACAGTTCACTACTTATTTATTTATTTGGGTTGGGGGGCAAATGTATGTTCAGTGGCGTTGGATATCAGTGACAGGAAGGATCAAAGAGCGACACCACAAATGAAGCTGTCAAAGTGGCCCGACAGCTGGGTCCCGAGGCGAACATCCCTCACTCGCACATTTTATTATGATCGCAGTGAAACCTCACAGCAAGAAGGAAAAAGAGAAGAAAAAAAGAAAAGAAAATCATAATTTCCCCAACCAGAGAGAAAGAAAAAGAGACAAAACGAGCGCCGCTGTATTATTGCTGTCCATGATGGAATGAATTATGAATGTGTGGAGGGGATTAGGAAACAATGGTTGAAGTCACTAGGATCCTCGCCTAGTTTCCTCACCCTCAGCCCAGCAACTAATTAGCACTTTCAACACCAGTGTATGATCTCATTAATGTGATTTCTGCTTATGTAACGTGCATGCACACGCGCACACTTACATACAAACATATGCACACACAGAGATTGCACTATTATTACATAAAGCAAATGAACGTGTGGGTGAAAATGTATTGTTTATTGTTGAGCTAATACAGTTAGACTGAATGAATGAATCAAATGTATTCTAATGTTGAGATTGTAGTAATGCTGTAGGTTTAGTCGACAGTGCCGTTCAGTGTTTCAGGCATTTACACCAGGCTTTCCCCTTATGTGTTGCAATTATCTGAGCAATTTGATAATGTGTGATGAATATCATCACTCATGGTATCATAGTGTTGATTGGTCCACTGCAAAGACAGTTACACTGCTGGATTATTTCTGTACTACCTCAGTGGGAAAAGAAAACAAGTACTGGTGGTACAAATGTGTAATGTTTTAAAAGGCAGGAATATAATTTTTTCACATAATTGCCCAGTCTATTTGTATAGTAGATACAATTCACATCAGCTAATTAGTATCCACACACTGAGATATGGGGAGAGGCAGAGAAAAAAAGAGGGGGAGAAGCAGGGAGAGGGTAAGGGTGGATAATTAGACAGAATTAAGCCATCTCTTTTAATCTAGCCCCTGAAAGAAAGAGGGAGAGAAAGAAAGAAAAATGGGGTGAGGGGTGGGGGTTCTGGGGGTGAGGCCTACACATTCACCCCTCTGCTCTCTCTCGCTCCCTCACTCCCTGTCTGGCAGAGGGTGTGAATGTGTGGGAAAAGAGGGGCCTGGTGCCTTAGCCTTAGCAGAATAGATCAGCTTGTGTTTCTGAGGCTCTAGAAGTGTCCCATTGTCATGATGTCACTGCAACTCAAGAAGGCTGACCTCTGACCCCTATGGATTCATGGCAGCCCAACGCAGCACCCCCACACCCCACCATCGCCAAAAGGGCCAGATTGCCGCTGGGCGCCCACTAGGGGGTACCCAAGCCTTTTGCTATGGAACTCGAGGTGCTTGCGGCTTTACGGCGCGCAACTCATAGTATATTTGCCAATGAATCCGTCCGTCTATGTCCCCCTGATTAGGGGTCCTTTCCCTCGCTCTACCCTGCTCTTTTTTTCCCCTTGTTTTCCCTCAGTCGCTCTGCCATCCCAGGCAACCACGGTTCTTTTTCTCTCCTCTCTCTCTCTCGCTCTCTCTCTCCCTCCTACCCACATGGTATCTCGGTACCCATGAATATAGCGAGCACCGCCAGATGTCGCAAATACATCATCTGAGGGATGCGGTGGTGATGGAAAAAAGTCAAGGCACGTACGAGTGGGGGATGTGAGCCGACTTGAGCTCTCTGAGCGTTTTTTGTGTGTGTGTCACTGTATGCCAGCATTCATCTGTGCACGCGTGTGTGTGTGTGTGTGTGTGTGTCTCTGTTTTCCAGCGTGTGCGTCTGCATGCGTGTGTGTGTCCCTTTTGTGTGCGGACGCATGTGTGGAGGTCACAGCAGGTCAGCATATTGTCCCTCAGATGTTTGATATTTTATGTATAAGAGGGTGGCTAGAGCGAGAGGATAAGCACGTTCCTGACAGAGGCATCTCTTCGCCACAATCCGCCACCTCAGCAATGTAGAGCCCAGAGTCAGATCAACAATGGAGGGGAGCTGCCTTATACCCAGAGAGGGCTGATAGGAGGACGAGAGAGAGTGAGAGAGGGGGGGAAAAAAAACCTAGAAGACCAGGACTGCTGCTTCTGCATCTGCTGCTAGGGCAGACAGGCAGTGCAACCTGACAGCACCGTTGCAATAAAACGACTATGATTATGCACAATATCATGTTTACATATGAAATGTGGTGTACTGCAGGCAGCAAGGCACATCATAAACATGCAACAATGATACATAAAAGCCCCCTTACTTATTCATGTGCATGGAGAAAACTAAATCAGTCGACATGTGGCCGTGCCAAACACGCACAAGCTTCTTTTGCTATTGCAGGTGTGTGTGTGTTCGGGGGCCAGTCGGGGCAAAGGAGGGGCAATGGCGTCTTCAGATCAGCCCGTGTCGGGGAGGAGATTCCCTAGAGTGGAGCGATCCCAAACAGCACTCCTCTTTTTCTCCTTCAGGGGGAAAAGTTTACTGCCAGCTTGCTTTTGTAGTCGGCCTCAAAAGATTTGCGGCAGTCAGCATTAAAAGGCACAGATCTAAGGAGACGCCTCCAACTGAAATACCTACAGAAGAAGGAGGAGAAGAATGAGAGGGAGTAAAACTGATACAAACATTAAAGACAGATGTTAAACGCTTCTCTTTATATTTGCTTTGTACCCCAACAACAACAATAATAACAACAAAAATCCCAACTATCATCTCATGATGCTCTTTTTTTCTCGCCGCGAAAGCTTTGATTCCTTCCTTTGCTCTTTTTCTCACTCTCCTATTTGGGTTCAGTTGTTGAAAGGTTGATTTCTTTATTCCCGTCTTCACACAAACACACACACGAAGGCTGGTTACCAGGGTGATGATGTGGCGGATGACATCATGCTCTGACTGTGTTGTATAGTGGGTCGCGCTCTGGCAGGGTTCATGGGATCGTGGCGTGGGCTGGCGCACACTCCTCGCTGTGTTCCCTCCATCTTTGCCTGTTTCTCTTCCTCTCCTCTTCTCCTCCTCTCCGCCTCTCTGGGCTCTCAGCATTGGCTTGTCCAGTGCGCCTTGTGTTCTCTGGGAAAAAGATTAATTATTCAACACACAGCCTCAATTAAATTTGAATTCGGCAGTTCAAGTAACCTTTTAGCATGGCACATTTATTATTAAGGCAGATGCTTTGGCCCTGTTTAGATTTAGAGCTTATCGGATTCTTTCAGCCCCTTATCACATAGGCAGTTTACTTGTGATAGCTGTGAGGCTCGGCCTTGGCTTGGCTGGAATGCAGTGGGATATATAACAGCTTCTGGTAAACGTTCCCCACGACACATTTCTTCTACTGAGGATTTTGCAATATGGTGTGTACTGAGCAAAAATCACGTGACTCATACAGGGAAAGAGTTAGGCATGTGGTGGGCTGTTTCCAGTTTGGACTTTCGCTATTTGAAGTGGCCATCGAACATGAGAAAGAATGTCATTCTGACCTGCATTTTCTAGTCTAATGAACACTTGGAAACTTGGGAGCCTTCATCACTTGCAAATGTTCTTCCTTTTTCCGTCATGTTCTTTTTTTCATTTCCCTATTCCTCTGCCGAATAGAATGGAAGGGCAGTTACAAAATAGGGACTAATATTAGCAGGAACATCCAGGAATAGACATAGAGAGAAAAATAAATCAGATTTTGTTTGAGACCAGACACACATGCGCACACTGCTGATACATATTTAACAAATTGCGCTCCATGACTGCAAATGCTTTATGCCTTCACATGGTCACAAAAACACTAAGATTGATACATGAAAACACAAATTCTTACATTTACACTTGCACACGACAGCACGGCGGAACGCAACACAACAAGGAACGACAAGAAACAGCCTTGACGGTCCCTCTCAGTGATCCCCCTCCCCCAGTTCCTGTCTCCCCATTTCTCTCTTCCTCCATCGGAGGAGGTGGTGCCTTTGTCAGGCAGGAGCACAGAGACCTCACAAAGCGAGGAAAGATGTCACAACAAACAAAAACAGCATAGTAACCCCCCGAAATCTAATCAGGAGCCATTGATTCATGTTCTGAATAGAGACTGAGTACCTTGAGAGTGGCTCATCCAATAAGGCCATAGACAGCATGACAGGGACCTTCACAATCCAGCTGTATAGTTCCCTATCATTCTGTTCTCACCTTTAGACTCAACTCTATCAACTCAAAGATGATACAATCATCACTCCACTCCAACATTTAGGTCCTTTTTATTTCACTAATTAATGTGCGTGCCTCAATCAATGATTTTTTCTCCTTGATTTGATGCGTGGAGTAGTTTTTCTGGAGGGTACACTAATGGGTTTGCTTTGTGGATGCTGAGTGATATGAGTCCTTTAGTGACTTAAAGTGCTTCCTTGAATAAAGCCCTACAAAAGTACCAAGTATACAAGTTGTGTACAAGGTATTTGTGCTTGACCAATCAGAAACGGTCATCCCTGCAAATTGCACTCCCAAACTTCCTGTACTTTTGAAAACTGCTTCCCCCCAAGCAGGGACTTTTGGGGGGTAAAACAATATCCCTGGAACTTAATTTAGATCCTGGTTCCTCCGGTGGAAACACAGGTTGGGAAACTGAATTCCTCAAAAGGTTCTTCGTCCCTGAAGAAAGTTGTGTAATGCGTATAAATATGGAGAGCACATACTGGTGTAAGAATGTTTTTTCTTTTCTCTGTTATCATTATCATTATTACCTCTTGCTTTCTTTGCCCTCTACCCAAAAAACAAACAAACAAACAAACAAAAAACAATCACATTAACAATGTAACTCTATTAACTCTTATAGGAACCTGTGACATTTGAAATGAAATTATTTAATCTATAATATGTGCATGCCCTTCTCAGTTTTTTTTAATCTAATGCTCAATATAATGCAACAACTTTGCTCTTATTATTTGTAATGATACTTTGGCATTATAGGGTAGAGGTATTGATTTTGGAACCCAACGCATTTATTGTGGAGGTAAATGTTATTATTTTAATATTGGACTCATGCTAATTTAATAGAGCGTAACATACACGTCAGGGTGTGAGCCGCAGGGGTCTCTCTGTCTCTATCTCCTTCTCTCTCTCTCTTTCTGCCACTAAGCTTTATACAATATACAATAATCTCAGGTAATATCAGAGACCAGTCATGACTGCTCCCCAGTTTTGATTTGGCAGGCCCTGCCTCAGTGAACAAAGCTGAACAAATGTCTTGCTTATTAGTCTTCATAGATTGCTATTAACTATTCCGTTTGTATTAATAATGGGCTATGGATGTTTGTCTTTTTTTTGTTGTTGTTGTGGAGAATTTTCTTCAGTCTGCAGTGAAAAAGATTACCACACTTTGTGGACCGATGGAAAAAACTCACAAGAATTCTCTCCTCCACCTCTCTCTCGGTTTGTGTTCCTCGTATAGCACAGTCCTTCCCTCTATCACTCGTTCACTCCACCCCCGTCCCCTACTTCCTCTACTCATCATCTCGGTGCAGCTTATTAATATTTCATTGATTATTGAAATATTCAAGGGAGTGCACCATCAGCGGGGCTATCTCTGCAGTTCAGGAAAGCATAGTGGTCAGGTGGGCTATAGGCTCCTGGAGAGGTCAAAAGGTCGCAGTCGTTAGAATTATGCAATGAACAATTTCCAAACATTGATTGTATACAGAGAATGTACCATGGACATTTTCTTCCAATTAGTTTACACTGTTGAACTGCGGGTACAACCCAAATACAAAAATACGTCAATTGTGTCACCTTAAAAACACAAAGTAAGGCTGTAAATCCTATAAACCTTAACACAGATTTACCAAACGTCCTGTTCCTGGTCTGATTTTCTTGTTGTGCTCACACTCATCAGCACTGTCATCACCAACTCTGCCCTGGCCTTGCATGAAGACATTATGTTGCATTACAGTTTTACAACCAGCAAATTTTTAGTTTGACTGAAACTTAAATTTGCCTCTGTATGCATCCCACTCCACCCGGTACAGCCCATCTCACTCTTTTTCCCTACACTGTTCAACTGAATGAGTGTGTGTGGGGTGGGTGGGAGGGTGACAACTTCCCCCACTTTTCTTAATAGACTAGAAGATCCCTGGCCTCTCAGTTGTTACCATAGCAACTGACCCATTTGCCTGCTGCATATGAAAGTGAGGGTGAAGGAGCTTGAGAGAAACTGTGAGACAGGGTCAGACAGATGGACAGGTATAGTTGTAAGAATATAGGGAAGTTCTTCTACTCTGCTCTCGACTCTTCAAGCCGCATCTCTGTCTCTGTCTCTCTCTCTCTGTGTGTCTCTCTTTCAGCCATCTGATCAGCTGTATTAACACAGGGACCCTTGCTGAGCAGGGTTAAAAAGGGCATCCATTCACTCAGCACAGACACCCTTCACTGCTTGCTCTGTGCGCTTGTGTGTGTGTGTGTGTGTGAATGTTAGTCCTTGTGCATTGTTGAGTGGGTGTGTAAAAACTTATTAGAGTGGGACGTAGGTGTGTATGCACATCAATATATGTGTGTTTGCTTACCCATGCTTGGACAAAGAGGTGGGGCCTTTTTTTTAACACCCTGTCAAAGGCGTTACCAGCAGAAAGGAGAATTTTGGGGTGGCCTCCCCCCAACTCACAGATATGAAGCTGTCATGGGAAGAATAGCTGCATTCATTGAATGACACTTATTTTCTCCCACTTTACACAAGTGCAGTGAACAAAACAGGCAGGGGAGCAGCTGAGGAAGACATTTTCTTCGCCTGCGTCGGCAATGACAGACATGCAGCAATTACTATAAGTCTAAACAGACACCAAGAAAACTGCCATTCCTGCTTAGCTTTGTTACTTCATTTTTGCAAGCTGCCTCCGGCTTTTTTTATGTTTACTGTGGATGTGGTGTGTGTGTGTGTGCGTGTGTTTGTGTGTGTGTGTGTGTGTGTGTGTGTGTGTGGTTCTTGTATTCCTCATGTTGTGGGGACGTAAATCTGTTTACACAGTCATGTTGTGGGGACTCGCCTCCATTATAGGGACTGAAAGCAAGTCATTAATTTTAGGGTGAAGACTTGGATTAAAGTTAAGGTTAGTTTAGGGTTATGTTAAGGTTAGGGTAAGGGTTAGGGTTAGACGTGTGTGTGTGTGTGTGTGTGCGTGTGCATGTGTGCACTTATCACAGCAGTTCACAGGTTATAGCAATACTCCACTTATGCTTTATGTGGATTATCTTGGTTAGTTTTTAAGTTTAAGTGAGGTGTAAGAAATACCTGGTCCTCTGTAAATTCGTTTGGACAAAACACAATAGACACCAACAAATTCCATCTCCATTTTCCATCTTTTATTCTGTCATTCTAAAGTTTGTGTGATTGAAATTGGTATTTTTTCTGAATGTGTGATTTATGCACATGCTTTAGTTCATGCAATGCAACATCTCATTGCAGTTTGAGAACTTACTCCTCAACAAACTCATCACAAAAGTGTTTTTGCTAAGACTTTATATAGAATCTGCCATATCACCATGTTACTTTTCAGAACTCTTTCATTTGATTATAACCAAAAGAAATGGCATATGTTGTCTGTTTTGCCACTGTGTATGCTGTATTAGCTTTGGTAGTGATGTCAGAGCTATCCATTCAGCATAGGTCAGTAAACCTATGTCCTAAATACACACATGGTTGTTTTTGTTGCGCTACAGCCCCGCGAGAGACCTGCAAGTGTGTGTGTGTGTGTGTGTGTGTGTGTGTGTGTGTGTGTGTGTGTGTGTGTGTGTGTGTGTGTGTGTGTGTGTGTGTGTGTGTGTATTCATATAGTATATCTATTTGTGTGTTGTCACTTTGCCCACTCAGGGTTACCTAATAACTTGGCAGCAGTGTGTCTCTCCACCTATGCCATGTGCCTTGGTCTAATCTGACTGTGGCTAAATTAAAAGTCCTTTTGGTGCGGAAGTGGATGACAGTGTTTCCCAGTAGCTCACCTTGCCTCCCTCCTGCCTCCCCCTGCCTCTCTCTCTCCCTGCCTCTTGCCCTGGTGGCCCATGGCCCATTTTCCCACCAAGACCAGGTGTCCCACCACACTAGAGTGTGTCTTAATCAGTTCCACAGAAACACACATACCACACAATTCAGGATACACAAATAAACACACACAGCTAGCTCTCAACACAAAGCCACAACCATGCATTCATCCAAGCAAAGTCACATTAAGCACACACACACACACACACACACACACTGCAAGGGGCGCCCCACTGTCACCCTGCCTTATGTCTACCAGTGACACTTGGATGACACCAGCAGCAGGATTATAAGAGCATATTTATTAGCCTTAGCACCGGCCGTGTGCAAGGCAGGGGCAAGAGTGCACACACAGGTACAATGACAGATACACTGCTCACACACATGACAAAACCAGGAGACCAAGTGAGGGAGGTCAGGAACAGAAACTAAATGACAATTAACTCCCATCAATTATGCAATGGCTAGATACAGGCAGTGGCAAGTTTTCAGGTCCAGTGAGGCATGGATTTGAAATCAAACTATATCAGCTATGTAATCAGGATACAATCACAACACTTAATACAATGCAACAAAAATACTATTGGTCATATTTTGAAATCTACTTTCCCTCAAAATATAGTTGATCATGTCCTTAATTGGCAGTAAAAAAGGAAGTGACCAGCAGTTTAAGTTGAAATATTTTCTTGTGAGTAATTTTATTTTCCCTTATCTGCACTGCATTATAACAGAAGACAGGTTTGCCCTAGCTAAACCTTGACATTGGAACGCATTAAGAATTTTTTTCATATTGAAATTTGGAGACAAGTAGCAGATAAGGATGAAAGTACTTTGGTATTTAAAGGGGAGAATTGTTAAAGAGAGGAAAAACAAAGGCATGACTCAATGTTGCCATTTCCCTCCTCCCCTCCTTATTATCCTGTTTTGATGCTTTAGGGAGACAAATGAACTTCAGGTGCCTTGAAATCTCTTAATGAACTCTCTCTTACCCCTCAGCCTGTCCTGCCCACACTAAGCTGGCACAGCAGCAGTTGCTTTATTTCTCTTTGGTGTATGAGTGGCTACACAGATCCAAACGCACTCAACCGCTTAAGTGGAGGCCACACACTGAGTGGGTTTCTTATAGAAGGTGCACGTATACACACACCTGCACATGTATATGCCCATGTGGAGCTCAATGTCATTCAAGCTCTCACACACACACATACACATATCTCAATACCACCACCACCACCACTCATCTACCACCACCTTAAGTATATTATGTGCACTTGACAAATACGTGCACACACAGGCACCATGTGTATCTGGTACAATAAACATACAGTACAATGCCTCATTTCATGTAAAGATGAAAAGCTGTGCTATTGCTTTCTATGTGTTTACATTTTAACAGGCAGGCACCATGTGAGCTTGTGTGTTTTCCTACATCAAATAATCACTCTCTGATTATCTCAGTCAATAGAAAGACAAGCACCAAACAAATAACATGGAGCATCTCCTTCACAAACAAGCCAAATAGATTTTTTTGTTTAGCCCAATTCTTTCAGCTACCAAGGCCCATTTTTATCTGTCTCTCTGCATGCCTGGCTGTGTCTGTTTTTATATGTATACTGCCTCAAAACTAAGCCAAATTTGTGCAAATGGACCAGGATATGCTTCCCTCCCATCCTCCTCTCCAAACTTTGTCTTGATCTTGTTCTGCCAAAGATACAGCCATATGACAAGATGTCTAATGCTATGGAGCTGGTCAGCATTCAGATACAGAGGAGAAGACCAGTCACTGATTGATGCAAAAATATTTTAATGTGGAATAAGACCCAGTCAAGTATTACCAAATCATAGAGAGGAAAGACAATAGAGTGAAATTTCTTAAAAATAAAATGAGAAAGAGAATAAGAAGTTAAGAAGAGATAGAAAAGACACATTGCTAAGGAAAATGCCAACATAAGAGAGAGAGAATGGGAGAGCTGTCTAGAACAAGGGGGACAAACAGGCAAATGAAGAGTGACACGGATTGGAATAGAACATATGTTGGGCTTAGGCAACATGGACAGCTTTCCAGCTTCCTTGAGCTTTCTTCACAGCCATGGATGTATACAGAGTTGGCTGGCTGGCTAGCTGTTGGCTGCTCAGTGGTCCTGAACCAGCCTATTTGAAAAGCCTGATGTGTTTTATTTGGACCTGCTTCACACTGTCATCTGTGCTCGGAGATGGACTGTAATTGAGAGTCAACTCTAATCTGCATGGAGGCAAGGGAGGAGAGGGGAAAGAGAGGAAAAAAAGGGGTCCCTGAATTCACGGGGAGTCGGCATAAATCTGTTGAGTGGTGTTTTTATAAGAATATGAGTATTGTGAACCAAAGCAGTCAATATTTGGGAGACTTCTCTCCTTTCCTCTGTTATATCATCCCCACAGCTAAAACATATTTGACCTCACTGGTAAATGCTGAACTCTCTTCTCTCTGTCTATTCTTCCTTCTCTCTTCCTCTCTTTTCACACATACATGTGTGTCCTTTGATTTAAGCAGCACAAACACTTTTTAAGAGCAACAAATTGAAAGTTAGGCCAGGTGGAGTGTGTGTGTGTGTGTGTCTGTGCATGCATGCTCATGTGTCTTTAAGTGTTTTCTAGAAATGCCAAATTCGCAGCAAACCTTGGGAAGCTGTAATAGCTGAGAGGAACACTGTGGTTTGGAGGCCAGACCCCAGCCTCTAATGGTACCATCTGAGACAGTTCAATCAAAGAAGAGTTGTGTCGGTATGTGTGTTGGTGTGTGTATGTTGGTGTGTAAATGTATGCCTGTGTGTATATTTTAATGTCTGGACTGCAGTGGAATTGTTAATGTGTATGTGTGCATATCTGCGTCCGCACATGTATATTCCTTATAAGAGCACGCACGTGTGTGTTTGAGCGCAGGCATAGCAGGTTGGTATCTCTCTGTGTCTGTAGCCCACATTAACAGACTGTTAGTGAGGGTATGGGGATACAGTATGGCTCTGGGGTTAGGTTGGGAGCTGTACAGTATGTGCTGGGGGCAGGGAGCGGCTCAGCAAGGCAAGGCCCTTCTGTCTCCCTGTCATCGCCTAGTGCCATCGAGGTTTGAAAGCGCCAGTGTGTGTATGTGTGTGAGCGATGCAGTGATGCGGGTGGGCGCACAGCCGAACGGGCACTTGACTGGCGCTGTGGCACTTAGCTAGCGCGTAGCTGCTGGCTTGGCGGCACTCCAGGTTAACTCGGCGTGCTGTGAGGTTTTTTGTATCCATGTGCGTTGGGTGATGTGGCACCAGATGCCACTCCATGTGCCCAAATTCTGTTGACATTTGGAGCGTGGGCAAGCGGGCACACGAAGGAAGCAGAAAAGAGGAGGGAAATTTAATTAGGATGAAACAGCAGCCTCAGCCATTGTTACAGTATGCCATTTTGTACCGTTCACACACGCAAACACGTAGACTCAAGCAAAGTCACCAAGACCCACAAACACAAAAATAGTCATGTTAACACATACGTTTTGTTGCCAATTGGACTGTGGCCTTATATGGTTTTTTTTACACAGTCTGTCGGAAACTGGAAGATAAAGAGAACAGAGGGAGCAAGTTTTAGGAGATGAGAAGAGGAAGGGCAAGGAAGAGGGAGAGTGGTATAGAGGGAAGTTGATTGAGAAATGGACTTGTGTATGCATGGGTGAGGGGGGTAATTTGATTAAGCAGGCTGGCAGAAGGGAGGAAGCGGGAATGGTAGGGTGACAGGTTGATGCCAACTCCTTCTGGCATGGCCTTCACCCTTATTCCTGACTGAGATGAGATGGTATTGGAGGGAGTGCTCACAAAATTTGGCTTGAGATTGCAGTAAATGAGGATGAAGAAATAGTCAGACTCAGAAATGAGGGGATACAGAGGGAGGGCAACAAGGGTTACCACAGGGAGCAGAGGAAGAAGGGGTGACAAGGAGAGTGACACGGATATTCAACAAAAAGGAGGCGAGACAGAAAGATGGTGAGTAGGTGGTGATGTGAGGAGACGAGTGGCAGGAGGTGAAAGAGTAGGAGGTGCGGTGCATAGGGCAAACTGATGGCAACATGTTAGAGAACCCCTCTCACAGTTTTTATTCAACTTTCACACAGTCAACTGGCCAAATCTTTTTTTTTTTTTTTTTTAAAAAGTAAAAAGAACACTTTTTAATTTTTAATCACTATATTGGAAATTCTATTTGATAAGTTTACTACCAGTAGGCTACTTACAAAACATTCCTGAATTGGTGAATTGATATATTATTGTGGATTATCTTGAGTTTCTTCTTTTTTTTCCTTCATTCATATTTCTCTATTGCTTTAAGTAGTATTCTCCTCCCACACTTCATTCATACAGTATCTGTACTTCTTGTCCAAGAAATTCTCAAAATGATGAGGACACTGTGGACTGTGGTTGAATGCCCACTGATGAACCTGTTGATTTACAGTGTCAGTATCATTATGAGCACATTTGCATACAAAACAGGGCAGATAAACATATTTTATTCACAGAAACGTGCAGCACAAATTCTAAAATTTTAATAGTTCTGCTTTCATTTTATATTCTGACATTCATTATGATATCATTACCCTGTTTTGGTAGCTCTTCAGATGTCTAACATATTGTACTGATTTGTTCTGGTTTGCATTGAGAATATTTGACTCATATATCTCAATAGAATAAAACATAACCATTGCAAAGGAACAGGAGGCTATGGGAGGCAGTTTGGGAAGTCCCCACCATGGTTTTTCACTGGGTAACACACACACTCAGCCTCATTTAGATGCAGAAGGCTGGGGCTGACGTCTAGCATCAGGTCTCACAATAATTATTTTAAATTGCTACGTGGAACACAGGTCCTGGTGGGATATATTACCTCTACTCTAACCAGAGATGAATTTCACCCTGCACATACATACACTACAACCTTCTGGCTTTTTATATATTTATACACAATATATTTGTCCGCGTGCATGTTTGTGCATGAGGTCACAAACACACGTGTATGCTTGCATTTGTGCCTGCACTCTCATGTGTGTGTGTGTGTGTGTGTGTGTCTGAAAGTACACAGAGCGAGTGGGTGTTCTTTATCTCTGTGTCAGTGTAATGTATATATTTCAAGAGAGTCTAGCATTAATTTTTTACATGTTGAGACAAGGTCATATGACTGCATCTGTATGCTTATGTATGTATATATGTACAACTGTGGGGATGCTGCATTGAGTGGATGGGCTGTGACTGCCCATCTATATAAGTGGTTATTTTGATCAGGCATCTTGATTCCCTGCAGACCTGAGCACCTACACAACTGTGTACATGCAAACACACACACACACACACACATACACACACACACACACACACACACACACACACACACACACACACTGCCTGACATGATGTAGACCCAGTTTGTTTTGTTGTATACAGCACTGCCTCCATGTCTCCTTAGACTACATCCTGTTTGATTAGGTCAATTGGTATAAGGTATAAGTATATATGTGGGTACTTCTGTGGAGATGTTATTCCTGTCACCCTCACTCTGAACTTTTTTTAACCTTATTTTCTACTGCTACAATCAACAACAGGTAGTTCTGCTTTGCATGTCACACTAATCAGATGAGAGGGTTGAAGTACATTGATAAGCACCGAAAATACAATTTCAGACCACTGAATATAGCTAGAGAATTCTAGGTAGCTAATTGTTCTTTCTAATGTGTACAGCACTTAGCCTATAAAATATCTCCTAACTAAACAGGAGAAAAATTAAATAAGTGCTGACATAATGAAATCCTCTACCTCCTAACCACTACTGATGTTTGAAATTTTCAGCAGTAACAAAACAATAATCAGAATAGTTGCATTTTGTTTATTTGGTCTGCAAGTGTGTGTGTATTCATTACTTGTTATATTTAGCCACAAGTGGACATACTAGAAAATGCCATGTCTATTATCTAACTACAACTGAGGATTCAAGTATGCAAGTGACACTAGCACTCCTGACAATAAAGGTGGCATACTGTCAATGCAGGGCAGAGAGGAAGTAATGGTGTGAGGTATATACAGATTTAACACTCATAGTCCTCATGAGGCAAGATGTACAGCTTCATAAAATCAACAGAGAGAGAGTAGAATTACAGAGTTAGAGAGCAAGATGCATTCCTTCCGTATCCTTGCATTTCTTCATCCTTCCCTCCATCCCTCTCTTTCTCTCCCTTCTTTAACCCGCACCTGAACCTGTCAGCTCTGTATTGCATAGAATTTTCCGGCAGCTCTTCGACATCTCACTCTCGCCCTGCCTGTCAAAGACCGCTGAGGGCAGAGAGAGAGAGAGGATGTACTGATGAATCCTCTCACAGAGCAGAGAGTTCACCTCTCAGGTAATCCTATAAAAAGCCAAGGTGAGATGCTCCTCTGCCTCCCGCTCATTATAGCATCTTTACCCTGCACCGCAGCCACTGCTCTCTTCCTAGAGGTATATTGGGATGGTGGTACAGGGGGGTTGGGGGAGTGGGGGGGAGTTGGGCAGGCGGGGGCAAAGAGAGAGAGGAGAGGGAGACCTTCTCACTATGCACACAGTGCTCGCACGTTGCACCGCATGCACCACATCTGTTAGACTTTTTTGTACCTCTCCTTCTTCTCCCTCTCTATCCTCTTTCTCTTTCTCGCTCTATGTCCCTCCCTCCCCTCCACTCCCCTCTCAGTTCCTTTTTTAATCTTTTATTCATAGCTTAGCAGGTGATGAAAAATTTATGCCCTGAGTCTGGCATTGAAATAAATGCAAAACGAAAACAGAAGCAGTTTATACTGACAGTCTGAATATCTCTATCTAGAACAAGGCTGCTCGCTGCAAATCAGGAAGCCTGGTGCTCTCCTGTTAACTCCGCTGTGTAAATGATGCTTTGTGGCTTCCTGCGAAGCCAGAAGATTAGTGTGTTTTGTTTTTCCCTCTACTCTCCTCCTGTCATCTTACCAGAGGGGAGGGAAGTGGGCACTTTTTTTTTTTGGGCACTATATCCCAATTCTTTTCAGTAGCCCCCCACCCCATATCCACTCACCCACCCAGTCACCCCCTCCCCCCACCACCACCACCACCACCACCACCACTGACTTGTTTTCGGGTAGCCGATCAAAGTGGGCAAAGTGTTAGATTTGTTGTTCTACATGGTGATTGTGCGTATTCTCAGGTGTATTCTCAAGTGTTTGTGTGTATGTGTGTATGTGTGTGTGTAAAACTCACTTTAGCAGGAGCTCTAAAGTCCCCAGCGTGGCTTAAAAACATATCCACCCACACATACAGACACACACATACCAGTTGGCCCTTACGGCTTGTAAGAGGGACTATCCCTCTCTTTGGAAGTGTTACACAGAGGCTAACTCTCCCCGCCAGCGCTGGCATATTGCTGCTGTTGGTTTTGGAAGTGGTACCCCCCCCCCACCCACCCCCTCCTCCCCCATCTCCACCCTTCATTTTAAATCTCTGTGTTTTATGAAACCCGACCAAGTGATCTGTAAAAAACTATTTACGCAATAAAAAAAACAGCTGTGTTAGTGAATATGCATCCGGCAAAAAGTTGTCCAATCTTTCCAGTGGGATTGTTATTAAATGTGTAGCGACCTCATGCTTTGTAACTGCGGTTTTGTGTGTGTCTATCTGAGTGTGTGTGAGAGAGAGAGAGTAAGAGCATGCACATAAACATGACTGTATGTGTTTGTATGCACACTTGCATGTGTGTGTGTGTGTGTACGGCGCGTTGTGAAGTCCTGCTGTCAGCTGTAATGATGTGTTGTGGTAGAGTGCTGAGAGCGGAGAGGCCGGTTTGGCCTCGGCCATGGATCTAACTACTGATCTGATACTCTCTGACAGCCAGGGAGAGGGAGAGAGACAGATATAGAGATGGAGGAGGGAGGGTGAGGAGAGAGACCTGATTTAGGGCAGAGAGGAGGGATGGAGAGAAGTTAGGGCCTAGAGAGAGAAAGAGCAGTCAATGAGGAGAGAGGGATGAAGGACATGCCAGAGCTAAAAGAAGAGGAAATTCCTCTACACATATATTCATAGTTATGTCTAATGAACCATTTGAGGGTTAATATATGTTTTGGTGCACACATACTGTAATTTTGGTTGCTGATATTAAAGCAAAATAATATTGCTTGTAGGACTTAAAATAGTCCAGCTACAGCAAGGCATGTTCCTGTGGGAATTATCATCAAGGCATTTTTTTTTTGCATTTGTGTGTGTGCATGTTTCTATGAGAGTGTGCGTATGTGTGTGCATATGCATGGATGTACTGTATGTGTGCGTGTCCCTGGCCCTGCCCCAGTGCCACAGTGCCAGTTGTTGGCAGAGCGTGGCGGTGTGTAGCGAGGACGAGTCGCCCAGCAATTAAATAAAGATCTCTAATTGGCTGCTTCATATTAGGGTCAGCAGCTGGAAAGAGAAGAGAGGTTTGTCACATGCACTTTCACACACTCATAATACGCACATGTGTACACATGGGCTACACGCGCGTATGTTCACACTCATATACTCACATACACAAACATGCACAGCTCCTGAACAAAATTCAATTATTAATGGACTGATTGCTCGAGTGGAGCTTCTCTGGGAATCTGAACCTGCCACACTGAATAAAATAAAACCACTGCTTTACATTTTCATTATACCAAACCGTGTTTTAAATTGCAAATGCGTCTCAGAAACCCACCGTTGCCCCTCCCTCCTCCCCTCCCTCTCTTCCCCCTTTTCCTTGCTGTCTCACTACAGCAACCCTCTCCTCCTCCTTGTCCCTTTCCTCACCAGTTACACGTATCCATGCATGTGCACGTGCACACACACACACACACACACACACACACACACACAAACACACACATACACATGCATGCATTCAGATTTTACTGCTGTGGCATGTGTGTACAGCCACCATTAAGCAGTCTTATTAAAGGGAAAGACTGTGTGTGTTTGTGAGAGAGCAGAGTTGTGTGCATGAGGAAGTGCTTCTGGGCCGCGGTGGAGCTCCCTCGCTTATTTGCAATCAGGTCAGACAGACAGCACAGCCACATACACCACTGTCACCTCCCTCTAGACTTCTCTCCCTCTCTCCCCCTCTCTTCCATCTCTCCCCCCCCCCCTCCCCCCGCCCCCCCACTTCTGTGTTTTTCCCAGCACCAGTGAAATAGCACATTTTGTCAAGAGTTGGATATCTCAATTATCTCCCTCGTAATACTGAGGACATTCCTCTTTGTTTCGCCAACTCACTCACTCTGTCTCTCTCCCGTGCTCTCTCTGTGTCTCTTCTTCCTCTACTTCCCCCGTTCTCAAATGTCCATCTCGAATTTGCCTCTATATATTTCATCCTCACCTTAGTTGCCCTCATTCTATTGCACATGCAGCCAAAATGATGATTTCACAGTGCCCATGTGTGTCCTCATGTGGCTGGGTTTTGTTTTCACATCTGCCTCTTTTTTTGTGTGTGTGTTCAACCTGTGTTCTTATTTTAAACCCATGAAGGTCCAAGTTACTCATTGCAGTTACATTTTGGTTTACACTTCCAGGAGATCACTTGGTAGTGAAGTTATTAACGTATGAGTTTCTGTCGATGGCACTTTTTTATTCCTACAGCTGTGCTGCAAATTCTAACCACCTATTTCCTCTTATGTTTATTTCAATCAAACTGCTGTTGCTGCTGCTGAAAATTTAAAATGCATGTCCTCCTGTGCACTGGAGGAATTTTCTCCTGAAAGACTGGCCTGCCACCAGATGTTTGCAACAGTGAAAGTGAAAGAAGAGTAGAGAAAATGAAGTGTCCATGAGTTGAATCATTATTGTGTTATATCACTCCGCAATAGGTAGCAAGATGGAAATGTATTTACCGGAAATTGTGGAAGACTATTACTTTGAGTACACATCTTTCAAACATTCTTGCTCTTGCTGTATGCACAGTATATGTAGCTCAGCTTCGTCTCAGTAATGGTGATAAGCCAGCACTAACAGTACAATCACTCCACTACACCTTGTGTGTACTGTACATGTACAGCAGGTATCCTCTGTTATCTGCAGGTAATCTCACAACGCAAGCTCACACAGCTGCTTCTGTTATTTCTGAAAGTCGCTGGTGCAAGTGTGTGTGTGTGTGTGTGTGTGTGTGTGTCTGTCTGTGCGAGTGTGCTAGTGTGCTTCACTGTATGTGCATGTGTGCTTGTGCTCATCAGTAAGCGTGTGTGTCTATGTGCTTCATTTTTATGCACACCTCTCTCTCTGTGCTTTTTCTTTGTGCTGCTCCTTTTTTCATTTGTGTGTATTTTACTGTTCATTTGCCTTCCCGTGTGTGTGTGTGTGTGTGTGTGTGTGTGTGTGTGTGTGTGTGTGTGTGTGTGTGTGTGTGTGAGAATGTAAGGGTGAGAGAGAGAGAGAGAGAGAGAGAGAGAGAGAGAGAGAAAGAGAAACTGGAAGCGGTTATGGAGGGTGCAGAGAGGCTCATGGGACTTGTGCTAAGGGCCATAGTATCACTCTACTGTCTCTCAGGGCACATTGTTTATGCATGGGGCCACATATGCAAGAGGCACAGACACTCATTGCATACTCCCAGAGAAAGTATGTGCGTCTCTGCGTGTACCTGTGTGCATACAAAAGTGCGTACAGTATGTGTGTATGTAGGCTTACATGCTTGCTTGTTTATGTTTTGAAGTGTGTGCATGTGTGTTTTTCTTTGTGCATGTGTATGCAAGAGGGGCTCCTGATGCCATTCTAGCCCACAGGCGGGACAGTGATCTCATCCTCTGGTCTCCGTCTCTGACGTGTCAGCACCCTGCCGGCCATGTTGTTCACCTTCACACTGTTTCTCTCTGCTCTCTGGGAACCTGTTCACACACAAAACACATACACTTTTGCATATGTGTGTGGTTGTATGTTGGTGTGTGTTTTTTAGAGTTTGATTTTGTGTATGTGAGTTTGCCAGTCAGACAAGTGGAAGGTCAAGTACTTATGGCTGCTATCTCCCCCTCCCTTCTGTCTTCTCCCAGAGAGAAACAAGCTTGTGCCAGATGTCCTGTTAACAATCACCCCTCGGTCCTTCCTGACTTCTCCTCCATTTCTCTGTCTTTTCATCCCGCGTTCCCTCATTTAATTAACTTCTTCATCCAGTAAAATGCTGTGACAAGTGCCCTGCTGCCTGTATCCTGGTTTCTCACACATTAATGAACACATTACTGAGCCAGCGTATGGTATGCTCCCTCCTTCGTCTCCGCCATAGGAAGTGGATTTTATGATGGTCATTTTTGCCTATTAGCACATCTATGCACTCACACATGTACACATACACTCTTAATCTGTTGTCTGTCTGTCTCTCAGAGCTTCAGTGCAGTGATTCTTAGACTGATGTCATACTCATGGCAGTGTGTGACTTTTACGTAAAAGAAGCTTCACAGTATCAGCTGTATAGCTTTATTGATGTAACATGCAGAGGGGTAAACTTTGACTGAAGTGATTATTTTTCTTTACTTTACTTAATTGATTATTGGAAACCAACTTGTAAAAAATATAATAAGCTGTTATTTTAGGAATAGATTTATTCACTCACTTTATAAATAATTTGTTTGTATGTTTGTATGTAGACTGTAGTTGACAAAAACATTAATGTCATGTCAAGTTTTAAAAACACATACTGCATATTTACTTGCATGCATCCTTTAAAAATAAAAAGAATACCCCTAATTAGAATACAATCAAATTAAATTTGAAACATCTGGTTAAGGCATTAAAGTCATAGACTTCAGAGATGGAGCGCCAGCCACTGGCATAAGACGCCATGAGGTAGTCATATCTGAGCTACTACACTCTTATGTCATAATCTGTCTGGCCCGTGGCCAATCCACCTCCTCACCTTTCATCTTAATACATATCATAGAAACTATCTGTGTATGTGCTGCATTGATGTTGCAATGCATCATGAAATGACATTTCTCTTCTGAGAGCATCTGTCAGGAGTGGCTTTGAAAGAAATGTGTCATTGCAGCCTTGACAACAAGGTGGCACTCTGCACTAAGACAAATCCCCCAAGGCCTTTCTATCCCCCAGAGGACACCTTTACCCAGTGAGAAACTGAGGGAAACAAGGAGAGGGAGAGGCACTGACAAACAGAAGGAAAAGAAAGACTGAGAGAGACAAACATAGAGTAAGAGAAAGAGACTTGTGCTCACCTGTGCTCTTCTGTGTCTGTGTACTGTTTCCATACACTCTGGTTGCAATTTGGCTTAGTATCTTGGAGGTCTACATTAACCTTTGTGCTCATGTCTCATAACTGTGTCTACAAAGTGTATGATAAGCAGTTTTTTCCCCTTTTTGGTCAATGAAGAGAGTGTAGCAACACTAAATATCCTATGCTTAAGAAAGTTCAGAATTAGCAGGCTAATCTATCTAAGACATACCAACTGGGAATATGCTTTGTCCCACATAAGCTTTGAAAGTGTGTTTATTGGGTTAACACTTGTAGTAAATTCATTTTTTTCATTGTTTTAAATGTTATAATCATGTAAGGTGGAAAATGTTGAAACAATTGAGTTTAGTCAGAGACAGAGGGCTTTTTAAGTGAAGAAACCTTCTAATGATATTCATAGAAAAAGAACTGTTTCATTTCAAGCATTTCCTCACACTTCAAAAATTCAGCTTGGAATGAAACAGTTGACAAAACAGGTCTATTAAACACTATTCTTTTAGGAAGTGTTTAATTGACCTGTTTTGTCAAGGAGAATAAAAAGCATCACTCTAGGTGAGTTTGTGTGCTGTGCATTTTTATATGAGGTCTGTGTGTCTCTCTGTGTCCGTGTGTGTGCAGCATGTCACTTCCTATCCTGTAAACAGAGTCCAGGTAGCAGTGTGTGAGGGTGCTGTTCTCACTGGAAAGAGATCACTGGCAAGTATGCCCAAAGCCATCTGCACCAGACCTCAGACTGCAACATCTGTGATACTCACACACACACAAGCACACACACAAACACACACATACACACACACTGGGGCCATCACCATCCCATGAGGAGTACACACTTCTATGCTGTGATGTAGCTGTCATATACTGAGCATATGGCGCTAACCCTTCCCCCCAAACCTTAAGGTCCAACGTCAGATGTGACAAGCTATGTAGAATTAGTCTCAATTCTTCTTCGTAATAAAGGGTAGTTATTCACATTATGCTGAGGTCACTCTCATAGCAACTGTCAAATTAGGGCGCATTTTGATTTGATTGCCCAACTACGTGCAGGGAGAGGCAATGATGAGTGATTTTCAGCCTGCGGTTCAATGAAGGCTGATTTGTAATGGCTATGTTGAGTTTAGTCGATGGTTGAGGTCATCCAAAACTTGTTCTCCCACGCTCAGTGTTATTATGATACGTCAGAACATGCAGCCGATAACAGATGTGTGCAGTAATTTCTCTCTTATTTAAGACTCAGTGACTGACATGTCTATACACTAAATACAACCGCAGTATCTAGAATGGTTATATAGTTAAGTGATGTGAATCGAATAACATGTAATTTTTCATGTTGGATGTATTTTGAACTCTGTTTATATTATAGTGTTTGTTTCGTTTTACAAATACAAAACATATCAGTCCTCTGAAATGATAAAATTCTCCTTAGTGAGCAGTAATCTGACCCAGAAATATACACAAGCCTGACTCTTGGGCCAGCACATATCAAAGTGTCATCGTCAGTCCGACAATGTTTATTTCACCACACTTTCAGAATGTAAGCTCTGTTGCAGGGCTTTACCAGAACTATGGCCTTATAAATTATTTCCATAGTAGATGTGTGTTGAAATCTTTTTTTTTTTTTTGTCAGTTTGTTGTTGGCATGTGCCACCTGCATTATCCCACAAAGTATCAAAAACGTTAATGGTGTGTGTGTGTGTGTGTATGTGTGGTGGCCAAGGGTGTATAGTAGACTGTCAGACAAAGACTAATCACCTCGCTGTAATAGTGATTGTATATTTGAGGGCTAATTTCTCTGCCGCTTTAAGGGTTGATTTGTCTATTACCAAGATCCATTGTTAGGCTTTTCCACTATTTAACTGTGATCACTATTATTAGGACATCGTCTATTAATCAATAAAAAGGTTTTGATTATTCTCTTGACTCCAATAAGACTACAACTGTAGCAACAAGAGGAAGAGTTGTTATCACTTCTAAATGTCAATGTAAGCTATCATTTCATTGTACAACCATTTTGCCTGTTTTCCTTTTAGATTTTCTACCCCTTTTTAATCTCCTGGCTAACTTCATTAGCCGCTAGAATTCAATAACTCTTCCTTATCCTTACACAGTACATACTCACCAGCCATCTTTCATTAGCTATCACTTAGAACCAGAGCAAGTCTCTAGTATGGATGTCTGAATCAAGTTTTTTGCTCAAGTGCTCATGAACTCATCTAATATTGAGTATCTGCCAAGTCCCAATATGATATTTACATTTTCCTACATAAAACAGCTTCACAGTGCAGGCATAAATTAAAGTACCTGAGTAAGCCTGCATTAGAAACTATAGCTTGCATCACAGCTTTCCTATAATGGTCACTTATTGTGTTTTGTACAGTATAGTGTGGTATAGTTTTTTATGTACTGTATCTGTGGAGAGGGTAGTTTTAGTCTGGTACTATTGTGGCTGGAAGGTTTGGGCAGGATTTGGACAACCTATCATCATCCCCAGCATGAACAAAACACTAAGGTTCAAATGAAGTTTTTAGCCAACAGCAACACCTGCAAAATGTTGCTGAAATAGTCACAAAATGCCAATTTTTTTAAAGCCAAATTGGCTGTGCTCCCATGGCTTACCACAACTGTCAGTGTGTATATCATTAGTCAAAACTCCTGGCTGCAGTTTATTTATTAAAAGGAATAAGTTGCTGTGTTTTAATACATCAAGCTTTATGTAACTGATACCAATCAATTAATGATAAAATTAAATATCCCTGTCTTATAGATCAACTCAGGAACTCTCTTGCTTCTAGTCAAAATTTTCGACTTTGCTTTTTACCCACCTTACCATCTGTGTGTTTGATGGTGAGGGTCCAATCCTGTCTCAGTGTTTACCACTTCACCCCCCTTTTCCCTCCTTCTCCTCCTGCTCTTCAGCCTCCCCCTTCTTCACCCCCACCCCCAACCCCACTCCTCTAAAAGTGAAAGTGCTGATTGCTTTAAAAGACCATACAGACACGTTGGCAGCCATTATCTATGGTTAGAGAGGACCAAGTAGAGAGCCAGGCCTTTTATCCTGACGACTCCGCTCCCTCCCTCCCTCCCCCCTGCTGGTTTGTGTATGTCAAAGCTGCGTAATTTGGCCCAACGTATGGCCCAGCGTGCCACAGTTAATGAGGGGCTGTTTGAGAGTTAAATGCACATGAATAATCATCAGGGAGCTGAATCTACAGAGGAAAATAGAGAGATTTGAATATCAACACATGCATAGCAGGTCTGGACGACTGAGTGATCAGAGACAGACAGTGTATAGAGACATGTAATGGTAACTGTGCTACAGGCCAAATATCAATATGAAGGGCCGAGTCAGAATGTTCGGTTCAACCAGTGAGCATTTACATGTTTCCTCATGTCTGAGTACACAGAGCTCTTTCTATACATGTATTAATACAGTGGATGTATATGGCCATGTATGTGTGTGTGCACATGTTTGGATAAAGTTAGATTTCACACTAATTATTCACATTAGAATACAACAGAAGTGGAAAATTGTCTTTGGCCCATCCAGCAGTTCATTAAAACATCAAAACATATAGTACCAGTCATAAGTTTGGACACACCTACTCAGTCAAGGGTTTTTTTTTAAATTTTGTACTATTTTATACATTGTAGAACAATACTGAAGACATCAAACTATAAAAATAACACATATGAAATTATGTAATAAACAAAAAAGTGTTAAACAAATCAAAATATCTTTCATATTTTAGATTCCCCCAAGTAACCACTGTTAAGTTTGATGACAGCTTTGCACACTATTGGCAATATCTCAACCAGCTTCATGTTTTAGTCACCTGGAATGGTTTTCCAACAGTCTTGAAGGAGTTCCCACATATGCTAAGCACTTGTCGGCTGCTTTTCCTTCACTCTGCAGTTCAACTCATCCAAAAATCATCTCAATTGGGTTTAGGTTGGGTGATTGTGGAGGCCAGGTCATCTGATGCATCACTCCATCACTCTCCTTCTTGGCCAAATAGCCCTTACATAGCCTGGAGATGTGTTTTGGGTCATTGTCCTGTTGAAAAACACATGGTGGTCCCACAAAGCACAAACCAGATGGGATGGCGTGTTGCTGCAGAATATTGTGGTAGCCGTGCTGGTTAGGCGTGCCTTGAATTCTGAATGAAACTCCAACAGTGTCATCAACAAAGCCCCCCAACACCATCACACCTCCGGTGGGAACCACACATGCAGATACCATCCGTTCACCTTCTCTGCATCTAACAAAGACATGGTGGTTGGAGCCAAAAATCTCAAATTTAGACTCATCAGGCCAAAGTACAGATTTCCACTGGTCTAATGTCCACTCAAGTGTTTCTTGGCCCAAGCAATTCTCTTCTTATTATTGGTCTCCCTCAGTAGTGGGTCCTTTGCAGAAATTTGACCCCGAAGGTCTGATTCACGCAGTTTCCAGTTGATGTTGAGATGTGTCTGCTACTTGAACTCTGGGAAGCATTGATGTGAGCTCTAATCTGAGGTGCCATTAATTGGCGATTTCTGAGGCTGGTAACTCTAATGAACTTCTCCTCTGCAGCAGAGGTATCTCTGGGTCTTCCTTTCCTGGGGCGGTTGTCATGAGAGCCAGTTTCATCATAGCATTTAATGGTTTTTGCGACTGCACTTGAAGAAACTTTCAAAGTTCTTAAAATTTTCCAGATTGACTGACCTTCATGTCTTAAAATAATGATGGACTGTTGTTTCTCTTTACTTAGTTGAGTGATTCTTGCCGTAATATGGATTACTACAGTAGCCAAATAGGGCTATTGCCTGTATACCAACACTACACCAGTACAAGATAACTGATGGTCTCAACACAGTGTGCAGAGCTGTCATCAAGGCAAAGAGTGGCTACTTTGAGGAATCCAAAATATGAAAGATATTTTCGTTTAACACTTTTTTGTTTACTACATGATTCCATATGTGTTATTTCATAGTTTTGATGTCTTCAGTATCGTTCTACAATGTAGAAAATAGTAAAAAACAAAGAAAAACCCTTGAATGAGTAGCTGTGTCCAAACTTTTGCCTGGTACTCTATGTACACACCATATAACAACAACACTGACAGTATGAATATGTTACTTCCCCAAAATAGCAACTAGTTCCTTTACCTGTGTACTTCTCTTAACTCAGTCGAGTGCCTACACTGTCTCTAAAGAGGAAATTATCACATGCAAAAGAGTATGAAATAATAGATGTTGAATTGTTGTTAAAAATAAATAAATAAATTTGTTGGTTGGTCCATTTTACTGTTAGTTGACGGTATAATTGTATTTTTAACTGGGAAAAAAATCCCAGCACAACTTTTGAGTGAGCACTTTTGTCTCTCACAAGAGGAGTAGACTTCTGTGTGTTTTATTCAAGAGATGAGAAAATGTGTCTAAAATGGACTTCCAGTTAAAAACTAAATAAAATAATATAAGCATGCTGCTTAGCAGTGCTGCTCTAGGACATGAGAATCCTCAGTGATGTAATTAGCTCTATTGAGTAGCTGGCATGGTGGCTTTTGCTGCTAAATGGGCTCTTGTTGACACGTTTGTAGGCTAGTCAGGTGTTTGTGTGGTTCGTGACAGGTATACATTCAGATTTATCCGTGTGGGAAGTAAAGAGCATGGTTCTATATGCCCCCATTGAGAACAAACAGTATGTCCAGATATGAGAATGGAACTACAGATAACAAACTGGCATCTGCTTTACTGCTTTTCATCTTGAAATGGGTTTGAAATTTAGTGTATTGTTATGTTAACAATGTATGTTGACCCTTGAATTTAATTTTAGTTGCCTCCAAATTGCAGCAAGTCAGATGAACAAGAACTACAGAATCAAGGGCTAAGTACTGAATCCACATATTATCCAACTGCTGATTTACCACACTAATTAGACCATGCAGGGGTGTTTAAACACGCAGGGATCCCTGTGCTCCAACAAAGACCCACTCTGCCCAGCACCAGCTATCAGGGAGAAGGAGTGTAATGGTAGAAGTCAAAACAGGGCCATTCATTTGCTCTTGTTGAGCTAAGTGCATTCTTGGCTCACAGTCGGGGGGCATCGCACCAGACTGCGCTGCTAAAGCCAGAGAGCCCATTTGTGGAGGCAAATGTCACCATGTCACAACGCTCTGCATCTCTGCATCTTTCTCTCTCTGGCTGGTACCCTGCCGTGCCCTTCAGCTGTAACTCTTTCTCTGTGTTTACATCTGTCTCTCTCTCTCTCTCTCTCTCTATTTCAACCCATGTCTCACCCTCAACCCCCTCATCATCTCCATCTTTCTGTCTTTCAAATCAGTTGCTTCTTACCACTGAAGCTCTCTCTTTCTCCACATTGTATCTGCTTCAACAGCCCTCCAAATGTTACCCTCACAGCTCAGCTTCTATTGTGTCTACCTCTTTCCGTATCGCTTCTGGCGCTACCTTTTTCTTGCCAGTCATCATTCAGCCTCAGCTCAACTCTAAAGGCTGGTAGCTTTTTCATAACATTGTACTCTCTCTCACCCTCATTGCATTCATCCATTCTGTTTCCCCTGTCCTCTCTCCCTTTCTTCCGCTGTCAGCCAGTGGACATTTTCTAGTGTGTTTATAACACAGAGACTGAAGCTTAACTGAAGAAGAGTAATCAAGGCAAAGATGGAGAGTGATCTCCTTTATCCTTTATCCATCCCTCATTCCTTCCTTCTCTCCCTCGCTCTTCCTCCCATCCTCACTTGTGTCTCACAGAGACTGTTCCATCTTTCCAGTACCTGTTTGCATTGCAACCAGAGCGAGCCCCTTGGTTTGCATGTTGCCACTCTATCACAAAACCAAACAGTGTGCGTGTGCTCTCGGCCTGGCAAAATGTTTTATAAGGCAGTAACCGCGTGTGTGGAGCTGCCAAGATAATGAATAGGCGACGCAGCTCATGCATGCTAATGTTATGTTGTAAGCAGTTTTGTTGACAAGTGCTAATACTTCTTTCATACTATCATCAAAAGCAGCTAATACAACAGCCATTACTCCACAGCACTCCATGCAAGACATGATGGATTGTGACCTTAATATAGGTTAGCCGAGTTTTGAAAGTTAAACAACCTGCAATAAATCACAGAATTATTACAATGCGCTTTAATTGGTTAAGGACTGTTTATTTCCTAAAGAGGTAGGAAAAATTGGGTTTCTGCACTTTTTAATTTGCAAAGTGCATTTTCATTACAAATGGCAGTTTAATATTACCCTCCTTTGTCATGCAAAATACGCAACACACTGGCAATCTATTAATTGGACAAAAATGCGGTGCCAGCGTAAATCCTCCTCCTCCCTCACTCTGTCTCTCTGTCTCTCTCTCTCTCTCTCTCTCTCTCTCTCCACCTCTCGGGTGGTAAGAGCTGGTAACATCTATCAGAACCAGAGACCAGGGAGACAAAGTTAAACACTCTCTCTCACTCCATGCCAGTCCTTGTACACTGATGAAAATACGACTAAACATAATACAAATAAACTCAAAATAAAGATGACAGGCCATTGTCTGCTCTATGTCAGTAGCTTATTAAAAGATAGTAAATATGAGGGACATGCTCGGTAATTATGCCTGCCCCCTGTTGGTTTTGGATTTCAGCTCTTCTTTACAGCAGCCACACATGATTCACACACCAGAGGATGAAGCTGTTGCTTCTTTTTTGTATTTAAAGAAACTACAAGCTTATTTCAACATGATAGTAATAGGGTTACTATAGATTACATACACCCTATCATATTATTTTTAAAAATCCCCATTATTTGTTCTACTTTTGATTTAAAAACTCTTGTGTGTTTTTGACTACACTATAAATGCACTGTATCATATCATAACTCAGTCTGCATTTCATGGTTGCAAATATTCAAATTAAATGAGAAATCCATCCTGAAAGATTTTAACATCATTAAAACAGCCATTGATTATGCACCTTGCATCTTTTCTGCATTCATTTTGTTGGTATGCTTTTTTATTCCCTCAAATTAATGTCTAAAGAGACATGTCCAGAGCAGCAAAATTAGAAATATTTCACCCATCTATAACATCAGCACATTTTCAGTGCAACATAATTAAAGAGCAAAGACTTTCTTTATAGTTCACAAGAGGAAATAGGTTTGCTGAGGAAGCTGTAGTGAATTTCCATTGGGTGCTCTGCCTCAAACAGGACGGCAATGTGTTTGTTTCCCCAAAACAAATTCAGGGAAAGGCAGAACATCAGTTATTTAAAATAAAAAAAAAGAAAATTAACCATCTAATTTCTTGATTATTCTGTCATTTTGGAAAACCTTTTTTTTTTTTTTTTTTTAACAAATAATGGACTGAAAATTGCTTTCATTTTTTTACTATGTTTTCAGGGAACAAACATTGCATCTTCTTTCTAGAGAGAGTTGCAGTGGTATTCAACAGTCCTACAAAGAAAACCCCATCACTGTAGAGGCAGAGATACTAAAGTGACAGCAGCCCCAGTAGATCAGTATGCAATGCAGTCAGAAAACTAAAGATAATAGAAGGCTATGACTCTTGCTTTGCTGTATCAAATGCAACAAGTTTACACTTTGTCTCTGCAGGTGGTCAAAAATATTTCTATGAAATGTAGCAAACCAACTGAACTACACTGATACCAGGAAGACTGATGACGTACAATAAATTAAGCACCCTGCAGCAAAAAAGTAAAACACATCATACGTTAATACAATGCAGAAATACTCCAAACATAAAAGATTAATGATATTTAACAGCACAATATTTTTGTCTGATATATTCTCTTCCTCCGTGCTTTTTTTTACAGTGTGCATTCCGTTTAAAACATGTCTCGGTGCTGTTGATTACAGAATTGCACTCTGTGCAATGGACTTGGTTGTAATGCTGGCGGTGTGGGCTTTTGAGCTTGATCCTATTGTGCAGTCATTATAAATTATTCTTAAAGTGATGGCAAGATGTCAAATGTAAAAACACGAGTTCCTTTAATTTACAGTGTGAATTTTTGATAGTGAGTTTTTTGGTACTTGCACATGCTGTATGTTCTTGTTCCTGACTTGTTTGACATGCATTCATTATGATACCCACGGTCCAACAAATCTCTATGTAAAGAGTGATTGGTCGGTTAAAAGCTGCTTCAATTTTTTTTCTCTGTGTTGAAGTTCACATATGGGTTAAAATTATATGAATCTTGAAAACTGAGACTAGAGTGGCGTATGACTCCCTGATGGCAACATTATAAGACGTTGCCAGCTGGCTTTGACAGGGTGCCACCCAGACATGTCACAGTGCTGTCCTGTGTCTCTAACCCCAGCCAGCACACACACACAACTCACACACACATTATATCCCCTCGAGGCCATCACTCACCCGTCATTCTTTGATGCCTCGTAGACCAATCAGGCGCCGTCTCATGAGACGCAGTGTCACACATTTAAAGATGCATGACAAAGTGCTCCTTGATTTCCCAGTGGCCACTGTCTGCAGCCTGCTCACGCTTCTAAACATGCATGTACGTACACACACATGTGCTCACACCCACAACACGCTGTCATATGTGATAGAGGATACATGTCAAAGGATATTACGTCAGCAGGTGGTGAAAGGATGTGAGTTCGGAGTAACTGGCAGTGTCTTGGGTCCATTTACAGCTGACACACAGTGAGAGAAAAGCAAAATTGTCAATAATTTAACTTTTATGACAGGATGTTTGTCGTTTACAAGCTAAATTAAAGGATTTTTAAACTAAGAATAACTTTTCAACCAAAACCTTTGTGCCAATGTAACACTCTAGCACTTTTCTCCCACTATACATCCTAGTTACAGTGTAATGCGGCAAACAAGGCCAGCCACTGGGCACTAAAAGCATGCGGCTTCGACTCATATAAGATGTGAGGCCATAACCACCCAGTCACCAGGCTATTTTAGACTGCTCTTGGTTTGGCTTTGGACCCCAATTCATTCTGCAGCAGGGAAACATCCACAGCCCACCAGCACGCCCCCACCAATGGAGAGAAGCTTCTCTTTGATGTTGACATTTTCAAACAAGGAAAAAGCTCTGTGGTTGACCTGTGTTCTCTCTTTCTCTCCCCCTGTGTTTTTCTCTGTGTGCCTCTCTCTCTTTCTCTTACTTATTCTCTGTCGTGTGTGTGTATATTGCATTGAGCCAGGCTAAATGATGGGGCCTGTGAGATACTGCAGAATGGTTTCACTATTAGAATAGAGAGAGAGAGAGAGAGAGGAATTAGTAATAGCAGTAGTCTGTTCAAGTTGTACAGGTCTCAGTTACCTCCGCATGACCCACAAAAACAGTGATTTTGTTCAAGGAAAAGGCATTTTGGACCCATTACTCAAGCCATTGTGGTTGTGCACTCATATGAAACAAGGCGGAGAGGTTGGGGGTAAAGGCGAGGAAAGGTATAGCACCAAAGCTCAATTGCAAACATAGCTTTTATGCTGGATGAAAGCAGAACTTCAATTGATGAGAGCTTTCAGGGTCCTGTGTATGGGTTGCATTGAAGGAAGGCATACAGTAATGTTACAAAACCATTTGTGCCACACTTTTGCACAATTACTGCCTTTTCTCTAAAAATGCGTTGTTTATAATAGGTGACTGAGACAACAATTGCACTGGAGGAGCTTTGAAGCTGTGAGCTCTGTAGAGAGTAGAGGCACAATGCAGCAAACATGTGACAATGAAGAAGAGCATAATCTTCATAAACCAACAGCGAATCACCATTTAACCGCCTTTGTGTGTCGTGTGTACGTTCATGAATAAAACTCTATATGTGCCTCTGTTTATAAATCTTTGTATTTGTGCAGATGTGTTTGTATGTGTGACTATTTTGGGGTTTGCCATTTTCAAACTAAGCACAAAGTGCAATGAGAAAGAAGTCCCTCCTCCCAGCAAACTTGGCTATCAATCCTAGCCATTTAGCGTATTCTGCAGTGACAGGGGCCACAACAGCCTGATGTTCTGACAGCAGCCGCTGCGAATTCACCAGCTTTTCTTAGCCAGCTATATGAAACAGTAATTGTTTGTGACACAAAGCCTGCACTTATCCAAAAACCAACACTGTCTTAGGCTTATGCGAGATAAATCAGTAATAAATCAATTTACCAAACCGTATATTCTGAGCTGGCTTTTCAAACCGGGTGTGTTTTGGTAATGGAGTAATCCTTTTTAATAGAAAATACACACACCCACGCTGTTCTTTTTACAGAGTTTGATGGATTAGCTTTTCTGCTGAATTCCATGGATGACATCCTGGAGTGGAAATCCAGGTGTGGTGATCCTGTTTTTTTTCTTCTTCTTTTTTTTCTCAGGAAGCTGAAAATTGCAGACTGGGTGGGTGATATGCCATCAAAATGATGAGAGAGAGAGTGAGTTGGAGACAGGCCCGTATGGCTGTTTTCATTATGGTTGTTGAAATGTTTGCTTGTTAGGGCAAATTCTTCATTGATATTTGGGATGTGGAAGCGCTAAATTGACTTGTCTATTGAGTATTGCATAGAGCTGAAAGCAAGGTTTCAATGTTTTATAAAAGTAAATATCAGGAACCACATTAAAAACAATTTATCGTTTAGTATGATTGCAATTACAGCTGAACTACTGTATGCCACTGTACAGTAGTTTTAGTGAGCTCCTAGATAATATTTCTATTTTTATTCATGCTCCTTTTACTAAGCTGTCATCTCTCACCCAATAGCCAGTATATTTAATCGTGTTTAATGCAATAATGCTGCCACTCTAACATGAATGATCCTCTTTCTGCCAATTAGCCAGAGAGGTGAAAAGTTGAAATGGTTCACAGCGATGGCTTCCTACAATAGGATTCATCACCTCTCAGCTATTTGTCTTTCACTCCCCTCACCCTTCCTTTTGTGAATTGCTTCACCTTACCACTTCATCCTCTCTTTCAAAGATCCACATCCATGGGTGGGGATGGGGATCAGGTGTAGCTCAGGTGTGCTGCAGACAAAGGCGAGGAGAGTGCAAGTGAAGCTACTGTGACTACATCTATTTATCTCCAGCAGCCTGTGGCTAAAACACTGGCTGCGGCAACTCCATGCTGTTTTCTTTAACCAATCGCAAGGCGTGACGTCGGAAAGTGAAAGTACCTGCAGCCACGTTCCGCCCGGCCTCCGGCATGACAGACAAGCCTGTCATTGAGCGACATGAAACACCTGGTTAGGAAAAGCAGTCGGCCAAAACCAGGATTGGTGGCGTGTTTTACTGCTGTCTGAATCAGCTATTTGTTGTTTTGTCTTTTCATTTTGGATTAGAGCCCATAAAGAGAATAGGGATGGTTGAACTCCATCGGTGGGTTCATCTCTTTGTGTGGCACCTCCTGCATCCAGAATTTGACTTACAACTCAGCTGCACACAGGCGGGTGCGTTCACTCACTCGTATGCTCCATTACAGTACCAGCAGACTGATGCACAAGTAGTTGAAAAGGCACATAGCCGGACATGCACATACATACATACGTGTCAAAAGTATATGGGAGCTATACTGACTCACTTCAGTCTCTCTGTCACACACACACACACATTCACGGAGGAAAGACACAGCCGCCTACTGAGACACCCTTTCACACACTTTATACCTAGATAAGATCACTACCCTGAAGATTTATAGATCTTAATAGACATTCCTCTCAGTGCCCTGGATGGGATGTCAGAATTGATGGCATGCAGACTTTTATTACCTGGTATGGTGTGTGTAATTAGGTTAAATAGATGGGGTTGGACACGCATGGTAAAGGCTACATTTCTCACCCTGGCTGGATTTATTGGCCACGCTCCGCTCTCCGAGGTCTGCTCTAATGCACTCATTTGCATGGGGGCACATGTAGCTGATGTGTGTGTTACTGTTACGTCAACTGCTAAGCACAATGACAAGGGCCGGCTTATGAATAGTTTGGTTCAGTGGTTGGCAACGGCCTGGCCCGCCAACTGCCTATTAGCTATGATATGAAAGCTGCCTGGCAAGTGTTAGATTGATACTTGACACGTCGAACAAAGCTCATTGTCATTGTAATTACTATACGTTGAGTCTTAATTTCATGGTCGTCCATATTGCCAGCGTGATAGGGCTGTCTGTTACTTACATCTTCAGTAACAGCTGTCTATTCAGCCAGTGTATCCATCCGCCTTTCATATGTTCAACAGTCTCAGAAATAACGACTTCATAATGACTATAATCACTTCAGATGTAATTATAATGCATAGCCATTGGTACAATTAAACAGTATTTTCTGAAGAAACATAACACTTTTTTTCTTCCTCCAGATGTCCAATCAAGTGTAAATCACAGATAAACTAATAGCAGAGGACTATATGTGTTATGACCCGTTCATTGAATAGACTTTAAAAGGAATCACTTTATACCAGTTACTCTGTCATTTGCTGGAGGGTCCATCCCATCTGTCTGTTAAGGACAAGCTGATAATGAAGTGTATTTGATAAAGTAAGTTGATAATGAGAGCTAGCCAGCCAGCAGTAATGACAGTGTAAGAGTGGAGACAGTGGCAGTAGCCTGCAGTGGTGGATGTTACTGTTCAGACTTTTCTGACCTTCACAGATTCCAGTTTCCCCTCCAATACCCATCATCAGATTGAATCATTGTGGAGGTGTGCGTGCTTGTGCATTTGTGGGTGTGTGTGTGTGTGCCTGTGCAATACAGCAGGATGATCTCATTCACCAAGGTCTCCCCCTCCTAGTTTGGGGAGAACAAAAATAATCTTGCAAAGAGGGACGTTCGCATTCACACGCATTCATGCACACAACCTGCCTCTGACTTCAAGGCCAGGCAATTGGCTTGGAGCAGCTGAACCATGTTACTCTACACACACACGAACACACACACAGGCTCAGACTCCCATTTCCTTGAACCTGGCTACTTGCCTGTGCATCAGGACGAGTTCTGTAAACCCTCCATTGGGATGTGGGATGCATAGCAAAGCAATTTGTCTAATATCTCCTGCATCCTCTTTCTCTCTTTTCTATCCACCTACCTGTCTTTATTTTCTTTCTCTTTCATACACATGCATATTTCTCATCCTCATTCTCTTCCGGACTCTTTTTATTCCTCTCCGTTTTCATTCTCAACTACTACATGATTGCTACTTTCTCTCTCTTTCACCCTTTCTCACCCCCACCCCCCCCTCGGGCTAGGAGACACCATAGAGGGGTCTGCTGAAGACAGGGCCCATTGACAGGCTAGAGTGGCAGTAACTTATTGTCTATTGATGGAGTGTGACAAATCATGTGGGAACGCAGGGGTGCGTGGCAGTGAGAGCCAGGGTGTTGAGTACGTGAGCGTGCCTGCATGTGCGCCTGCATCTCAGAGTGTGTGTGTGTGTATGTGTGTGTGTGTGTGTGTGTGTGTGTGTGTGTGTGTGTGTGTGCCCGCATGTGTGCCTTTTTGTGTCTATGCATGCGTGTGTGTTTGTGCGTAACGTCTGAGTGTGGGGCAGGCGGGCATAGCCGGGACCCTTCACAGCTCATTTAGCCCAAATGGGGCCACCTGGGTGGTGAGGGAGCTCAGCGGGGTGGCCCTGGCACTCTGGAGCCCCGCTGACAGCCCCCAAATATAGGGGCTCCGTCGGCCTATTAATCAACACAGCCACCCTGACAAATCACCACAACTATGACCTAATGAGAGGGGGAGAGAGGAATGAGGGAAAGAGGTAGAGACATAATGGAGGAGGTGGAGGGGGCACAAGGAGTATATGGATGGAATTGGAGGGTCTGTAAGGATGGAGGCTAAGAAGTGACAGAGAGCGCAGAGGCTTAATGAAAAGGAAATGAAAGAAGGAGTAATCTGACATTGCGACTGGCAGTGCGGGCCATGGGGGTAAGCCATGAGGTAATAAGAGGAGAATGCTAACACAGTTGTCATCCATAGCTGGTCTTCCATTCTCCAGTCTTACTCACAACAAATCAATTGATTTGTTATGAAAGCCCAAATCATGCACTCCAAAATGTAACTGAGTGGATTAGCAAGCACCCGCTCAGCCCCACCAATTCTCCTTCACTGCAAAATAAATTAGACGATGAATGCTTTCTAGACACTTTTTGCAGATGCTTCAGAGCAAATTAGAGGTAAGAAGACGTTTGAGTTTGAAAGCAAACAACATTGATGTATGTCTCCTTCTCTGGTTCCCACCCTGAGGTGAGCTAGCATCTAATCTCTCCACTACCAATCTCAGGTCCAAATCACATTAGTCGGGATCAGAGGTGAAACTAGAGCTTTTCAACAGCAGCCTGTTCTCACTAATGAACCCCCATGGCCATCCACTGCATATTACAGCCACACTGAGTGAGGGGGAGAAAGTTTTTGCAATAATCATTATGTAATTGCACAATGCCTGGGTTTCCATTGCCCTGACATTTCAAAAGCTCAATAGCAATATCTTTATGCTTCTCTATAGGGAATATGTTTGGAATGGCTATACTGTATATGATTGATGGTTTTCTGAGGCTAAGCAATCTACTTTATTGTAATTATATAGTGGTGTCTATCTGAAGTTTATACTATACAATATTAGTTTATTTGCAATGAATTCTGTGTTTTGAACTCAGATTGACTTGACTGACATTGATTGTGTTGGTTTAAGTGACCCAGCTGTTAAGTCACTCAATCAAGAGAATACAACCTCACCTCTCACCCACACCCAACACCACCACTACCACACGCACAACTACATGCACACCTCACGGATTGCCTTTTCTTTTCTTTCTCAGTCAAGGAATCTTTACAAAATCTGCATCAAAGACAGAGCACGATTTTTCTGTGGCCAATTAATATGCAGCCTGCCACTAGACACTACTGTGAATATTCAAAAGCAGTACCTTCCTATTGACTTGTATTTGTCGGCTCTGCTGTCCAGCCATGGGATCTATGTGATATACTAAGCCCCAGCCTGTCTGGTCCATCGACTGGCCCAGGATGGAAGGCCCACAGAGAGGATGCACAACTGCATGCTCCTCCCATCCATTACCTAGTTATGGTAACACTGAAGCTACTGCTTCTGATTCTGTGGAACAGAAAGCCGCATACACATCTTGTTAGGTATGCACACACCATCTGCTCCCAATTCACGTTGACTGAAGCTCATTGATGGAGGTGTTACAGATTTTGTGTGTGTGTGTATGTGTGTGTGTATCCTTCACCAACTTATATGAAAGGCTTTTATTTGCCCAAGTTGAGTAAAGTAAGGTACTTATTAGGAGGTATTTTTGTTGTGTTTTTTATGTAAAGAAATAACACGATCAACTGCCAACAAAATACGTGCCGCTTTCAAATCAAAAACAGTTGGAGCTCTTACTTGCTTTCTTAATCAGTGGCTTGTCAAAAATGATAGTTTCAGATGTTGCCTGTGTTTGCTTATTTAAACTAGGCCTTTACTTGTTGTACTTAGTTAAATGATATAAATGCTCAAGAATCAAAATCCACTGATTACAAGGATTAAATCTGTCTTCTGGTCCACTGTACTGCCGGACAATTACGTTACCACTCCCTCAGCAGCTGCAGCTATACAGTACACTATGCTCCCTGAATGCAAAATGATAGAAATGGTGATTGCATGAATGTATAGTGAGATGTATACTCCACTGTGTCAAACTGCATACAAATTATTATATAAGTCTTGCACTTACAATGGATTTGGGGTCATGCTGTGTGTGTGCAAAGGTTGTCAGTATCTGCGTCTGTCAGTGACACCAAATTCTCCTAAGTTATTAAGTTTAGTGAATAAAATGATTCTGATTTGTTTTCAACATTAAATCCATCTTAGTCAGTGTAATGTTATTTTGCATTTACTTGCAATTTAATTAAGGCCTTTTTAAAGTTCTCTCTCTGCCCCTCTATTTTAATGGCCCATTAATTTAATCTCATAAGAAATTTTCATTGAGTTGTGAGCAAGGTCACTAGAACAGAATGCCAACTTTTTAACTTTTTTTTTTTTTTCCAAAAGAGAGAAAATGACTGATGTGATCTGACATTTAGTGTTGATGATGGCAGCCTCAGCCAGTAAAGTAGCATATTAGTGCCCCTCACCTCCCTTTATGACCTACACCTCGCTAGTACATTAATGTCACTAATGTGTGTAGTTCTTTCTGGCACGTTAGTGCTACAAAGAAATGAAAGTGTGGGTCTGTACAGTACACATGCAAATCAGGGAAAGCTCCTTGACATCACATGGATAAAGGTTAAAAAATCTCGTCAGCATGCTTGCATTAGTTATTTTTTGGAACGTGTGCGCTTATAACAAAATCATGAATGATGATGTTACGTCGCTCTTTTTATAGAATTTGACAGTGTTTGTATCTTGGTTGTAAGAACTGCGACACTGCCAGAGGGTTGTGTGTGTGTGTGTGTGTGTGTGTGTGTGTGTGTGTGTGTGTGTGCGCGCTCTCCTGAGTTGACAATAGACCTTTACAGCATCAAATCCGTACTAGGTGAGGCACAACTTAAAAATGTCTTTTCATCGCCTTCCTTATCTCTTTCACACTGCTGTTGGCAGCAAGAAAGAGAAAGGAAAACTGAGAGTGGGAGCATTATAATTTTATTATAAGGACAGAGGGGGTAAAATAGAGCACATGCGATAAGGATCTGGAGATTAGGATGGAGCAGAACAATAAATTATGCAAAGTGTTTGAAAACACATACAGCTATAATTAAGTGGCATTTGATTTTAAATGAAGTGACAGCAAGGATTTATTTATCTCCTTAACCCCCTAAAACTGCCATTAGCATGGTAGAAAATGAACTGTTTGAAATGGTAAGAGAACAAGGCCCTGATCTGATACACAATAACAGAGCTCCCCAAGCCAAGACACACACACACACACACACACACAACATAGCAAGGTGAGATCAATGTCTGCATGGACTAATCAGTGCATTGCAGGCCCAGAAAAACCACGGGAGCCCATTGCTAATAATGTCATTATGAATGAAGCTTGAACACTGCACTATTTACAGTATGGCCGTCACTGAGGATTTACACACCAACTGGTGTCAGTTAATTTCACCACACTGTGCAACTACTGACAGGTATTTTCAAGTGATATACTCTTAAAACAACACAGTTTTACCTGGTGACTTAGATAGGCTCTGCTTAAAAAACGCCAAGTACTATGTACTAGGCTATGGCAATTACCTTGATGATATGTGTGGGTGCCTTTTTCCTGTGGCTCTTGTTGCTTTAGATATTGACTGCAGTGATGAAGCTACAGCTCTCTGTCTTGTTAATTACATAGTGCAACTGTTGTTTAAACGTCAGTGACATCAAGCTAAATTTCCATCCCTGCAACCATGCAACCAACTCAAAAGGATTTACCCCTTGCATTGTCCAGTTATATTGCGCCTGCAGATTGCCTGAGAAGTCACCATTCTCTTACAGCACCAGTGTTTGGGAGGAAGAGACCAGTTAACCATGGCGTGCATGAATTAAATGCCTGTGATTGGTCAGATTGGTCAACTTGTAAATAAGTGATTTGATGCACTGCAGCAGGGACTGTAAACAATGAGTGACGACACCGCACTTAATAAAGTTGATTCAATCCAAAATATTTCAACGCAGCCACGCACTGTTGTGTCATTGCATGTTGTGTCACAACTGTGAAAAATCCAACAATTTGCACTGTCTGCTTGCATTAGTCTTGATGTGGTAGTTGATGTCTCGACAGGGAGCCAGTTAGTTCAGTTTTTTTCCAACTTGTCTGTCTGTTCTTCAACCCAATCTCTCACCATGAAATCGGCCGTACTAGCAAACCTACCCAACTAAGCCACTACATAATCCAGGAAAAAGTTGAATATGCTGAAAAATGCAATTTATTCATAGTTGCTATGGAAATATGTGGAGCGGTTTGAATAGAAGTTTTGCCAGATCAATGTCTGAGAGTGAGGCCTTTGTCTGAGAGCAAGTAGCAGTTTCTCAACCCTCAGCGCTCCTTAGTAGATTTGACAGTTTATATATGCACAAATAACAAAGAGAAAGTACTGAATAAGTAATAGGCTATTTCCTGGTAGCACATTGAGGTGAAATCACAATGAACATCTTTTTTTCCCTCTGTATGCTGTTCAGTGGGGAGATTGCATGAGTGAATGCTTGTTCTCAGTGTTTGTGCTTATATGTGTGTGTGTGTGTGTGTGTGTGGAGGGCAAAATCTAAAGCTACTGACTGTTTATCTGAATCATCTTTGTTCATTAATTCATGGGTGATATTTTATGCATTTGGTGACAGGGTTGAAAGGAAATGGAGACACACAACACGGAAGGAGATGGTATGTTAAAGGAGGCTTTAATTATTATTCTCTAAAGGAAGTTGGGGACCTGCACATCTTGCGGTGGCAGAGGAGGTTGGACTAGGGAATTGAAGGTACATGTTGACTGCAGGGAAAGGCTGAAGGCAACAAGTGAGCCTGGGCTGTTGGTGGACTGCGAGAAAAGGCAGAAGATGGAAGATGGAAGAAAAGACTGTTGATTGTAGAGAACTGATGTACCAAGACTGGACAAAGGATACAAAGCTTGAAGGTTAGCAATGAAATTTTCAAATAATTCTGATACAAATCGTAGAGAGACAGCTCTCTGAGGTCAGAATTGGGGGTCAGCATCAGGACAATTTCTGTAAGTCTCCTAAACTGGAAATCTGACAATCATGCTCACTTCATGCAGCAATTGGACAGGTTTGCAGAGGGGAGAAAGTAGGCAGGATTTGCACTTCTCTCTTAAGCTCATCATTTCATTTCATTCTTCACACAACTACTTGGTACTTTTTGTTTGTTCAAAGGAGTGCAACACTATGAACTCCTTACAGGAAAGGTTATTGGAAAATATGCACCATTATCCTCATTTGAACGATTATCGCGTCTCGCCCCTTTCTATGACAGCCAGCTTTTCACCCCACCTTTGAGTGTGGCCATTTGGAACAACTACAAACACTTTTTCCCTCTGATTTGTTTCTACGACACGTCATATGAGTTTCATCATCCCCCCCGCCTTAACGCAGTCTTCATAAAGATTCAGGAATTGACAGATATGAAGGAGACCCAGTCAAAAAACTTAATGCATTCAGGTTGAACCTTGGGCTTTGTCTTACATAGTAGTTTTTTAGCTTGTGTGTGAGATTATACTTGTAGTTACATTATGTACGATATGTGCATGTTATGTGCACATATATCTGTGTGTGCATTTTGTCTCCCAATGTTTATTCTTGTCAAAGTAAGTACATTTTCTCTTTTTGCTTTCTATCTTCTACCTGCCTACTTATCTATTTCTCTCCCTCCATCTCTCACCCCCTGTCCTTCTCTCCCTTTGGCTCATGGGGAAAGACAGATTGGCTCTGCTGAGATTTTTGATCCCAGAGACCTGCAGGCACACTGGAGCCATTAAGAGGTACCTGCCTCTCTGCCTGCCTTCCTGCCTGCCAGGCTGAATGGCTGACTTACTGACTGCTCAACTAGCTTAGCCTCCCCTTGTTACTGCAGTAACATATAAGTGGAGGGTGAAGGCAGGAGGAACAGGGTGGTCATATGGGCATATGAGGTAGATGAAAGAGGGTTGTCATGCTTAGATATACATGCATCAGTTGTTAAAGATGTCATTTTATTCCTGTCAACAAACATCAGAAATGCAAGACTGAAAACAAAAGCTAAGATTTATTTGTAGTTGCTTTTTGTTTCCTTTTCGGAATTAATTGTTGTGCCCCATGCAGTGGGAGTTTGAGAGGCGGTTTCAGGCATACAGGGGACTCGACTGAAAGGTGCCAAGGTGGTTGGCTTATTTAACGAAGGGCCTTTCTATAATGATTTACAGTAGCTCAAGTGAGAGAGGTCACACACACACACACACACATACACTTCGCATTCTCTGTGTCACAACCTCCTCTTGGGTGCTGTTTCAGTGAAAGGTGCCAGGCTGCTCAGCCAAGCTCCTAACAAGAGCCAGTCAGGAGACTGAGGAGGAAGAAAAGAAAGGTGAGGTAAGGTGGGGAAAAGGGGGGTTAGGAGGGGAGATTAGAGGAGCAGAGAGCTGTCAACCTCCTGGGCCATGTGCAGAACTCAGTGTCTTCGTGGAGCAATCAGCTAGTCAGCTACTATACTACCCTGACCAGAGGACATTGGCTGTGTAGACGTGGCAGGTGTTCTGCTCATAATAATACATTCACAAACAGCAAGGACTCTAAATTGGACACCACCTTGTCAAACACAAACAAACCTCCTCACCCGTTTTTTCCAGAGCAAGATTTGATAGATCTTACCCACAGAACCACTGTGAGCCTATTTGAGGAATGTACCAAACTGTGTCCAACAGAGTAGTGCTCACAGTCACACAGTGGTGGACAAGTCGCCTAATGATGTTTGAAATACTGGCACAACTGCTATGATATGCTGTGATAATTGCTACCCTCCTGTCCGCAGTACAAATAAATGTGGAATAGGTGAGCAAACACATTAATATGGAGATGTCTACATTAATTTGGAGCATGGTCTAAATTATTCAGTAATTAAGCCACTGCAAATTTACACAAACTTTCCCCTGGATGACTGGAGAGAATAGTGAGGAGGTAGAAAGAGCCAGGCAGAGGATTCGAAATATGTGGTCATGTGATGTGAATACACAGTCATATTTCTTCAAATAATAGAATGATATCTTGTATGAAAGCAAATTTGGGTTCTTTTGCTAAAGAAATATTATTGTTACATCATTTCTATACGTTGGTACCCATTGTAGAATCCTCTACCACCTTCCCACTCCCAACACCATCATCATCATCACCATCACTAGCAACACACAAATTAATGGAGGCCTCAGGAGGGTGGAGGCAAAACACAACAGCAGATTAAATAAAATACAAGTTGCTCTCCTATGATGTATTCATTTCTATTTAAAAATCAAATAGTAACCCGTAAGAACATATTTAAAATACGTTGTCCAGTACATGCATGCCATAAGTCGAGTCTGTCTGCTATGCCTGTACTAAATGTAGTACTAAATGACTCTTATTCTTATAGGTCTATTACATTAGTCATTATGTCTGTTGCATTAGTCTTTATACACCAGTAGATTGTGATCCCAAACCTGAACTTTTCAGAAGAGATATGTCACAACATTACATCTTCCTCCACCTCCCTCTTCTTCTTCTCTCTCTGTCTTTGGAGTCCTCAGTGGTGTTGGCATTAGGATCTGTGTTTGTGTGTGTATACATCTGTGTGTGTAGTGTATTTGAGAAAAAGGCGCTTTTAGCCCTCTGATGTGCTAGAATCATCATTGCTTGGATTTGAAGTTTAAAGCGATGGCGTGTTCGTGATTTTGTGTGTGTGTGCGTGTGTGTGTGTGTGTGTGTGTATACATGCCCCTGACACTCAGGGTGTGTGTTTGTGCCCAAGCACGTACAAGCGTGTCAACATGTGTAACTGTGGATGTCCTTTCAAAGGGCCTTCACAGATCAGTCCGAGGCCCTTTGATCAGGCGCTCCATGACTCGCCTGCTCTCGGCGGTCCTCGAGATGGGAGGGTGCGTGCTGGGTGGGAAACAGGGCTGGATTTGACGTGGGTAAGACTGTGGCTTTGACCCACATGCTCACACAAACATATTAGCATCAACATACGTTCAATGAAATTTGGATATTAAGTTTGTTGAGGAAGGATACAACAGTTGAATTTTGTTCAAAAAGACTCAAAACTGAAAAGAGGCAGTGAACATAATATTGGACAATGCAGATGTTTATGCATGCACATGTGTGTGCACCTGTGTATGAGTTTGTTTATTTGTATTTTTAGATATGAAATAAAGATGTCATCACAAGATTAGAAACATGAGAAAAAAAAGGAAAGAGTCAGACTCTTTACAGGACTCCTTTTACTTAGTTATGCTAGAGGGTTAAGGCTAGCAGTTACAAAATTAAGTATTGTCATACAAACATTGCGTGTGTATGTATTTGTGTTTGTCTATATTGAACACAGCAACATTAGAGTGAAGCAGCTTGTGTTTGCTTTGAAATAGATTTGCTTTGATATTGCATATTTTTTGTCCTTGTTGATTTAGTGTGTGTCTTGTATCTTTTGAGTGGACATCACTTTGGATTGAGATGGATCTCAGGTAGGTCCTAATACTGAGTGGCATCACCGCACCGCACGGACATACTGTAGACCTGACATTGAGTTGATCTGACAATAGAATGGATCAGTGTAGCGGCTAGTAAATCAGAAGGTAGAGCATAATCCCTTCTGTCAAGTCTCTGTCTCGTCAATATTCAAATCCAGCCAGCTGTCCAATGGCTGTCAGTTACAATCTCCCTCTGGCTCATGGCCTTGCACAGGCACATATCTAAATTGAATTGGATGTTTGCTTCTCAATGGAAATTGAGTCAAAGAGATGACCCCTTGCCCCGTATTGTGAACTTGTCATTTACCCCAACTGAACTAGATTCTAATGTACAGTATCCGTTCCCAAATAATAACTTGTTTCCTTTTTTACAAGGCTTCTAATCTTCCTTTTAGTTTGTCGTGTCACCCTGAGCTTGAAAGATGCATTTTTATTTCTTTTTTGCTTTATTTCAAGGTATACTGCAGATTGAATTCAGATTAGGACAGATGTGTATTACATACTATGACTTTGCTTGCTAAAGAACTAATTTAAGTCACTGAAAAACTAATGACGGGCAAACACTCTCTGTCTCCTCGCAAAAGTCCTCTGTGTTCTCTCCTATAAGGATTCATTCCCATGCACTCTACTTTGCAGACACCTGCGTGCAAAGTGCACGGCAGACTATGAGTACACTTCAGTGCTGTCTGTAGAGCTGCAACACCAAAGGCCAAGTGCAAGAGCGTGAAATGAGATAGCATGGACTACATGGCATGGCTACACTTAGTCTGATGAAGATACACACACAGACATAGTATACACATCATTGTATGTGCATCGTTCCACCGACTACATCCACTGACCTCACCTTTACCTATCACCTTTAAACACCTAACCTTACACTCCGAACTTTAACATCAACAAGAAGAAGCTGCTTGAATTGAAAACTTATTCTGGTCAAGTAGCAGTGGTTGAAAAGGTTTGTCCATTGTTGGCGAGTCCAGCGTTCTCTGGGCAGACTGTTCACTTGCTGCTGTCTAGAAGCTTGTTTTTTATTTCTCAAGTTTTTATTTTTTAAAATATTTGTAGGTTTGTGGTGAATCTAAGTGTCTTAGTTACTGTGGGACCAATTTTGGGGACTGGCCATTAGTCTAAAGGCCCATTATTCTGAAACCCCAATGGCTTGACAAATGCTCCATCGGACCGAAAGCCCATTTCTCTGAAAATACACACTCTGTAGTTGCTGGAGTTCAGTGACTGACAGCCTTGTCCATGGTACTGAATAATCAGTGGGCACGAGAGGGGTGGGGGGTGTCATCTTTTGCCCTTAATATCGTAGTGTATTTTGACATGCAAATGCAAACGTACCGATTACAAAAGGTTTCGAGTGTTTGCTTTTTAGTATGCCCATTGGCTAAAAATGTCAAGGTTTTAAAAATAGGTTCATTTCACAAGATACACGACATGACACTTACTCACTGAAATTACTAAGTGTGAGGCAGATATCTCCCAGTAATCTCCATTGAGAAGCTTGGCAGCATGATTAATACATAGGCTAGTAGCCTAGCCCACTAATCTGCGTGAATAGGAGGTATAACGTTTAAAGCACTTGTTAGAATGTCCCTTCTACTTCACCAGAAAGATCAACTTTCTTGTATTTATCTCTTAACTTGATCCAAACTGCTGTCCGTTGATTGTCAGTAGAAGGCCTAATGGCATCCATATAGCCAGGAAATCGAGAAGGGAAGGTTTTGGTACACGAAGGGTACCATTACCAAAAAAAAAGCAACAGAAGACAAAATTTACTGGTGTTGTTGGTGAAAGATCTGCAATGCCTTCATTCAAACTGCATACATTTAACATAGAACAAGAAAATGTCAATATCCATGTCATAAGCGTGTCAAATCACAATCATCCAAATTATATGAACGTGATTGAGTCTAGTGCACTTAAACAGAAAATGGTTGAGGCAATTGAGCTTGACCCTTCAAAACCTGTAAAAGGGGAATATGATCAGGTTGTTAGAGATCCCCAGCAGGATGACCATGTCCCTGAATTCAGTAATGTCCTTTCAAAACTGAATAAGAAACGTGCCTCACTTTTACCACCAATACCACATAATATGAATGAGATGCTTGTTGAAAATGGGCAGCCTGAACCATGGTCGAAACTGACGTTCTGTGTCATCAGGACAACGACTAAGGAGTTCTGATTTTTGGTACTGATGAGAATTTTGCCAAGCTCAGCAGGTGCCATTTGATATCACATTCCCCAAGGCCCTACCAGCAGTTTGTGACAATTCATGGTAAGTACATGGGTAGAGTGGTGCCATTGGCAAAATGGTCGGTCAATACAGGCAGGTACTGACACACGTCAAATGCAAGGTGCAGTGTGTAATTGGGCACAGATGGAGACCGCAGTGCATAATAAGTGACTGAGAGTTCACTGCTGCTGGCAATTCAGTCCAAACTGCCCAAGAGTTGGTCATGGGCTGTTTTTTCCACTTTTGCCAGAGCTTATGGAGACTAACAAAGGAACTGGACCTTTCAGATCCAGAGGCATAGCAGGCTACGGAAATGTGTACAGAAATTCATGGTAATAGGACACCTGCCATTGGCTTTAGTGAGGCAGAATTTCAGGATTCTGTCAACTGATAGAGATACAGTTTGCTTAACACAGTCTGGCTCCTAGTCTGGCTCATTTCATCCATTACAGTGAGCAAAACTACATTGATGATGGCAGTCAGTTTCCACCACAACTGTGGAACATGTTCGACAGGATGTCAATCAACCGGACAAACAACTTTGTTGAAGGTAAAGAGAACTTAACTATATTAAATTGCAATTTAGTAACATTTTAACAAACTTAATCGGTTATCTGACCATGTTTTTATTCATTCGGTGGAATTCGGCCCTGCAAAGGAGGCATCCATCACTGTGGATTTTCCTGTGGAAGCATAAGGATGAGCAGTGTCTGGTGGAAACATCAACTGCAGCTGCTGAACAAGGATAACCTCAGCCACTACCAAAAAGAAAATGGCAGCACCTGGAGGAAAGAATTGTGCGTCTGAAGCATGAATATAATCAGCGGGTCTGCACACTGGATTAGTACTGGAATGCTGTGTAGCATTCCAGTACAATTTTGTGTGGTCCCATCCCTATAGGCCCTATGCTCCCAGGATCCTGTATTCCCCAGCTCTGTATTCTCTGTAATGTTGATAGAGATATATAAGTTTATTATTTTGTTGTTTATTGAGAAAGTGTCTTCAAGTTCTGTGTTTTATTGGCGCCAGGCCTTTTCATCCCCAGGATGTGTTCTAATTGTAGGCCTACTTCACAGCCACTTGTTGTAGGCTGATGTGAGCTGATCTTCAAATAAAAATTATAGCTAAACATAAAAAGAATAAATTAAACTTGACACATCTTCCTTACACCATGTTGTGTGTTTTGTGCATTAGCCTTGGATAAAAATGATTACTGAATGGTGGCCCTGCCAATACCAGCTTTGTAACACTTATGAAAGTAATTTTTAAGGTTTTTTTTTTCTCAAAACTTTATTCTCCAATAGGCTAGATTTGATCAGCCTTTCCATCAGTGTGTTACATTGCTATTTTTAGACCAGATAATGAGTTAACTGTAAATAGCTTAGGTGTACATGATTTATGTAAAAAAACATGAAATATAAACAATCATATGATGTGCTGTTGAAAACAGAGGTGCAGGCCTACAGATCATGTGAAAGGAAAGTCATTGCATTTCAATGGTCAACACATCATTCCCTTTCTCCCTGGGCAGTGTGCTTATGTTAACATCAATTATTTTGATTGGTATTAGCCTACTCTCTACTCCAGTTAAGTGCATTGCCTAGGGTGCAAACGAACAATTTGGGTTTGAGATGTGCAATTTGTCTCTTCTGTGCTTGCACTGTAAACAGGAAACAATGTCTGGCATAATCATTGGACAGCTGTTGGATCAAGTTAAGAGATAAATACAAGAAAGTTGATTTCTGGGGAAGTAGAGATGACATTCTCACAAGTGCTTTTAACATTACACCTCCTATTCACACACATTAGTAGGCTACTATGTAATAGCAAAATCATGCTGCAGAAGCTTGACAATGGAAATTACTGGGAGATATCTGCCTTATGCTGAGGAATTTCAATGGGTAGACTAAGTGTCAAGTTGTATATTGTATTTTGTTCATTTTAATTTAATTATTTTAATTTGATTTATCTATTTTTAAAGCCTTGATATTTTTAGCCAATGGGCAAACAAAAAATCCTTGCATTTGCACATCAAAATACACTTAGATATTAAAGGCAAAGAACTCCAAGGAGAGTGTATTTTCAGAGCAGTTGTCTTTTGTTTTCAGGATAATGGGCCATTGGACTAATGGGCTTTTGGTCCAATGGGAAGTTTTTCGAACTATTGGGGTTTCGGAATAATGGCCCGTCAGACCAATGACATGGCACTTCGTTTCATCTCCACTTTGTGATGTGAAATGTTGAGAAATGTTTATTTTTACACACAAAAATCTTGTCAAATTCGTCTCTCACACTAATCCCAATTTCTAACCCCAAATGAGATGGTTGAAGTCAAAATTTTGCCCGTTCACTAAAAGTAACCTGACTTCAAATGTCTACAACTGAAAGGGGTTCTCACAAGGGTGGAAATGCAAGTAGACATTTAATCATATTCTCTCTTTCTTTTCACTCTGCATCTCTCTCTCTCTCTCTTGTTCCGTCCCTCTCATCCTACTTCTCTGACACATGTCGCCCTGGCATGCATGGAAAGGCCTGACCTTTGGAAAGTTTAGCACTTTAAATATTTAGGCTTGGGTTATGATGGATCCTCCAGGCCCTGCGGCAATGTGCGAAGCCTCTGATTAGGGCTGCTGTCAGAGTCATTTAGCTGAGTGTCTGGCTGTCGGTGGCGCTCTCTGTTTGACAGGCGAGCCTTTTAAACAAACAGCGGTCCCAGTGGCAGAGCAGGCAGGGCACCCAGCGCAGCACAAACACCCAATACTCTGAGAGAAACCACTCAGCCCGCTGACAGCTGCAGAGGAAACCACTGGCCACTGTCTCTCTGTCTCTCATGATCTTTCAAGCACTTTGTCTTCGTGCTCACTCACTTTCTTTCACACACTCTATACTTGTACCTCTGCCTGTTTTAATTTTGTTTCTGCTGTCTCTTTCTGTCTTTCTTTCTTGCTTTCTTTCTTTTCCCCTTTCCATGCCTGGATTTTTTTCCATCACAGATTACATATCCCTTTTTTTTTAGTATCTGTCTTTTGTAGTAGCTGAAGTTAAGCATCAGAGTTTCACCTGCATTATGTTTTGAGTATGATTCAGTAAGTAAATTGATTGTCGGATGATCTCTGAGCAAGGCTTATGCTCTTAATTTGTTGAACATCATTACTCATTATCAGTTGAAAATCAGAATAGATGCTCTCTGTTTTGTGCCTGCGTTGTCTCATGATTAGGACAGCTTACATTTGATGTTCACGTTGAAATACATCTGAGCCAGCCTTTTCATCTCACTCAGAGACAATCTCCCATGGCATCAATCCTGTAAATATATGAGTCTTAATATGTGTGTCCTATTCTGTATTCAGAGGAAGAGCCAAGTCAGCAGCTCCAGTATTAATGCATGAAAAATGAGCAGAGCCCATAAGAATTAAAGGGTAAGACTCCCCTTATTAAGATGTAAATTCTGGGGGAAAACTTGCCGAAATGAGGATACAGTGAAGTTATTGTCAACTTTAGCCTACTTATGCATTTCTAAGAGGCATTGTTGTGTTGTAGTTGTTGAAATTAGATACACACAGCAAAGCACCTAGTGTATTTTTTGGCTCATTTTCAACACGAGATCAACCAATCTCAACAAATATGCAACCTATACTTTACAGAACAATTTACACTTTTGGCAACATTATCTAGTGACAGTGTACATGGCAACTATCATGGTAATTCAATCTCTGTCTGTGTGTGCTGCTTCTTTTTTTCTCTCTCGCTACCTCTACCTCTCTCTCATTTCAAATTTGCACTTAACACCTTCCTGGGGAAAGGCTTCTCATTCATCAACGGTGTTTGTCCCGGTGACAAGCAGGGCGCCTCCTGCATATCAATATCAGCTAAGACAATGCTGAGCCTGTAACCTTCAGCTAAATGTCATTCTGCTTAATCCTATTTGAAAATTAAACATTGAAAAACCTTTAGCGTACCTTCCTGTCTTCCTTCCTCGCTCACTCGCTCCTTTATTGGCCCCCATTCCTCCAGCTTTCTGTTCTCCCTCACTCCCTTTCTGTTCTTGTTTTGCTCCCTGCGTGACATTTGTATTGTTTTGTTTGTGTGAGTGTTATTTGTATCCCATAATGGTTATTTAGTAGAACTGATTTTAATTTTATGTCAGTGAAAAAACAATATAGTGGCAATTTTGTCTGCCCCTAGTAGTTATCTGCTTTTTTCCTAAAGATACTCTTTACTAGAAATACTCTTCTTTACAGCTTCCATCAAAGGCAGACTTAACTACTCTTCTCTTTGTTCTTTCCTGTTTGAGAAACAGTCCACTCGCTCTGTGATGGATGGACAGAGAGATCCAGACTGTCACAAAAAGTAGTCCGAAAACAGAGAAACTAGAAATAACTGAAGTTGTATGTTGAGAGAGAAAGCAGTCGCATTAGAAGAAACCTCTGTGTCAAAGCTGCATATTTACATAAACAGATCCTCCCCTTACAGGCGGTAATTATCACACTGACAGTGGCGGAGAAGCAAAAAAAATAGGATGTCTGATTTGGCCAGATACACATTATGACAGAGGCTGAAACTCCATTAAAGTGAATTGAGAGGCCCGCTTTTTTGTATGCATGAAACACGTGCATGATATAGTCGTGTTTCACCCCTTCTCTTCCTGCTCAAGCACAAGCACACTGCACTCATGCACACACACGCGCAGAGCACAACTATATGGTACATGTTTGAAGATACAGTGAGGAATCGGAGGGGAGGGAGGGCGGGATAAAAGGAGACGCAGAGATTGCAATGAAAATGCAATCGTTTGCAGTCAGACAGATATAATTCTCCTTTGGAAGGAGTGTGATGCGGCGGCTCAAAGACAGCCTTCAGCCAGCTCTCCATATGGATTTGATTGACCACAGTCACTCGTTAAGGGATTCCATTGAAATACTGAGAGTGAATTACATATAACGTGACTACCCTTGATGTCTTCATATTGAAGCCCACCATCCACTCTGTAGCCCTAAGAATTAGAAATTGTGATGGAGAGACATGCTGTAGAAGCGGTTTAACAAGACGGAGGCAACAAGATATGGGGAGCCCTTTCCTTCATGCTAAAAATTAGTCACCCAAACATGGATGGTATGAAGTTATGAAGTTGTTACACCATGATTTAGCCACTTCAAGCATTAGATTGACAGAAAGGGAAAGAGACAGACAGTCCTACATAGGGGCAAAAGAATGTATTCTTTTTTTTCCCCGAGTTTTTTCTGTTTTAATGTTCACTAGAACACTATAACATCCCTTGAGTCCTCATTCTACGTGTGTGTGGATGCCTGCAAGTCTGTGTGTGTTCACATGAGAGCAAAAGTATAAGTCTGATTGTGTATCACAGCAGCAGAGACTGCTGTGAAACTGACCCCCACATCATGGAGAAAGAAAGAGAAGAAGACTCCCGTATGAGAACTCAAAGAGTGAAAGTGCAGCTCGTAGAGCCGCGGAGAGCCGCGGTCTGCCGTGTGTGTGTGAGAGAATGCATTTGGACAACGGGTTACTCTTCACTCTGTGCTAAACCCAAGCCGAGTTGCAGGCAGCGGGAGGAGATAAATAGACATAAATGTTTGTTGGTATTAAAACAGCTGATGTTCTGTCTGAAACGCTTCACCCGCTCCCTATGCTCTCTGTGCTTTCCAGGTGGGAGATGGAGGATGGTGCAGAGCTGGAAGATGGAGAGAAAGCTATGGTAGAAGAACTTCAAAGAGCCTATTTTGTTTGCCACTGCAGCCAGGGACTGCAGGACCCTGCTGAAGCTGATGAGACAGTGGCAGAACAGACCCAGGAGGGACCGCAAACATCCGATAAAAGCGCTGCCCAATAACAGCCCAAGCAGTTGGAATTTTTATCATGTTGTAAATGTTTACTTGTAATACACACTCACAGCTCTCAAGGTATTAGAGTGTGTATGTTTGTGTGTGTGGGTGTGAGTGTGTGTGCACATTTGTAGGTGTAATTGGGTTTGTGCATATGCTGTATGCTGCAAATTTGCATATGTGTATGCATGAAAACATGAGTGAGAGGACAAGAAACTGCGTAACAACAAAAAGAGTGAGGGAGTCGGCGCCTCCTTCTTTATGCACACCCCTCAGACAAACTCTCTGTGCTTTTCTATGCTGCATCAGACGCATTTCATCTTTTTGGAGCACATCTCCAGAAATCAGTTCTGGGAAATGGAGAGCCTGGATTTGTTTGCCTGGGACAAGATGGGACTGTGTGATCATCATAGGTAGTTGAAGTTTTTTTTTTTTTTTTTTTTTTGAGGCAGTGAATGTAAGGACATTGGTGTCAGCATACTTTCTCCTGGTTCCTGAAAGCAAACATCAAATATTACGGTTGGGAAGCAAGATGATGTATGTTTTGATTGCAGTGTGTCCCAAAAATCTGCCCCACTATGTAATATCAGTCGGTATTTTGTGCAAACTGAGAAAACATTTATTTTATGTGTAATACGATTGCTCAGTATATTTTTCCAAGTTTGTCCGTGTTTTGTTATTCATGAGATGGAGATGGAATGTTCTAGAATTAAACATGAAAATAAAATCATATATTCTCATATATTCTCACTTTATTGAATATTCTTCTGTTGTATATGATCATTTTGTGTGATCTCTGTGCAGTCAATAATTTATGATGATTTATGACTATGAAGTTAGCATTACGTTTTTGATTTAAAACATCATATGTTCTTCCCCATTACATCTGATCAAGTAAGGATTAAACAACTCAAACGAAGCTCTTTTCAACAACAAGAATATAATTTAAGCTCACAAAGGCTACTGCACACCCTTTGCAATTCCTTTGAGAGACGAGGAAAACATTTCCTGCTCCAGAGAGGGATGTTCCTTTCCTTAACTAGGTTTTCAATGCAAATGTAGTAAGATTATGATCGCCAAGCCACTTAGAGAATACAAAAGACAACAAAATGTTCAGCAACTGAATTCTGTCTCTGACTCTGAATAAAGGCTAAACAGCAACAAAGCACCATTAGTCTTTGTAAATGTACTGTATTTAACATAACAAAACAGTTGGTGTTGGTGAAAAACAGTATTTAGCTTGCCAAACTGTTCTTCTAAGATAACTGTTTTCTGTGAAAAAAAAAAAGCTTTGATCTCCTTTTTTTCCCTCTCCCTCCTGGAGTAAATACATGTAGGGTTATCCATTTGTATTTCTATTGTAGACAGGTGATAGGTTCAGAAGACACCTGTCAAAAAAGCTGACAGTATAATTCAAAACAAATCATTACAAAGAATGATTAATCACAAAGAAAACGAAATATTCTATTATTCGGTATCCATTTGGGGATTATCAGGCCTATATAAACATTTTAGAATCCCTGAGTTGTGACATATTCATACGGGATAAACAGTCACAGCAGTAATCAAATTTCCACAGCAAACTCTCTCAGCAGAAACACGTAGGTTTCACTTGTACATCTGTTCACAAGTACAACAATCTTTAGCAGTTTTAGCATTAGTAGTTTAGCAGCCAGCATGGTGGTGTTACAGACAGACCATCTTTCAGCCAGAGCACCATGGTTTCCATTTATGTCTTTGTCTAGTCCTAGTTCCTGAAATTTCAGCTTCAAGTAATTAACAATAACCACATCTCCAGTTCATAACACATTCTCTTGTTTTTTTTGTTGTTTTTTTTTCATTTTTTTTTACTAAGTCCAAGTCAAATTTTTCAAACTTTGAATAGCTCCCTTCAGAGCCACAGGCGACATTATACAAATGCTTTTGTGTTGGTGAGGGTATCAAGTTGTTTAAGTCATTAGGCTCAACTCCAGGTGAATTCCAGAGTTATTGGTTGATTTGCTTGACTTTTTTGATTTAGTCAATGCTGTAGAAACTTAAATGTGACTTATGTCCAAGTCATGTGACTCTAGGTGTGCAGAATGAAAAGTATCTCCTTTATCTTGTCAAACTCAGAGGAGATCAATGCCACGATATGTCATCTCTGTTTCTCATTTGGGTCTCTCTTTGTAGCATCTCCAGCGCTCTGCTTGAGGAAACAGGGTAGCTCAACTCCCCAGAGAAACAGCTTCAACTTCTAGAGGCTATCCAGAAGTAGGGCATCCAGCTTTACTTTAACCAAGAGGCTATTTCTGTGAATCAAAAAGCAAGTGTCATAAAGCGCAATTGCAGGTACACTGTACAGGTGAACAAGGTATGTCACCGTATCAGTCTGGCACGTCTAGTCACAATGATGAACATCTTAACCATGAATTCAAGTTCTTTCCTTTCCCTTTAGATAATCCATGTCAACCTGACAGGCTTGTGAGAAGAGTCTTGAAACCTGAAAGGTTTCACATAACAGCTTCTCCCTAGAGAAATCGATGAGATAGAAAATCACCATGAGGTGGTATCCAACATCTAAATATTCTAGAAGATAAATAATACTGAATTTAAGATAACACAGATGACAAATGTTACTCTTTTATATTGGCTGCTACTCAATGTAGGAGACAATATTAAACAAAAAGCTGAATAAAGGACGGTTTGACTACGGGAGAAGCCAACTATTAACCAATAAGTAAAATCTATAGAGGGTGCTGAGGCAGGTGTGTCATGGTAACAGTGATATAATGATGGCACTCAATTCATCCTCCTGCCAGCTTGAGCTGATACATACAGCTAATCACTGTTCTCTTGTATTATTATGTCAAAACAAAGACTGCACTGTACTTAAGTATAAGTACTTATAATATATCTTGTACTTGACTTGAGTCATTTTCTCCTACTTTATACTTCTACTCCATGTCTGAGGCAAATATTAGACTTTTCCCTACACTACATTTTTTCCAGCTCGTGTTACTAACCTTTTAAAGATTCACTATTTTAAACCAAACATAATCATGTCGAGTATGATGCATTGTTATTGACTAAACTACCCAACAGTACATAAAGGTGTCACAATTGGCTCCACTTTGACCAGCTATAACATTAAAATGTTTCTACATGTTTATGTATTAGTAATCATAATAATTTTATATAAAATGTATTAATATTACTGAGTCGTCATTTGGCTGCATCTACTTTTGATACTGTAAGTACACGTCGCTGATTATACTTATATACCTTTACTAAAGTAAGATTTTGAATGCAAAGCTCTTACTTGAAATAATTAGTATTTTTACATTGTAATCTTCCTTCTTTTACTTAAGAGAAAGATCTGAATATTTCTTCCACCACTGTCTTAAAATCAGCCTTGAACGGCCAGTTATTCTCACTTTAATCTGTTGTATTCTCACAAAATTATGACTCTTTTTTGTACTTTCTGAGTACAGAGTTGAGTGTCATTTGTTTCACATAAAACTATCCCCTTCAGTAATATAAAATCATCACAAGGCAAGTTTACATATGAACGGCGTCTGATATAAACAATAAACAAACGCAGCCAACGGGTAAAAAAAAAAAAAATCACAGGCTACAGAAAACATCTGTACAAATTGAAAGCAGCTGCTGTGCTACTGTGTCTTTAAATAATCCTTCCAGTCCGTTGCCCTGGTAACCCGGAAGCTTCACACTCTCCATGCTCTGCACTGCTCAGAGTCCTTCCTGTTTGTAGAAATTTCAAGGAAGCAGCAGCAGCAACTGGACAGTCGCATTTTTACTGATGGTGCGTGAGTCGAACAAAAAGCATGCATGCATCTACTGTAAAAAAACTCGTCCTCTGCGAACCTCCGTGCTTAGTTTGGCTGTTAAAGAATGTGAAATAAAAAAAGCACGACTATACCTACTCTACATGCTCGCAGTGAGGAGCTCCATGCAGAGCGAGTGCACACATCACGGAGTTGTTGTTGTTTTTTTTTTTTAAAGAATACGAAACATTAAACAGATGTTGACTGTTGTTGGGTAAATGACGAAGCAGTCTGAGGTATTTAAGCGTGTGATAATGATCGGTTTTACTGCCTGCAGCGTCGTTTTATAGCAAGAATAACTTTGCTATGTTTGCATAATGAATTAAAGTTGTGGCACGGGTGCAAAGTTGAGCGAGCACACGGTTGCTGCTGCTACATGTTTCATAGCAGTAATGTTGACAGACAGTGGTAGTTAAATGTTTATGCGGTGTGTCATTGCAGCTTATTGATCCGTTTTATTCCGCAAGCTCATGAATTAGCTGAACTTGAGGTTAAAGCACAGAGCTTGTACAGAGGATTCAACAGTAAACTGTATTCTGGCTCACTGCCAATTTACAGGTGCAACAAGCTTTGAGACAATTAGCAGTACATGTTTGGTCAGTTGGTCAAAAGGTTTAGTTCTTATAAATACACACAGTAGGCTTTATGTGTTCCAGCACTGATAAATCCTAGTTCTTAGTTTTCTTCTTGTCAATTCCCACATGTGACAGGACACATCTCAGTGATCTCTGGGAGCACAGAGCCCATGCTTTCTCATCTTTGTGCCGCCATACCAGCCCTATACATACTGTGGATCGCCATGGCCCAGGTAGCTGGCCAGGAGGACAGAGAGAAAACTACTGCACTGAAAGGTGAATATGGAGCAATACTGTGAAAATATGAAAGTGAGGTAGTGCTCTTGGAACAGAGGAAAAGAGGGAACGTTTATGTTAAGAGGAGAGAAGAGTGGACTTAACCTACAGTTATAACTTACAGGGTCAGTTATACTGCACAGATTGATGTAACTTTTAACATGTTTATTGTTATTTATATGTATTCATTTTATTCTTCTTTATTTCTTCTTAGTTAAACTTTCTGACTTCTTGTTTTGGAGCTGTCTCTTGCATCCTCACTAACTCGATGCAAACAAACTCCCCTGGAAATGTCAGCTGCTTTGACCCCAGTGAGGTTTTTCCCCTATGCTGACCTGGAGGCAGAGACACCAACATGTCTGACTTGTCTAATACCTGTAAAACTCATAATTCCTGTTCTTGCACTGTTGATGATGTACAGCCCACTCATCCCTCCTAGAAAAGTGTTTCTACAACACCACACAACCTTGTGACTGGAAGGAATTTTTTTTTTTCCATGTTATCATCTACTGTTAAAATGGTAGATTATTAAAATGAGAAATACAAGAATATTTTGCACAAGCCACAGCAGAATAAATGTCACAGAAAAATAAGTTTTGTCTCAGTCTGGTATGAAATAATGAGCAATTCCTCCCATTTGATTTGTGAATGCATTCCTTTAAAATTCTTGTGGCCTGCCTGACTCTAAATACAGGATTTTCTTTTAAATATTTGGCTTTTGATTATGAAAGCCTTCCTTAGAAGTGCATATGTAGGCTTTTTTGCTGGCCCATAAAGTAAATAGCACAGGACAGGAATTTTTCTACTTAACTTTGAGTAAATCAGATTCACCCACCATTTATTTAGCAGATCAATTTGTGCAATTTCTTTCTACTTCAGTTAGAAAATTTGCAGAAAAATGATTATAGACATTTTGGTTTGGCTATTATTTGACGAGAATATCTTCTTTTCCACCTCCTGCGCCACTTGGAAATGAAGAGCTTTTAGTTTAATCTGCTAGGGGGAACTTTGGCATAGAAGGTGCTGTTGCTTCATGACTTAACAAAATGGGGAGACCTTATGGAGGTAAAATGTATGTCACTTTGCTAGAAATGCTAAGGTTAAAATTTTGTGACTGTGATTATGACAAGTAAATTTGACTTTCTTTTTTTTTTTAAAGAAAAGCAGCCATAATTGTTGTCACTAATTTGATTTTCTCTTTCTCCTCAGATTTGCTGTCAAGAATAGATTTAGATGAACTAATGAAGAAAGATGAACCTCCTTTCACTTTCCCCAAAACACTGGAGGAGTTTGAATATGCCTTCAATGAATGTGAGTGCTCATTTAAAACTTCAAACCATAAACCACAAGTGCCACCATGAGTTCCATGGCTTGCCAAATAGTAGATAAAGCTTTCTGCTTTAAGAAAAACCACCAAAGCCCATGCACTTTAATAAATTAGAACATCACTGCTGAGTACTAAAGTCCAAGCTAAATACTTTGGCACAGGTGAAAATAAAGTTAAATCTTGGCACTAAATTGGCAGCTGCATGAGGTGTAGATATAAACTGCAGGGAAATGTCTCTCCTCGCAGTCAGTGAGCTGTTGTCTAAAGCACTCTTTTTAGCTTGTAACCCTTAAAATGAAGCAGCGTCTACTTGCGACCCCTTGTCACAGCTTGAACATGTCCACCAAAGAATGTTTCACTTGAATTAATGTCCTGAAGAGGTAAAACTCTAATTCAAATAAAAGAAAAGATTAGATAAAAGTCCAAAAAATGAATTCAAATTTGTGCTGCAGAACAATCTGTTTTCCTTCTTTTATTTCTCACTGTTCTATAGAGTTGGTTGCATCAACCAGGGTTGTGTTAAAGCTACTGTACAGAGACATTTTCAGTATGGGAGCTTGTGTCCATATAGTGTTTTTTTTTCTGAGCGCCAGCATCTTTTTACAGTTGTCCCCAGTGAGGAGAGAGTGTATGCAACAGCATGTGGCCGCCTAGAGAAAAATCCTTGCACCCAGCGTCTTTTTTTCTGAGCGTTCCTACATTTTTTGTGCGGCCGCTCTGAGCGCTTCTAGTTGAAAATCTCTGAACTTTTTCAGAAAGGCGTTGGTGTCGTCACTGTTCTACGGCTGTCAGACTGAGCTGTGACAGCGGGGACATCACCGTTATTAAGCTCATCTGTTCACAGTATGAGGGCAAGCAATGAAAAACAATGTCAAACAAATAGATAGTTAGTAAGCACAAGGGCGATGCTAGTCTATCACACAACAGTGGTTAGAGTGTTGATATGTTGTCATAGAAATTGTTAAGATATTGTTGTCATAGAAACAAAACCCACGTGCAGTGTCTTTTTTTTTCTCTCAGCGCTTCATCCCAGTGCCCTGCCAGCACTTTTCTGCCAGAGAAAAACGTGATATGGACACACGCCCCTAAGAGAGTCTTCTGTTCAGTGTTATATCACTGTTTTTGAATTAATGACCCAAAACTGTGTTTGGTGTCACCTGGGACATTTTGGGGGTACAGGTGTACTGTAGTGGTGTGAATGTCCGTGTGTGTGCGTGCATGTGTGTGTGTGTGTGTGTGTGCTTGTTTGTCAGTTAACAGTGACAGCCAGGAGCTGAGTGGTGTTGGTCCAGATGATATAAAAGTCTCTTTAGAATTCTCCTGGCTCGCTTTGATCTAACCAGGTGGAGAGAGGCTTGGAAAGGTGGTGGTGGTTTTGGCTCTTAGTATTCCCCTGTAGTCTCTTTCTCTCTCTCCTCCCCCCCCCCCCTCTGTTCTCTGTCAGTGTCTCTGCTGGCTGTCTGGCTGGCTGAGTGGGGGACATGTTGTGTACTCTACGGCCCGTCAGTAACCTACTCAGCCTTGCCCTCCGCCTGACGGAGCATTTGCATAACCTCGCTGTGCCTAAGAACAGAGACACATAGACTTACCCCCCACCCACCGTCCCCTCTACCTCACCCTCGAGTCCCAACTCAGTCTCACATGGAGGGAGGAACACACTCAGAGACACTCCCGTCTCTTCTCTCTCACCTCTCTGTCTCCCCTCTTCTCTTTTCTCTCCCTTCCTCCGTATCTCTCTATTTCTGTCCCTGCCCTGCTCAAAATCCACAACCGAGACATAACTTACCTGCCCACACACACAAACACACACACACACAGAGACATACACACCTATACCCATCTGTATGTCTTGTCAATTTCCACTCAAGCCTGTTTTTGAAGGATAGCATTTCTATTAAAGCCGTGGTGGCCCTCAGGCAGTGTCTCTAGTGCTGTATGTCTGCTCGCAGTCGCCCTGGCTTGCAGGCATTTCTATAGCTACACCCAGGATACCTTTGCCCGAGACAGGTGGAACAAAAATGTTAATTTGACCATGTAATGATGTGAATACAGACGAGGCTGTGTACAATAGTTTGCAGGTATCTTAATCACTGAATTTGATGGCTTCATCTCGCTAGCCCTCCGGTTTTCCATTACTGGAAATCCAAGGTTATGTACACCTAATTAAGCGGCCAAATTGAGAACAGAATGCTAATTATGACAGAAAAAGAGGATAAAAGTTGAGAAAACGTTATTCCTCTGAGAGGATGTGATGTGTTGGGGGAGGCGGTGGCACAGATCCCCTCCCCCCCTCCCACCCCCACACCCACCCCCCGATACACACAACCGCACACACACACACACACACACACACATACTTTTCTCTCCCTCCATCCCTCCCTCATGCCCACAGACACACACACACACACACACACACACACACACACCTTTCCTACTGTAGGATTTCATTATAGCTCCTCTCTCCCTTCTCTTAGGCGGTAGTGTTTAGATCCTCACCCCTACATGAATGCATAATTGATTTTCTTCAAGGTACTTTTGTGCACACTGCTTTATCCTAACTTCTCAACCCTTCTCCTGCTCTACCTCACAGGCACAAGTCTGCTTTTTAATGCAACATGATGACAAACCAGGATTACATTACAACTAACCACGAAAGCAAGTACTGTAATACACAGTGTATTAGCTATGTAAGATTTATCACATTGATAGAGGGGTGAAAATGGTGGCAATTTAGAGGCAGATAAAAAAAAGCTTATGCATTCTTTTATCTTGCAAACATATATATTTATTTATATCTTAGATGTGTTTTCTCACATTGTGCAATAATTGAGAAAGTATGAGAGCCCCCTGGCTATTTGGGTTAAGTATGTGTACTTTTCAGTGGTTTAGCTCTTTCAAATTCTGCAGTCATGAAGGTCAAAATTAAATTTAACACTGCTTAGTGTTTTATTGTGTTGTAGTGTCAACCGCAGGATCGATGGGCTCTTGGCAAAGGTATAAACCTAGTGGTTCAACAGCCACGCGAGGGTAATTATTTATTAAGAAAAAAAGTAGTACCCCGTCTGAACAGCATTTTACCGTCTCATGACTGTTTTATATGAAACAAAACCTGGATGTGTTTAAAACTCCCCTGATTTCCCTAAATTATGATGAATAACTTAAACGTTATCCCAAAGATCTTTTGTTTTTTCTCAGTCAATTCTTATGTGTTATAATGGCGACGTGGCAACAATTCATTGAACTATACATGCTTAAGCCTAGTGACACTTACTGTATGACCACACCTGGTCTTCCTGGCTGGAGCTGCTGGTGTGTGTGTGTGTGTGTGTGTGTGTGTGTGTGTGTGTGTGTGTTAGGGGACGGGGGTGTTTATGTGTGTGTATGAGTGTGTAAGCAATGCTGGTTAGGGTGATTGGCTGATGCCCAGACAGCATCCTCAAAGGAATTGTAAGGAGCAGTTGTCGTTGTGGCTGATGTGTGCCAGGCCACCTTTCTCTCTCCATGCTTACACACACACAAACACACACTCTGGACCTTTCCCACACCTCCTTTAGTCTTTGCTTTTAGAGATTTCAGGTGCAATAGCCAGGACAGACCTGTGGCCTGTCGCCAGAGTGAGCGAGGACGGAGAGGAAGAGAGAGATGGACACAGTTGAAGAGGAAAGGGAGAGGCTTTTAAATGGATGAAAAGAGGGAGAGAGGGAAAGAGAATTTGTGCCATACCAGCTGTCCAGCCCTGGCCTGCCAGATTACCCAGAAGGCCGTTGGAGTCGTGACTGGAAGAACGCTGCTGCATCCACAGGCCTTGTACCTGCCAGATGGGGGGGCTGAGGGAGGGAGAGTAAGGAAGTGAAAGGATCAAGAGAGGAAGCGCAAGTGGGAGAGAGAAAATAAGCAATGAAAAACTGAAGTGCATCATTTGGCATACATGTCCAGTAAGAAGTAGTGCCCCCCCGCCCCCACAGTACCTACACATATACACATATCAATTATCATTACAGATGCGCTTTTTTTTTTTCCTCCTTTCATTCTGTCTGTCTTCTACAGATGGGCAACTCAGACATATAAAGACAGGAGAACCCTTTGTGTTCAATGCCAGAGAGGATCTCCACCGCTGGAACCAGAAACGTTATGAAGCTCTGGGAGAGGTAACATACTGCTTTCTCTACTGGCATACTACAGTAAGCAATAATATGGGGGTTCGTAGGATTCTTTCAGGCCATCCAGGTTCAGCAATTTTTTGCAGTGCCTACTCGTTTTATTAGGATTTTCTGTCCTGACCCAGGCTATTTGTAACATGGCTTCACAAGATGTAGCAATGGTTGTTGATTCTTTGTGGAACAAATTGACATGGCATATAAGCCCTTATCACACATGGCACCTGTGACATTGCTTTACTATATTGGTGTAAGGCAGTGTGTTTTTTTGGCATTCACATATACTGTAGATACCCCTTACTGAATAGTGTCATGTCAATTTTTCTCACCATGGTGGCAGAACTGCTGGAGAGGGCAAGTTGTAAAGTATTTCCTCCAAGAAAGAAGAGCATTTCCAGTCTTACGCAGGCTGCCATTTTTTTTTTTTTTTTTGTTTACTTGTTTTAAGTTGATTGTGTTTTCATTCCTGCAACTCAATGCTGACCATATGCTTCTTATTTTACACAGTCCAGAAGCTAGCAGGCCAATGTAATTATATAAGTTTTTATCAAGTAATTATTATGTAATTATCAAGTTTGACTCATTTAATCCTTTTGACTTCCATACATGTGCAGTATATGTCTAAGAACATTGTTATTTTTTGTGTGCTTTATCCATTCATTAGGCTGTTAATTGAGTTGTGTAAGAGTTACAAAAGTGTTACAAGGCCCTGAGTAGGCTGATTCCAGCTCTGTTTCAAACATGATGTGGACATAAATTGCCACACCATTTACAGTTTAAAATTTGTGTGTATGGACGGTAGAGCTCTAACAAATTCTTCCATATTAACCTGGATGGACCGCATTGTCGCGTGCTTTATAACACCTAAATGCCACTGCCACAGAATGTCTTTAACTGAGGTGTATCCTGTGGTCCAGGCCTCTGTCAGATTAGAGTGAGGAAGTATTTTAAAGGTCATGGTCCGCGGAGGCAGACTGGCACAATTGATTTCACCCTAATCATCTTCTTGTCAGCTTAGTTGAGGTATGACTTGAGTTTGAGGTCAAATTTGTCACATAACTCCAGTCAAATTCAGGAATGCAAAATCTGAACTGGACAGCGATACATCTTCTGATTCTGAGCAAGAACCTGAATCAAATGTAAAGTATGTACCAGGAAAGAAGTAGGCGTGATATGGCAGCTGGTGTATAGAGCAACCTGTTGGTGATGCACACATTACTGGAGGTCTGCATACATTGTTCTGATGGAGACTTAGGGCTTGACACTGCATGTAAACAAAAGAATCTCTTCGGACTGGTGTGTAATGGGACATGACTGTGGCCTTTGTTATTCTTTGCTACTGTACGTCTGTGGACTATATGGTGGGAAACTTTTATTTAAAGGGTTCCACAAAATACATACAGCTTGAAAATCTTGCCGACACTTTTTTGAAGTTGACACACTTATGAAGTTCCGTGGTCGTCCAACTGCATCACCATATATCCATCCTAAAGTTCACCTCTAATTCACTCCCACAGTACCACCACATGCAATATGCATTAAGATAATGAGACAAATGTTCTTTTGTAATCTGTTTTTTTATTTGCATCCCCCGCTATGTTGCTTTTAATTGTTGTGTGCATTCTTTGAAGTTCAAAGCAAGTGATAGACCTGTTTGTGGGATTACCTGGGTGTTTTTATTATTTCTAATGCAGGTATACAGTGGCTCCTTTGAGAGCCAGCCTTCTGTGAAGGCTTTTTTCCCTTCTTTTCTTTTGCCTGCTCAGGCTCTATCTACCAGCATCTAAAAAGGCTGCAGAAACAAACATTTGGTAGCAGGCAAGCAAAGGCCCTGAAAGAACACACAGACATTTAAACTAACCGAACTCAGGCATCCAAGGGGGGCCAAACATTTGGAGGAAACAAATAATCATCAAGCAGGATGTATGCAAATTTTATTCATCCCATGATTAAAAAATTGACAGAAGCATCTTCTTCAGAGGAGAAAAAAGGAAACGGTGTCAATCAGTGTTGATATGAGCTCGTGTAATGAGAACATATACTGTCTGAGTTGTGCTGCAGGAGATTAACTGGCTGAGAAGACAGAAGCACTACCTGAATAAGCAGTATTATCTGTCTGTTGTTTTTAGGCCACAGATGATTCAAGAAAATGAATACTGTACCTTGCTTGTACAAATGCATTGTTTTTACTGGTAAGAAATATGCTCTTTTATAAATAGACACAGCTACTGAATTGTATGCCTTTGGTTGTAAAAGTAGGTTATGCTGCTTAGTCAGTCTCTGTATGTGTGAGTTTAAGAGTGTGTGTCACACAGGCATATCTGCGTGTTTATTTCTGCGTCAGTCTGGTCGAGATGTATCCGTACCTGGAATTTCTGTCATTGTTTGTCCATCAACTCTTTGTCTCATTCCTCTCCTGAATTCTGCGTAAAAGGTTCGGTTCAGATAGTAGCCCTGCGTGAAAAAACACAGACTGCTTATTAATTTGAATGAAGCCTGTCCAGTGACACAGCAGGGGTGCCAGCACAGGGGGCAAAAAATGTAAACCTGCTGTAATGCAACATCATCCAGCAATACACTGCATCGGCCAATCATCTACAATACATTTAAGCGCACATTCCTGGCAGGTTACTTAATAACTGTATTTCTACTGTTCAGTCTCATAATCATCGCGATGAAAGACAAAATAATTGCTGCCATGATAAATTTCCATGATTATTATAAACCTCTGTGCAGTGTTTTGGTGTCTGAGAAGCCTCCAAATTCACAACACAACCCCACCAACCAACATGCGTTGTTTTAATGCAGGTCTGATTTTGGTCTGAATGTGGGCTAAGCCATGAGGGTAAATGTAGAATAAACTTTAATGCAGACAAGTGTGTTGTGGGTCAGTACGTCTCCCCAACATACCTCAATTCCATCTATCAACTTGCCACCTGAGACGGTCTGAGAGCTAACCACAATGCAGCCTGAGAGCCGAGTGTGATGGCACAAGGACGTGGGTACATGTGTTTGCCCCTGGCAGTGTGAATAGAATGGCATCATCATTGCCCCCTAATGTTCAGTCACATTCCTCTCTCTCTCTCTCTCCCTTCCTCCATACCTCTGTCCATCTCTCCCTCCCTACTCTCTTCTTTTCAGTTTCTTTATATCTTCATGGTCCTGTATTTTGTATGGAGGACTGTGTGTGTGTGTGTGTGTGTGTGTCTGTGTGTGTGTGAGAAAGAGAGAGAAAGGGGGGGTGGTGGGGGGGGGTAGGCGACTGTATTGTCAGACACATCACAGCACCAGATGTCCAATTTGCACTTCAGCCTCGTCTGAATGGAGGGACGGATAGAAAGAGTGAGAGCGAGGATGTTGGTGTGATGGCCTCCAAGCAAAAGAAAGAGATGGGAAGAAAATTTGAGTTTAGCGCAAGAGCAGTGAATCATTTTTAACTCTCCATTTTTAATCTATAAAAAAATAATTTAAACATTTTCCCATACAGTAAATGGTGTGATGTGGAGAGATTTGCAAAGGCTATGTCTGAGAACCTGCACTGGTTCCATTTGTTTGGACACCATGGGCTATATTTACACACATAAAAGTAGAAGGCAAGTTTGTCGGGAGTTGTGCAAAATCATTGTGGGAAATGTAGGAAATCACTTATTGAACAAGACAGGTTAAAGGAAAGCGGATACAAAAGATCATTAAAACAATGAGTAAATAACACAAATTCAACGGTTTGAATGTGCTGACTCAGCTGACTGATGTATTGACTCAGTGCAAACATAGAGTCAACAGGAGAATAGTGCTGGCCTCTCCAAACCATAAGCTTTCTGGCATGAGAATATCCTAAGGGGGCACGTGGTTATTGAATATTCAAACTAAATTCTTTCAAGGGATGCTTAGTTCATTTGGTAGATTTAGCTATTTTTCCTTTTTACCCAGAGTCAGCTCACACACTGATGCCTTTTTTTTTATATCTCTGTGTAATTTGAAGGTATGGCAGTAGCATAAAAAAGGTATCTACGGTTGTCTGTCTCTGGATAAGTAGGACAAATAGGAAAGCTGAAAAAACTGTATTATCCCTGTCAAGTTCTGGGTGCACTCTATAAAGACAGAAATGATCTCATTGTCTGATATTTCAATGAACCCCAGTTTATAAATTGTTTTACTGTTATAATGTACGGTATATTTTTATTATTGTTATTTTCCTCTTAGTGTGCCGTTTTGTTTTAGTCAAGTCGAAAGCGTTCCACAAAACCAAGACTGAAAAACTCTGGTGTAGTGACATTGTAGTGGCTGTAATATTACAGCTGTAATACAGTGCAGGCTATCTGTGCGGTGTTGCTCAGTGCAGCAGGGTCACCTCAGCGTGTGTAGGTGTCAGTTGTAGTCTAATTCCTGTGATTCGGTGATGAATCTCTCTGATAGAAGACAAGCATAGGGTCTGGCCCAGATGGAGCTCTATTAAGCTGTTAATAAATGAGGATTCTTCTCTGCTCTGCCTGCATCTGTGGAATGGAAGGCACTCACAAATTTGTACACACACACACATACACACACATACACACACAGCCAGAATATTATAATGAAGTAAAGCTAGCCAGATGGCTGAATTAGAAAGCCGTCTCTCTCTCTCGTTCTCTCTGTCTCTTCCTCTCTTCCTCTCTCTCTCTCTTTTTCTTTCTGTCTGTCTCTTACACTCTGCTGTCTCTCTGTTATGCTTCTCTTCCTGTCACCCTCTGTTTCCGCATTATGGATGCTGGGTGTTGTCATAACAGTGACCAGCTGGCCAAGGTTTAAGACCCTGCTGAAGTGTCCTTGAGCAAAACACTAAGGAGAAGGGCAAAAGAATTTCCTTGGAACAGTAGAGAAATTATGACCAGCTTTTAAGATAATATAATATAATATATATATATAATAGTGTGTCCGCTGTACACCCACCTGCCCTCCTCTGTAACAGTGTCTGAGTATATCAGGGCCTTTAAAGAGCATCTGAATAAAAATTGAAGGTGAATGGTCACAAAATCTTAATTCTATCAGAAAACATCATCTTTAAAAAAAGACAGAGGGAGGGTAAAAGAAAAGAATACTGGAGGTATGGGTTAGGGTTAGATGTTGGGCAGACAGGTAAATATAGTGACCTATATTAGGAAATAATGTTTGACAAGTAATTTTGCAAAGAACATACTTTGTACGGTATTAAACAATGTTTTTTTTCCATATGTATTAGATGTTTTAGCAGAAATGTAGTAACCTGTTTAGAAAAACAATAGTAACCAACAAGGTATGAATGACATTTTTAGTTTGTGGAGGTGCTATGAATTTATAAAATGTCATGGTGTAGTCATATAGTGTTGCATCAGGCCCATGGTGGGAACCCCAGAGACATTCCTCCATACTGTACTTAAAGCATCAGGAGACCCCATACCAGTCGTGGACCATTTTGTTGGGAAGCTAATGGGATCTCTCTAAAGAGTGACTATAAATGACAGCTGTCTGCCCTGATTCACTGACTACCATCACGTCTCCATTCCCAAAACACTTCAACACTGCCGCTGCAGCTTCTGCTGAGAGCAGGGAGGAGGAAGCAGACACAGTCAGACAAAAATGGTTGCAGGGAGCAGGGTGAGGTGGATTAGAGTTGATGAAAGAGAAGGGAATTGGACAGGGGGTGGGAGTAGTTGAGGGGGGTGTCAGAGAAAAGACACGAGGGCTGGTAGTTACAGCGCTGGCATCTGTCGCTACCGCCGGCACCCACGGTGGCAAACAGTACTTTACTTTGAATTAGCCCTCCACCGGCTTCTCAGTTAACACCTGAGGAGGTCATTACGATGCCATTAGGATGAGTAGCGCAGGGAGGGAGGAGAAGGAACGAGAGAGAGGAATATCTACGCTAAGTGTAAACAGTCTGTCTGTCAGTCTGTGTCTGAGAACTTTCTCTTCCCCTGGAGAGCCCTCTCTCCTCTGACAGAAGAATGACAGAGACCTCATGGGAATAACACCAGTCTCTCTCTCTCTCTCTATCTCTCTTTGTTTCCCACATGGACTGACAGATCACAAATTCACAACAATAGGCCCTATTTTAATACCACTTTCTGTTGGTACACAAGGCTGACTTAAAATAAACAACCTTTCTATTGCCTCATGCTCTCTCTCATTTTCGCAGTCTCTCTCTCTTTGAGTATGCTTTGCTGTTGTTGCCACTGTTGTTGTGCTGCATTGTTCGGGGGATTTTCTTTTTTTTTTTTTTTTTTTTTTTCCTTCTTCCTCTCTTCTATTCTCTGGAGAAGAAGGAATGCTTTCCTGGGTGTAGTCAGTGATACGGCATGGAGCAGCTCTTTCAGTTTCATTATATAAACAGCTTTGATGCGTTTTCTTGCTCTCTGGTTTCTATGGCTAAGTGGCTTTTGGAGAGGGCTCTGGACTAGAGAGACAAGAGGTGTGTGTGTGTCTGTACATGAGCTACTTGTGTATTTGTGTATACTGTACAGTATGTGTTCGCTGTCTTGAGTATATTTGTGCACATGGTTGGTAATCGGAGTTTATGAGACAAACCAGTGTGGCTTCACGGGCCCCAGTAAATGTTAGAATATCTTTAGTTACATTATTTAAACTGAAAACCCAATGAGGCCTTTGTAAATATGACCTCAGATAATTCAGAATTAGTTTTATGAAGTTTTGTGCCATAGCTGAAATTTTCAGTTGAATATTACCTGGACATACACCAAGACTTTTGTATTATTTCATTTGTATTATTATAGTCTTGTGTTTCACTTATCTTTTTGACACTTAGAACAATCTTGATAAACACATCATGATTTGTAATCTCCTCTCAGGGTCGGTTTGAGATTACTGCTATCTTTTCTTCTCCTGTAATCACCTCAGTTTTTCCATTGCCCTTGACCATCTCAACCTTTATCCTCCCTGCCTCTTTTTTTTTTTTTATAGCCCTCTGATTCCTATCCTCCTTTTCTCTTCATATTTTCCTTACTCATGGTCTTCATCTATCCTCCTCTTCCTGTTCTGGTTTTCTTCCTCCTCATGTTTGTTTTGTGCATGCCCGGGAAGGATCATCTCCTTATAGCCTCAGGTGCGGTCAGCCAAACCAGGCATGACTGTTCTAATCAGTGGGAGAACACGCACGCACATTAACTGACACATGTGCACCCATAATGTGGGAGGTCTTTCTCTCTCTTTGTAGTGAGGAGTTTAAAAAACATCAACTTTGCAGCCACAGCGGTCTTCATTAAGACCTTGGCCCGGTGTGTTTATGAGTGTGATGAAGAGATTGTTATGGGGATGACCAGAGGTTTGCTTGGACTTGAAGTCACAGCCCACCCACTTTAAAGAGCTCTTATCAAGGCCACGTACTGTACTGTTCTCTCTCCCCCTCCATACCGCCTTCCACAGCTCCTTCTCCTCTCAGCTGTTCACCACAGTGGGAGCTGGCACGAGATTCTGGCTCCTGGGGATTACCTCTCCATCTCTCCCTTCTTGTCTTCCTTCTTTCCTCCCACTGAGCCCTCCTCTAAGTCCCTTCCTTCCTCCCTGATCCCTCTGTTCTTGCTTCATCGCCACAATGCTTCCCCTACCAAACAAACCACAGACACAGAGGTGACCTCAGCCGCAGCAGGTCTATTTCAGACTCTCCCACGATCGCTCGCACGGTCATGTAGAAAGCTTGCCGTTGTTCAGGGATACATCATCGCCCGGGTGTCCTAGAAGACAATTGAATTGCTGCTTGAAATCTCCTTTTTTTTTACCTATTTTTGCTTCTTTTTTTTTTACCTCAGTGAAGTCTGACTCTGTGTGACCCACAGGTCATTGTAGTGTCTACATAGTGAGGGCTACATGTTTCATAAACTGTCAGTCATAGTCATTTATGTGTGTGTGTGTCTCTGTTGGGGGAAACTATGTCTTTGGACTTGGAATTGTGCAGTCTGGGACTTCAGATCACATGTTTTATGATAGACAGAGAATCCAAGTTTACATTGACATTTTAGGTAATGTTGCACCCGTTACAGTATCTTGTCAGCATGAATGATATTATATATTTGTTGCAGATAGAAAGGCATTGTAAGCATGCTTATTATCATGAAACCTATTGATTTGGATTGATTCAGGTTGCTCTTATCTTTCTCTCCCTCTCTTTCTGTTTTTCTCTCTCACCCCCTCCCTATGTGTCCCTTTGTGTGTCTTAATATTATTTGGCAAATCCACTCCTCATGCTTCTCCTATCATCCAATCCCGACAATGCAGGCACTCAGCGTTGCTTCCTGCAGGCATTTCATTAAAGCACTTATAACACATTGGTAATTAGGTGACAAAGAGGCTTTTCTTATTGTACTGATCAGCTGCTGAGACATAGTCCACAGAGGCCCACACAGAAGGAGGTTGGCTGGGTGTGCACATGTGTGTGTGTGCGCGCGAGTATGTGTGTGCATCACTACGTGAGTTCTGTGCCTCAGCTCTGAGTCTATCCCATTGTTTCTAAAAAATATTTTCTGAGTATGATCCATTGGAATGCTGCAACTATTCACTTTTTTAGCTCTGACCTTTGATCTGATCGTATATTGTTCACTGAAAAGGTCATCTGGCAGTTTACAGTATGAGCTAAAACATAGAGATTACCACACAGCCTGTACAAATTTGGATGTTAGATTGTTATAGTATCCTTTCATCAGCGGAAACACATTCACACAGTGAAACTCTTGCATTCTTCCCACTTTTTTTCTCCCTTCTCTCCTCCATTCGTCTCTCTCCTTATTCCATATCAGATGGTTTTCGAGCCACCTGAGGCACTGAACAAATAACGTAGTGCAAATGAAATTTCCTGTGAGGCTTATTGTTGATGTCATTAAACACTAGCATACTGAGGCCCCGAATCATTTTAGTCTTCATCAGACTGGCTGACATTTTAGTGAATTAGCTGTTGGAGGTTTGGTGGGTTGGGGTGAGGTGAGGTTGTTTTAGCTCCTCTAGCTTTTTTTTTTCCCTCCCTTTACAGGGTCAAACAGTAGATCGATCATCTCATTTAGTCTGTCTGCTGGCCTTTGATTGGCTGTCATAAGGGTAATATGTGTCTGGTGCATAATTTTATTCTTGCATGTTGTCTATAAGCAGTAAATCAAGTTAGGATTGAGTTTCTTTCAGGCATAAAAGAGCATGGCAATATTGTGATTATTCATGAGAATTCACATTTGACTCAAATGTAGAAACCATTTCAAGTTCTCTTAACTTTGGCCTTTTGTTGTCCTTTCCTTCCACTGTGAAAGATCAGCTGTGTGGAGAATAATCTGCCACCTTCAAGATCAGATAGCAGACATTCTCGCAAATTCATGCCATTTAAAATGTGTTTGGAGTTTGGAACATGTAATTTAGGGATATGTATAATTTCATTGTCCTGTGGTTAATGGGAATAGAAAATATTTTGTATTGTGTGCCAAAAATTATAAAGCTAAGCAGCTTGTGGCCTAAAAGAATCTTGTCTTGGCTTTTCTCACTTTTTGGTATTAATCTGCTGCATATTTCTACCAGTCATGTCAACAGTGGCGGCAGAGATTTTCTTACTCCTCCAAGGAACTTGAACAAATGTTGTCATGTTAGTTTAAGTCTAGCTTCCTGACTATTTTTTTGAGATTCTGTGTTATTGTCATGCAGCTGTACTACACCTCTGGTACATATACTGTACCTTATACAGAGTGTTTACTTTTAATTTGGCTTTCATAGATTTATACAGACATTAATGGTCCCCAGAGGATGAATCCCACTGACTTAAGTGAGTACTATCAAATACTAGTACAGTTTCATCCCTTTCCACACATAAATCAGAGCTAAGCATGATCTGTACTGTGAGACATGACTTTCTTGATCCTTGTTTGTGTTTGGGGTATGTCAGTTGGTCGGTCTCTGACTAGAGAGCGTGACTGGGATTCGGACACGCTTTTTAGCGGTGGCGCCACTGCTAGCCTTTGGTTGCCTGATTTAGTTAGGCTGATGCTATAAAGCTAACCAAAGTGAAACTTCACAGCAGGGCAGGACAGCATGTTGCACAGCTCTCCCTGCTGTCCCTCCACCTAACACAGCATTGTCATGACACGGACTGGACATAGGGTCTGTCCTGACATATGCTGGGGCGACATCATCACAGCAGCAATATCTCCAACACAGTTTACTGCCAGTGATTTTGTGCCCTGTCATCTGTTATTACTCTTTACTCCTCTGTCTTTCTCTAACATCCGATCAAAAGTCGAAAATCTGTTCCACAGAGTGTTTCTTTCAGTTCTCAGCTGAGCAAGACGCGGAGAGAAGAAAGGAAGGAGGAAAGGAAAGAGAAAATAAGGAAAATGGAATAGAAAGTTGTTAATGTCACTGAACCATGAAAGGCTTGGCCTGGGGTTGGAATGACTCGGTATACAAGGTTCTTTAGTGCTGTGGCTGCGGGGATAAACATAACTTACATCAGCCCTTCGCTTGTACAGGAGATTTCCTCTCCTGGCACTTACAACCTCAACACTCTCACTGCACTGTGATTCGTGCACACACACGCGCGCACACACACAGACACACACACACACACACACACACGGTACAATCCAGACCCTTTCAAGTAGCTCATGTGCGCACACACGCACACACGCCAGGGGGCAAACAAGGGTTTTGAATAGTATTTTTTATTCTGTTTGCAAGTATGACAGTGGTTGCTATTACTTGTTCACACATACACACAACAGTTTAGTTTACTTTTTTTTTGGATGGATTTGTATCAACAGCAATATGAAAATATTAATTGCAGTAGACAGTATTATCAATGTAATGTCTGCCTGTGTGTGTGTGTGTTTTTTTTTTCTCTCCAGATCATCACTCAGTATGTTTATGAGCTGTTGGAGAAAAAGTGCAACATGACTAAAGCAATCCTGCCAGTAAGTACCCAGAGTGAAAAGAGGCATTTTCCTCTTTGATTTAATGCCCTTGAAGATTAAAGGGAGTATTAAATATGAAAATTGACGTAAATGCTTAGGCTTCAGAGTGTGATTATGATATTGAGTGTCCTGTTTAAAAAAAAATAAAGAAAAGGGGATTGTGAGGAGTCAGCTCTCCTCTCAGTCTTTGTCTTTCTTTTTCTATCTCACTCAGTTTCTCTCTTACTTCCTCTCTTTCTATTACCCCCTCCTCTGCCCACATCCTTTGTGTAAAAGTGTCTCCTCAACAAATTAACTGTATTGTGACGTGTCATTTCAAAGGCGCAGCGGCGCAGCATGCTGATGCTTAATCTGTTTTGCATTCATTTGCGCTGAAGGGGACTTTCTACTCTGCCATCATGGAGTTATTCTTTGCCCAGCTCATCCAGGCTCAGAGCACACACTTGATCCCTTTTATCTGTTGTTGGAAGCATGTTTGTCTCTTTCTGCCCCCCTTTACCCCTCCGTTCCTGTTCTTTTTTCTGTTTCTAAAAGTTGTGATCATTTTTCAGGCTGCATTTATAGGGATGTTAGGCAGCGCTGGTGTTTAGAAGCAGAGTTAGCACCAGCACTAACAGTGTCCATAAATCACCTAGCCAGAGACTCAGCGCCTTTCATTAGCCCCTATACACTTTTACTGGTTTATCTGCCTGGCCTATTTATCTCATTATTCCTCTGGAAAATGGCTCTGTTCTGCTTTTCTGCTGCCCACCCGCCTGCATGTATATGGCGTGTGTGTGTGTGTATTTGTGTGTTAGTGGTGGGTCTGTCCACCTGCGTGGCATTGAACTTGTGACCGCAGATTTTAAGAAGATTAACTGCAGCCAAGTATAGGGAAAGGGAATGAGGGAGCACAAGAGAAAAAAGGGTAAGATTTTCTCCCCCACACTCGGCTCTCTTTGTCTGCTTGGATTAAGTTCTTGCAGCTGCCACCCATGGCTTTTATGGACAGTGTTTGTCTCCTTAGAGATTCCTCCAGGCATACTTGGGAGGGATGCGACGACGCATGGGATGTGGACGGAGCGCATACACACACACAAACACTCACTCGCTTAGCCTCTCTTTCTGTCTGTATTACTTTCTGCCTCAGTTTTAATCACACAAAGGCTGTTTTCTAATCATGATTATTGATGATTAGTGTGGTGATGCATATGAGCTTTCTAATTACAAAAGCCACAGAGGAGTAGGCTGTTTCTCCTTAAACTCATGCATGTTACATAAGAGAACTCCCAACGTTTCTTTTCATAATCATTATCAGGCGATTCGTTGAAGCAACAGAAATTAAAGCTCTAATTATAAAATCACAATTTGATCATCTTTGCATTTGCTGCTGTTGCACAGAACGGCAAGGATTCATTTTGATTTTGATTGAGTAAAATGTCCCAAGCAGTTCAGCAGTTTAAAAAAATAGTGAACATCACTGGGAAAGTGTACATATTTCCTTATATGAGATTTTTACATATTTTGATGTGCGTCAGTGACACAAGGTAACCTGTGTTTCCCTGAACGTTCAGGTAGATGCCACAGACGATGAGCCCTCCAGTTTTATCTACATGAGCCCTAATGCCTTGTCCAACCCGTCCAAGCTACTGGTGCTGATCCAGGGCAGCGGTGTGGTGCGGGCCGGTCAGTGGGCCCGCAGACTCATCATCAACCAGGACCTGGACTCAGGGACGCAGATCCCCTTCATCACCAGAGCCATGGAGGTAGGGGGAACAACAAAAGACACTCGAGCAATCTGATTTTTTGATCTTTGATCCAAGATGCCCTGTTTTCATCTTTCATTAAGATGGACAGATGAGCTTGGTGCACTGAGGACAAAATAAATACTAAATTCCGTCCTTCATTTTCTTTTTTCTTGCAGTTTATCCTTTGCAAAGTATAACCTGTTGCATGTCTGTGGTGTGCAGGGCTTGTGGGTTTTGGGGTAAAAAAAAAAGGCATGCAGTGTGCTCACCATGCAGCCACTGGTACCACCACTACCACAGTAGCCTGATGTGATATTGGTGTTACAAATGTAACACACAGGCAGACTGTTTATTTGAAGGGCTGGTTTGAATAGTTTGCACTGTGGAAAACTTTGTGGCACAGTCAGAGGCATTGTGTCGTGGTATTTTGTTTTATTTGACTGGAGGTTTAAATGTGGTTGTGGTAATTTGTTGTTGCTGTGTGCTTTCATAGCTTAGTCTCCGGATGTACTGCGTCAACTCAATTATGTTTCACTTCATTTTACAATGTACACAAGTGTGTAGTGAAAGGAAACTTTGTCCTAAGGTCATATGAGAAATTATATGAGTATGAGTAATTTCAGCACTCCACAGCATCATATAATCACAGAGGCAAATAACAACAAGCAGACATTCATTCACAGGTGCAAACGCATAATCTTAAATAAGACTATAACTGTACAGTTCTCAACCCAGAATCAAGGTTTATATTGTCTTGTTAGTAAAATGAAGCATATTCCTCAACATAATCATAACTATACACAAAAATATTTATGCATTCTTATTATGCATGATTTCCTATGTAGTACTATGTATTCATGGATGACTGAGCTGAGAGAGAGGAAGAAATCATGTAAAATATAGATTAGTTTCTCTTTCTCTGCCATATGATTACACACGAGTGTATACAACTGTGTGTCAGCAAGCAAAAAGTGGCTCTGCCTGTCTTATTATTTTCATCCCCATCTCTTTGCTCATTTGCCAGCCTGGCCACGACTACCTGTGTAATTTCATCGGCCCGCTGTTCAAATTGACTTAGAGGAGATCCAGCTCTCCCTCTCCCCCTCGTTCGCCCGTTTCGTCCATCTGAATACCTTAAAGACTTTCACTGCTGTGCAAAGCCCTCTCCTGCTGTGTACAACAACGGGAGAGGTTGGGTTTGCGTGCCTGTGTGTCCATGTGTGTGCTAACGGATGATTCAGCTACCCCGAGACTGTCTTTGAATTACAGTTACCCTGGCTGGTATTACAGTTGGAGAAGGCAGTGTTGTGCTGCAGAGAGCCAAAGTGACAGCTTAGATATAGAGAACATGGTGTGTGTAGTGTGAGTGTTGCTCATTCATCATAGTAAACAAGAAATCATGTTCTTACACCCTGACAAATCATCATCCAGGCATTTACCACACACATGCCTTGTACTCCGTGTGCGCACTGGAAAGACAGGCACACACATTTACAGTCAATGCATGCTGTCTGCATCTATTAGGGGCATGTTTGTGGTTTAGTACGTCATACTGTGAAAATTGTGTGGATGTTTTGAAATGAATATACAGGAATTAGAGCTACAGTTTTATACCATCTGAAGAAAACGTAGAGTTATATTTGCTGTACCTTAATTCAGAAGGTACGCAGAATACAAGCAATAAAACATGTTTGGTCAACAGCTCTCAAATGAATGACAGCACAGAGGGATGACAGCTCTGTGACACAGCAAATACAGACACAACAACAAAATCCCTGATCAGCAGCGTTACGCCATATTAAGAGCAGAATCCTGTGAACAAGCAAGACTGTGGGGAGACCACCTCAAGGACAGCCAGCCAGCCATTACCACTGTGACAGAGCAATATACCACTCCAATGCAATGTGCCACGGAGGGCCAAGAGCCTGCTGGTGTTCCTCTCAACCTAACATGCCATTAGCTGATTTTGATGATTTGTTCCCCTTCAGGCAGAGAGGGAGGAACTAATCAGTGAAACCACAAGCAAAATAATTGAAACTAGTGACATACTACATACTCATCAGCAGTATGCGTTATAGTGGTTATTCAGTGTGGTATTTTTCAGTGGATGCTTGAGATTGAAGTATGCTCAAAAGTTATACCACATAATTAGTCAGTATGATAAAACAATGAAAATTAGAATAGATGGCCTACATTTATACAGTAATATAATATATAATACATTTTATGAGAATAGTTATTATGGGTTATTAAACTGGGCAGGTGGTCGCTTTTACTCAGCGGGAAGCTCTTTTTATTGCTATCTCTGTGGCTATCAGTAGAGCCGCCACGGTTTCCGCAGTAACGCAATCACGTCACGCCCACCGCAGAGTCAAGCTGAGCCACTTCACCGCTGAGTGAGTGGCTCAAGTGATGGGACAACAGTTATTCTCTCAGGCTTGACATAAAGAATGACGTGCCGAATGACATGATAAGACATTTAGAGACATAATTCATAAAGATAGACATTTAGACTATAGAGGCTATAAAGAATAGACTACTACAGGAATAAATGCATTTGAAAAGTTTATGGTATTTAGGAACCAATTATTTTGTAACATCTGAGGTTCCTTTTTTTTTTTTTTTTTTATGACGGTTACCACGGCGGTTTGAATGGCTTCGCTAATTTGTGCGGTGAGGAAAACAATACCACGACAGCTCTAGCTATCAGTATTAGTCTCTCCACCTACACACATAACCCACAGCTGAATGCAATGCAAAACTCACACTGACTTGTCAAAACCACTCTGGGAAAATGCAGGAAATGACTAACTGAGAAAGAGGTTGATGAACTAGCTTGAGGAAAGAAGTATATTACACCACTTCATTAAAAAAAGAACTGGAAATAGGCTGCTGATACACAGCCATGTAAGACATGTGAGATCTGAAAGTGTAATATTCCTCCAACGGGACTGTCATCGATGTAGACATACGAAGTTTAGCATGGAAACGTATTTGTAAATCATCTTTAGAACAACCTGATTCTGTGTGGCTGTATGACTCTGGCATTATGACAATTACTCAATATTTTTGATTTGCAAATTTTGTTAAGTGCAGTGTTGGGTCAGATGTTGACATTTTGAGCATGTATTTTATTATGTTTAGATTAGGCCCCATTTTACAAAAATGTTTCGTAGCAGGAATCTGTTGCCTCGAGTGCAGCTCGTGTGAAGTTACTCATGGGAAGTTGATTGGAAATTCAAAGCCTGCAGCAAAGGGTCAACTGGAGTGCATTCGGGGAAATATGGGGGGAGCTTGTGGCTTTACAAAACACACACTCATGAGCACACACAGACACACACACAAAACAGACACAGTACTACTGTAATGTTTGTGTGCGCATGCAGTACAAGACTACGGCATATGTGTGTGTTAAAGCACCACTCTGAAATTCTTAACCATGTTCCTTGGAAGCTCGAGTCAGCCTTTCCTCTCTTCCGATGGGATCACCACTGCCAATCAGGGGCTTGTGGGAAAAATAGCTGATTGCGCTAGTTAATCAGGCCCTTCACACCACATACATGCACACACACCATCACATTCAGGGGTGAATCTTGGGGCATCCTGTCTCTTAGACAACATTTGCACCCCATCGCCTGTCTCTGCCTCCCATATCCACCATGTTCCTGTCTACAAATATGACATATCTTTGTCATGCTGCTATATGATGATGACACATGGATAAGCTGGCAAAACGTATATGTTAATATAAGTCTAAAATATATACAAATGGACGTGTGCACACAGAGAAAGCATACACACAGACGCAGACACAAACACATCACATCTGGCAGAAGGTGTGCTTGTGGTGTTTGGCACAGTGTATACAGTAGCACCGGGTTAAGGGAAGCCTTCGTGCTGTGTGTGCAGATCTCATACATGTTGACTTTATGTACATGTGTGTGTGTGCACATGGAAGTGGTGCTATTCCCATAGCCTAGAGGTAAAATGACAGGTGAGAGGAGCTTGCTCCAGCAACAACCAGGGAGTTGGGGAAAGAGGTGGAAAAGAGGAATCTGAGATGGGGTTGGGTGGGGGGGTGTCTGGAGGTGCAGAGAGGGAGGAGGGTTACGATTGGTAGGAAGAGGACAGAAGTGGAAAGAAGGAGAGGGGTACAGAGAGGATTGAAGCAGGAAGAGAGAAATGAGAGGAGGGCGAGGCAGTGACTGCAAATGGGGTGGGACTGGTAGAGGAGAGATGGGAGTATGGAGAGAGAGAGAGTAGGCAGAAGGCAGGCGTCTGACAGCTCCACTACTGGGAGAGGGCCTCTTAATGACAGCTTATTCCTTCATGATTTCAATTCCTGACAGTCGACAGGTCTGCTTGTTGCATCATGGCAGCTGTATCATTACCTTCTGGCCCTGTCACTGCTCTGCATCCTAAGACTGAGATGGTGGAGGTGGAGGGTGGGCGCCAAGGGGTTTGGAGGGGGGTGGGACAGGAGGGAGAGAGAGGGAGAGAGAGAGAGAGTGTGTAGATTGTGAGGTTACAGACAGAATAATTGAGAAAGGAGGAAGTATTGAAAGGTGGGATCATTAGTTATAGTATCTGTGTATGGATAGCTGTTGGAGTTAGAGGAGCACTTTCAACTTGTGTAAATTTGTGTCAGAATTGAAAGAGAACACATATATACTGTTGTCAGGACATGACTCTCCTAAATCACTCATGTGGATGAGTGTGAGAAAAGAAAAACATTTTGTAGCGACTTTATATCACTTGTTGACATTTCCCTCAACTTTTCTGCAGTCATCAGTTTTTGTTTTTGCAGCGTTATTGGCTGGAATCAATTTTAATGCTCTCTTCCAAAATGCTTTGTATTCAATCTCAATTAATTTTCAGTATTTGTAGAAGTTGTAGTAATTTTTATCAGCCATACAGATACATACATGAGTTCTGTTGGTAGTTCAGTTTTTTTTCAGATGGTTAAAAGTGCTCACCTAAATTAAACAAAAGTTTAGCAATTTAAAGTTGTCTTTCTTAGCATGTTAGATATTTCAAATATGAATTAATTGATCAACAATATCAAGTCTGACAATTCCCAAATTGTTAACTGCATGCGTACACACACAAACAAGAAAAAGCCTTCAAGAATGACTTAATTTAATTTGGAAGGTGCTAATACAAAAACAGATCTACAGCCCCCGTCTTGCCTCCTTCCTTCTCACCCACCTCTCTCCGTCTCTCTCTGTCTCTCTCTTGATAGTGAGTCAGGCTCGACACTGGAGACCCACTGGAAAGAAAGAGGGGGTGTGGTGTTTTCAAAAGTGTGTCAAAAGCCTAGGGGTTTGTATCTGCCCAGAATTTCAATGGGAGGCTGAAAGGGGGCAGCGAGGCAGACAAACTCAAACACAGAAATCCTCTTTTAATTTCTGTCATGCTGCCCCCCCTCCTCCTTTTTTAGCTGGATGATGTCTTCTTCAACATCAGCTTCACACTTTGGCTTCTGCCTGTCTTGTGTCATGGCCCTGTGTGCTGTGAGGATATTCCTCTCTCTCTTCTCTGTCTGTCTCTCCAATCACCATTCTTCCTCCTCCTCCTTTCTCATTAGTTCTTCTAATTCCCCCCGAGCTGTGAGTTAACCTGTTTGTGTGTGTGTGTGGGTGTGTGTGTGTGTGTAGCCTAGTGATAACATTGTATGTACAGTGTGTGTACAGCCTATCTCGGGGCATCAGGTGGCTACAGGGGCCAGATAGGTATCATTCTATCCAGCCAGCCAGGTTTAGCCAGAGGACATTTTCTTTCTGTATGTGTGTGTGTGTGTGTTTGTGTGTGCGCACGTGTGTGTGTGTGTGTGTGTGGGTGTGTCTGTGTAGGGGTCAAAAGATGCTCCGCCTTGCCATGGCCTTGTAATAGCAGCCCTGCAACCAACACACGCAAATACAGGCATACACACACCTCCAGGTGGAGAGGTCCCAGCACATCCCGCAGCTTAGATCAATGCACTTGACACCTTCAAAGGCGGGTGTGGGGCCTGGACTTGCTCAGGGGTTAAACCTCTTTTAAATAGCCTCCCATGGGAAGGCAGCTGTCAATAACCCACCATAATTACCGGGGCCAGGCCCGCCAAGGGCTCGGCTGCACGGGCCAAATTAAAAATTGATCAGAGGGAGAGAAAACATTATTTTGTGGTGGTATTCCCTGTCCTAACAGCACTGCTGCTGCTGTATGTGAAATCTCATCAACTGGGGTCCAAGCTAGCTATCTAGAGACCTATTTATCTATCTATCTGCCCCCCTTCGTCCACATGAACAATGGAGTGCTGTCCCTGTTGTAAAAAAAATTATTTGCATATTAAGTGTCTTTCAGTGCGCGCATCTGTGTGTGTGTGCACTTGCAGTACAAGAGTGTGTGCATGTGCATACTGTATGAGCATGCAGCTGATTGTTATGTGCTCCAGGTAATCGTACATCATTCCCTATCTGTGTAGTTTATATGAGTGTGCGTTTGCGCATGTGTGTGTGCACCTTGTAGCAGTATATTGATTGTGGTCTCATTGAGTTTCTGTTGGCAGGGAGCCTTTATTTGTCAGTCAGAGAACGATATGAAGAAGATATGTTCATCCTCAGGCTTCCTCTAGGAAAACACGCACGCTATTGTTTCACAAGACACTGATGAATGAGAACGACAGTTTACCATGGATTTGAAGTATTTTCTAAACACAAACTGTGGGTGAAAGGTCATATCTCATGGTTTTTTTATCATTGTTTCTGTATGTCATTGGTGTAGGACATGTTCTTCACGTTATGTATCAAGCCCCATTTAAAATGAATTTTCTTTTGGGAGTTCCTGTCATTATCGTAATTACCAGTGGCATCTGTAATTTACATTCAGTGCAAATCTGCGAGATACGTAATTCACACAAGTGTGTGAGCAAGCATGCATTATGATATTTCACATTTGGGCTAAGAGCAGCAATTCAGGGGAAAACACAGCAAATGTGGTGTTAATAAGTGTTGATTGGCCTCTATAAACATAGGAAGTGTTGATTTTAACACTTTCAGAGTAACAGTATATTAACTCTGGCAAGTTTTCTATGCTTTCTATTTTGTGCAAAGTACCTCTAGATTTACACACCTGAAAATTGCATTAGAGGATTCTTGATCTAGAAGTAATCCAAATTGAACAGACTGACTTTAAACGTAGCGTCATAGATCTGTGGTTCCCAAAATGGCTGTTGTGAAACCCTGGGATGCTGTAAAAACCGGCCAGGGATGTGGTAAGATTTGTTTCCAGTTTCTGGTGTTCCTTTTTAATAACATTTCATTATATATTTTTCACAGTAAATAGACCTAAAAGAAATGCTGATAACTGATATTTACTATGTCATGTTAAGCTTAAAAGGTTGCATGAGTATGTGTTTGTGTGCCACCAGGGCGCCATGGTTTTAAAAAAGTTAAGGAACCACCACTGTGAATCCATAAATTGAACATGACAAGTACAGATGTTAGAAAAAAAAGCACACAACTTATTGGATGCACTGTACACGCACATTCATTCAAACATAGATGCACATAATTGAAAAAGCTGTTGAGAGTTGTTTGGTGTGTCAGTTTCCAGGCTGCATGCCACCATGTTGCTTGGGGGAGTATGGAAAGAACAGGAGGATGAAAAACAGAAGAGAATGAGAGAGGAAGACTTTGATATTTGGGAGTGTACGTTCATTAGTCCACGTGTGATAATTGACTTTATTTTTGCTCTTGAAATTAACAAATTATATAATCTAAAAGGCTTTTCTCTTCATGTGTGTGAGTGAGTGTGTGTGTGTGCGTGCGCGTATGTCTGTGTGTGAGGTGGGTAGTAGGTCATTTGCAGCTGCAGGCTGTGTGTGCGCGTCCCAATGGGAAGGTCTTGTTTAGTCTCTCCTCCAGAGGGCCCCAGGCAGTGTGTGGTGGATACCTCCTCACTCTCTCCCTGGGAACACTCCTCTACGGCCAACACACACAGGCGCACACACACACACACACACACACACACTCACACACACACAAAAGACATGCACAGAAAAATCCTCCACAATGTTTTCCACAATTCATCAGCCTGTGCAGCAACATGTTCAGTATCTGACAGCTGTAATGTAACAGCTTTTACTTCTTTTTTGGGTACAGGTGGGTATATGTGTTTGAGTCAATTAATATTACACGCAGACACACACACACACACAGGCATACGCTTCATCCTCTTGTAAATTTTGCATGTATCCTCCATCGCAGCAGGTTTTCCAGAGGTTAAAAGTGCTTAGCTGTGGACACTCCGAGAGGAAATTGAGTTTTGCGAGGAGCTAGTGGTGAGCAGATAGGTGACCCGTATGTGAATTTACACTCAAGTACACACACGCACAAACACAAGCAAGCACAGACACACACAATCTGCTGCTGAGCATCTCTTGGGTCAAAGTTGAAACCTGCTGTAAGCTTTCCAGTGCCAGTGTCATGCTCCTGGACTGTATGTGCCACACTTTGATCGATGAGAGGAAACCCAGTGCTTAAATAGGGGTTACCAGGGTTCCAGGAGGTACAATAGGGTTAGAGACAAACAACAACAAATCTTTCTGTTAATAGTTTTAGTGCGAGCTCTGTGGTTAGAAATGAAAATGGATGCTGTGAGAAGGCTCTGGTTTTCTTGTAGAAATTTGAAATACAGTTTTAGAGACAGGTTTTTCTCAGTAGTGTTTGACGCTAACAAAAGGACGCTATTTTCAATCATTTGGCCCACTGGATTATTTGTCATATATAGATGATCAGTAATATCCCATGCATTTATTTGAGACTGCGTTTTTATCTGTGTTCACTCGTATGAATTAGAGTCTTGTAGCTGTCTGCTCTTGTGTGTTTTCTGTCCCTCTCTGTGACCAGACGTTGAAGATGGAATCTTTATTTGAAGGCTTATCTGTCTTTTGAGACTGATATTGTCCTGCATTTTCCGTGGATGTGAAATGTACATTTCGGTACATCAGATCATGGCAGTGACAGCAGTGTCTCAGTGTTTCGAGATGTGTGCTTGTGTTGTCTGTGCAAAAGAAAGATGAGACAATGAGGAGAGATGACATCAGTGATCAGATTTGTCTGCAGCTCTTTTGTCTTCTGCAGCTCAGTGGGTCAGTGAATAACTGTTTGCGTCTGTGTATTTTTTTGTGGCCTGTGCAATATGCATCATGCAACATGCAGTTTGTCACAAAATGCATAAAATCCATGTTTAAAAGCAAAGACCAATTGAAGGTGTGGTCAACCAAATCACCTCTTGACATGTTCAGAGATGCATTTGGTCTCATGTGAAAATGCAGTGAATCCATTCATAGTAGCTTCATAGGCAGAGATAACATTAAGCACACAGATCCAAGCAGAAAGCATCAGACTGCTCTCATAGTAGCTTACTTTTCAAAAAAGTGTCAAATTACCAGAGGATGAGGAACAAGCCAGACAGGGTATTTACTGTCACCTTCTGTATGAATATTGTGTGAGGAAGTGATGTGTGTCACAATGTTTGTTTTGGCAAAGGAAGGAGAAGTTAGATCTGTGTAAAGAGACATATTAAGGCCAGGTGTGAATATAATCCAACTACATCACCTGTAAACACAATCTAGATGAGAGATGCTTGTAAATGCCATGTTTGAGGCAGCCCTTTTTGTGTGAATGAGTCTCTTTACATTTCCGGCTGTGTAACAATGAGATCAGGATCCACAACAACCACACAGCACATGTTTGGATCCGCTACAGTTTACCTGTTATTTTTTTGTGTGTAACTTGTCATTGGTTTTGCCGGAGTCACCACCAACCTGTATATTTGATCTGGCTCCCTTCCCCTTTATCTGGTATTATGATGCTTGTGATAGGTGTTATTATCCCACCGTATGCTGACAGCCTATCCCTTAACCCTCTTAGGAGCACACTATGCCATGCTTGGCTGACTTGTTTGCGCTGATGTCAAGTTTTAGCGGTTAGCAGGCGGTTACCATATGCCACTGTGCTGCTGTCGCCCCCGATGTCAGTCAAACGAATGTCAACCTGAGCTCAGAACACAGTACGCTGAGGCACACACCCAGAAACACAGCTACAGTGACAAAACACACACACAGTCACTCATACCAATACTGTACACCCAAATAAAGCAAACATCAAGTAAATGCATGTGACCAAAGTAAGAACGCAGAATCACATTCTGGTCGGGACACCACGTGAGGACGGTTTTGCTCGGCTCCAGGAAGGCACCGACATGCTGCTCTTCATTGGGTGACTGAAGAAGGCGACAACATCTGCAGTCAAGCTTGAAGTGAAAATTGTCATGCCTGTAACACACAGACCCACACACCCACAAGTACCGTATACCCATGAATCGATTAAAATTATGCCTTTAATTGATTGAGATTATGCTTATCACATGAAAAATACAGGCATAGTTTTGTTTTTAAGATATTTATCTAATGGCCAAAGATGAAAACGTAGTAATTACATGTTAGTATGTGCATAACAGAGGTGTTGGCTCACTAACTGTGTTTGTAGCAATGCACGCCCAAGCCAGAGGTATCGCCTTCGGCAACTGAACCATTGTCTCTGCAGTGATAGGTGAATGTTCTGCACATGCGCAACCTGTGCAGCCCTCCAGTAAAAATGCTTGACCAGGAATTGTGTCCTGAACATTAATTAATTTATTTGTTTAGGATTTGGCCATTAAAAATTAATTAGACAATGGCTGAATTGAGTTATTGACCAATTATAATTTGTGTCAGATAGATCAGCAGACAAATTATTATATCCCTATCAGGACATTTGTGCTGAGTGCATTGATAAAGTATTTAATCGTTTCCCCTACCCAAACAAAATGATCTGAACATAAGCTAATTTTTTAGTGTTAAGCCCGAAGACGTTGGAACTGTACTTTTTTTGTTTGTTTAATGTACGTGTGGTGACTGTTTGTCACATCAAATGCATTTTCATAATACATAATCAAGAGTCCTATTCAAGCAAATTAAACAGTATCTACTTTTGGGAGTAGTAGCCAGACTTTTCTCCTGTGCTGGGACAGTTAAAATGCTGTGTAAGACTGACCTAAACAAAGATCTAACTTAAATGCTGATATAGGATCAGAGTATGTAAGATAACCAGCTGCTCCAAGACTCTTGTTCTCCACTCTGCAAATGTGATGTATGCCAAGAACACACATACTCTAAGCACCACAGATGCCACACAGGTAGACAAGACATTGCTGAAAACCCAAGTACACAGTCACACAAGCGTTTGCAGACATACATATTTGTGTGTAACATATTTGCACAATCATAATCACACGTGTTTACACACACATGCCTACAAAAGCACACGCACAGTGACACAAACTGACATTCACATACTCACATTTACCAATTTAAGAAAAAGCTTTTATTGTTCTATAATGTTTTTTCATATTGGAGTGTTTAACGTAACACCAGAGACAGTGTGTGTGTGTGTGTGTGTGTGTGTGTGTGTGTGTGTGTGTGTTTAGTTACTATATATTATGTCCTTCACTTACCTGTGCAAAGCCCACCCCCTCTTCCCGCCTCACTCCCTCTCTCTCTATCTTCTGTATCCGTCTTAAGATGTTGGTGGCTGTTTTCTTGTGTTAACAGAGTTGTTGTGTTTTGCTCGGTGTTCAGAGAGGCAACATGGCCCAGCAGCTCTCTGTTCATTTTGACCTTGTTCAAACCCCCAAGTGTTTTTCTGTTTCTCTCCTTTCTTTCTTCCTTCTCTTTCTAAGGTTCCTGTTTTCCCATTCATCTCACAGTCTGCCTCTGTGTCTGTTTTATCCAAAGTGCAGTGCAGTCGCCTTTAGAGTCACTGTCTCTTTGACCTAAGACAGATCAGGATGGCAGTGTGTGACCATGGAGGGTTAGGCTGTTTCTGCATTCTGCTTGGTGTCTGTCTCATTTTCTGTCTCTTGCTCTTCTCATTGCCTCTCTCTTTCCACATTTCTCTTGCTCTGTGTCTAAATTAAACATTAGTTGAACTGCTGAGCACCGGCTTTGATGGACAGTGATAAAGAAGTAACATTATAGTAACAGTAACATGACATGGTGCTATACGACTCCAGGGAATGACAAGAGAGAAAAGCACCATAATCCATTTTAATTTCACTGATATCATTGTATTGAGGGAGAGAGAGAGAGAGAGAGAGAGAGGCAGAGCGAGAGGGAGAGGGAGAGGGAGAGAAGTGAGATGTCTCAGACCAGAGACTGTGCTCTAGCTGACTGCAGTGTCTTGTGGTGACCTAGTTGCAACCTCTTTGAAGTCCACAGGCTGATCTCTCTCTATAGGCTGCAGAGGAGATCTGCTGCATACAGCTTTATTAGAGCAGGGTGGAAAAAGAGGGAGGTGAATCCAATTCTGGGGGTCTTGAGCCTGCCCTAAACCTCCCTTGCCACTGTTAGATGTGTGCATGTGTACATTACATGCGTGTGGTTTACGTGCCAGTTTGTACATGCACACAAGCGTGTACGTGTGAGATTTAAGATATGTGTTTGGCTCTGACTGTGCCGTCGCGAGCGCTATGTGTGTGCGTGTCTCTTTGTATGTAGCAGGTATTCCTTTTGGAACGTGTAGCTGTAATGTCAGGCCAAACACAGCCTTTATCCTTTAGCCCACCACATTAGGAGACAGTGGTGCATTGTCAGGAGAGCTGACCTAGAATAGTCCAATCACTCTACATCCAGCCCCCTGTCTGCCCTCTCCTGTGATCACCATGCTGCCAATGCCGCAGTCTATACTGTCTGTGCGAGTGTGTGTGTATGTGTGTGTGTGTGACCCAGTTCAGTCGCTGGTGTCGTCAGCTTGCCCCTGGTGAGGGCATGCATGTTAGGGCACAAGGCACAAAACCCTCAGATGTGTGTGTTCTGTTCAAGCACAGCTGCATATTTCCTATATCATCTGTGGTCTTTATTTCTACATTCTCTGACTGGATTAGCAGCTCCACAGTTTTCTCTCTGTATGTAAATGTCTGTCGCTGTCATCTGTAAGTGTTAATAAAGTTTGCGTACACTGACAATTAGAAAATGTCCCTTGTGTGTTCAGCATGTGTGTCTTAAGAAGGGCCACACAGGTGCGCGTTTGTGTGAATGTGCTGTTGAGCAACCCTGTCTCCTAGAATAAACGTTTATATATATCTTAGTTATTTTCTCTGCCTGGATTATTTTCAGAGGCAATGATTTTATAAGTGAGGGATGTTCTACATTTATAGACCAGAGTTGCAGGGAGGTGGGCGTATAAAGGGCAGGAATCTGACACCAGAGACTGGGGTTTGCATTGGTGGTTAGGTTAAGGCAACAAAAGCACTTTGGTTAAGGTTAGTAAAAGACTGTGATTTCAGTTAAATGTTAATAAACACATACTGTAGTGTGCTTCAGGTCACTGTGGACAGATACATTATTAACATTTCCTCATTATGTTGCTAGAAAACATAATCTGGCTGGCATTACGTAGTTGCTGTTGCAAATTAGTTGTATATAGATGTAATTTCTAGGAGATAGGGTGACACACACATACAGGTACACGCACACACATGCACACCATACGACATGGCCGCTCAGTGAACTCTCTCAATTATCCACAGCCTTTCTCCTGCACCCCTCCATCCCTCCATCCCTGCATCTTCCCACCTGCTCCCCATTGAGAGTCTGTGTGTGCAGACATACTCTGCTGGGGGCATGCTTAACCTTTTTCCTGCTGCACAACACAAGGAGACATAGACACACATGCTCTTCTTCAAGTTGGGCTTCAATTAAAAAATCCACTTCACTTTTTTTTCCCTCTTCCTTTCTCCTTTTCCTCCGCTCTTTCATTCCCTTCCTTTACCTTCTTTTTTAAGTTAGCCTGGGGCCTCGCAGAGCCTCATCAACCCTTTGCCTTGGCTAGATTGCATACAGGTACCCTCTGTGGCTATTTCAAATGACTTAATTAGCTTCTGAGTGCAGCGGGATGGTAGAAGCCGTCTCTCTCTCTCTCTCTCTCTCTCTCTCCTCTTCTTCCTCCCTCTGTCTGTCTCCGTCTCTCTCTCTCTGTCTTCAGAGAGAGAGAAAATGATTGAGCCCATGTGACACATTTAGTCCCTTGCCGACGTGGTTTCACTTTCTAGGTCATGCTCTGGCTGTGAAACTGACTGCCTATTACCTCGTAGAATAAGACGACACACACTGAGACACACAGAGACAGTGTGAAGTGCCTGAATGCACTCCCTCATGCATGCGCAAACACACATGCTTCATTCTATGTTCAGTATGATTGTCACTCTGCAATCTTTAGCTGTAGGCTACATCCACCCACCATCTTTTGTAATTGATCCGCTTTTTATTGATGCAATATTTATTAATTCCATAGCCAAACAGTGTGTGAATAGACAACTGGAAATTTGGTTGCTATGTGCTTAGCTAGTTTGGCATATTTGTTTGTTTTGAGGCTCAGACGCAATCCAACACTGTTTTGTTGTGTTAAGTCCCCAGGCATGAATTCCCATAAACACCAGTGATCAAGGTGTGTGCTTGTGTTCAGACTGTTGCTGCATCTGTGTTTTTATCACTGACAACAACGTCAAGGGCATGCCCCACTGCAGTACAAAAATTCCATGTTGCCACATCCATCTCAGCCCTGATGCTACACATGCACCACACATACTATACATTACACATGGGTACAACACACACACATACAAAAGGTAGCATGTCATTTCAGCTCCCCTTCCAGGGGACATAGAGAAAATAGAAACATGGATGTTGCCACCTTTGTTGTCCTCTGTTGTTGTTCATGGTTTACAAGCAGAGTCTGTCAGTCTGTATACAGCAGTGCAAGTGTTAGCAGTCCTCCAAAATGTCAGCTTCACAAACAATCACAAACTGTGTCAGAACTCTTGTCAATGACAGCTGAGGGCCCTGTACCTCTTTAGGCATTGTCGACTGTCTAGGTCTTGGAAGTTGGGGTGGAAAAGTTTTTGCTCCATAAAGCTTTATTGTAATGAAGTACCTGATGGAAAGATATGACCACAAGGATATGATCAGTGATGGTCATCAATGAGTAAATGAGTTCTCTCACCCCTCAGGGTAGGAACGAGATCTCAGGGGGTTTAGGGGAGCAATGTGCCTGTTAACTTCTGGCTCTCTGGTCCAGCTATAGCTTGCTGGCTAGCTTCAGGCCTGTGTTAAAATCCTGGGCCTGCTAAATTAAGTTGGGCTGTGTGCACAGCCTGTGGCTGCACACACATACACACATGCACACACAAGAGCAAGTGCACTTACAGACGCTTGAAGTCAAGAATTCACCCATACTACTGTGCACGAACACACACACACTTGCTCACATTCACTCTCCCATTACCCAATCTTAATTGGCTACCTTCCCTCTTTCTCTCTTCCTCTCTGTCTCTCTCTTGGACAGGCCTACAGGCCTGTTGGTACGCTGGCACACAGCAGCAGAGTTTGGGCGTGCGAGCAGGTCTGGGGGCGTGGAAGAAATTGGAGAGAGAAGCAATACAGATGGGTGCTAGGATGAGGTTTAGAGCATGATCAGGAGATGAAAGAAGGTAAATTATAGCTATGCCTCAATACAGAGATATTTCACACTTAATATCTAGGTTACTGTATTTTCACCAGCACATATGCAGGCCACTTGTTAAAGCCACAGTTAAAAGTAGAATAGGAGATGCCTTTCTCCTCTTCCACAAGCTGAGGAGTTGTCATGTGCTGTCAGGCAGCTTGTTCTCCATGTGCCTGTCACTGCTCTGGATAGGAGCTCTGGGTCCCAGCATCCTGCCAATTGGTGAACTGTGTGTGATTGTGTAGGTGTGTGTGTGTGTTTGTGTGCATGTTGCCCTCAGAGCACTTTGTTGATTCTGCTCTGCAGTGTCAGTGACACATTGAGCGGGTTCGGTGGGAGTCCCCTGGTTTCCCTCGTGCTGTGTTTACTCCATCTGTTTACTCCCCCAAAACACTTTGAAATCTATTACCCCTCTCTCTCTCTCTCTTTCTCTCTGTTTTTCACTCTATCTATCTCTCTTATTTACTCCTGACTTCTCTTGACTTGCCGTTTCAAATCAGTAGCTGTGTGGTAGTCAGGTGGTGTGCCTGTCGACAGCCAGCGCTCGTCTCCCCCTCAGCAGGAGACGGGATTGAGTTCCTCTCTCAGCCAGCCAGCCAGCCAGCTATCTTTTGCTTGTAAAGCCGGAACACATCCCTTTCCAAGATGGATATTTCCGCTATTGTGTTCCTGATCAATGGAATAGTTGATTGATAGACTTTGGTCAAAATAAAATTTGCCAAATGCACAGAAAGCAGTAATCTGGAATAATTGATTGTAGGGCCACCAGTGATTATTTTCAATTAAGCAATCAATTGTTAAGTTAAAAAAATATCAGAAAAATAGCCATCCAGAGCTCAAGGTCATGTCTCCAATCAGTAGCCCAAAACTCAAAGATATTCATTTCCAGTGATTTAAATTTGAGAACATCAGCAAACTCTTACATTTGAGAAACAGGAACCAGCCAATGTTTGACAATTTTGGTTCCAATACCAAATCCCTCTTTTGGTACTCTTGGATTTACACAGTTCTGAAATCTGTGTTTTCTTGTGAATCAGAAGTTTGAAAAAAAAAAGGAGAAGACATGATATAGTGTTGTTTGTTTGAGCTGGATTGGAGTCTGTGATCAGTAGTGTTGGTTAAACCAGTGTGTTCTGTGTTGGAATTCACTCTTTGTGTTTCGCTGTGGCCACAGGAAGTGGTCACTATGTGGGCTTGGATTCAGAGTAAATAACAAGAACTACTGAGCATATGAATCTTTACTTAAGATCACAGTAGTGATGAATGAATAAATGAGTGAATGATTTATATTCATTTGAAGATGAATATATGCTTTGCTTTCTTTTAAGGATACATCACAGTCTCCAAACTACATTTAAATTCATATTTAATCAAATATGTGTCAGGATTGTGAAATAACCATTGATTTTTCGTTTCCACACAGCATCACCTCTGAAACAACTTCATTAAGCTGTGTGCTCATTATGCACCATGGTACAGTTTTATAATGCCAGTCTTGAGTCTGTGTGTGATGGTATGAATTGATAGTTTACATACCCAATGCCAAGGGCACCACCAAGGGCTCATGAATGAGAGATGAAAAGGAGTAGAAGTGGAGCAGAGGAGGAAGAGAGAGATATCTTTTTTTTCTCATCCCTGCGACCGGCTAATTAGCCTGCTACACTACCAAGCCTGAGCTGCAGGGACAGGGTTCAATAGTTCACCTATCTACCACTGAGCTACAACCATGGTAAACCTGGATTACCTGCTCTTCCGGCTACCAAACCCCAGTATTACAAGTACCTGTCTTGTTCAGCAACCTGGAAATCAAATCAGTCCAAAGAGCTGGCCAGAAGGATTTAATACAGAAGCTGTTGTCCTGAGAGGAGGCATAGTTGCATACTCCATTATCTATGGGCATCATGGGAAAAAAGTTTGAGTGCCTGGGAAACTAAAGAGCTGGCGTGTTCCACAGTAGGGACACTTTTAGAATGAAAGACAAGTTAGGATTTGTTAATGGGATCAGATTTATGACTACTGTCATTGAAAATGGGATGTTATAAAAGCTTTGTCCTAGATGTGTCAGCTACGCCTGTTAATGATTAAAGGCTATTGATGATATGGACCGTCAATCAGTTTTTGTTGTGACAAGCTGAAGCATTGGAGATTAGCTCTCATCTTGATATTTGATATTTCAAGAACAAGTGAGGCTCCAGTACACCAGCCAATGATTGAGATTGGTTTTTAGATCCTATTAATATATTTGCTTTATATTCACATATGACGCATCAACGGGGTTGAGTAAAAAAGACAACTGGCACTTTTTGTGTGTTTACCTCAATTACTCAGTCTTAGATGTTTTTGCAAATTCTTCTGCAACAAACAAAAATGTAAATACATCACATAGACATACACCTGAAGTGTACCATCTTCCAGGTCTAGTTAACATATAGAGGAATAGGGATTACACACACACACACCATATACCATACGCATATTAACATCTTCATTTTGGTCTTAAAAGAGATATTTTGTGTAAGTTCCGGCTTTTGTGTTTTCTTTGTGTGTGTGTGTGTGTGTGTGTGTGTGTGTGTGTGTGTGTCTGTGTGTGTGAGGGAGGGAAAGTGAGAGACAGACTGATTGACAGAGACAGAGATGCCTTTAATGTATTAGAAAAACCATATAATAGAGAGCAGCATATTAAAATTCCATTCGTCTGTCCTCCCCATGTTCACACCGCCTTACTCATCAGATAAAAAAATCATCAATTATTAGTCTGATAATAAAAGTATAGTGCACCTCAGCCAATGCAGAATTAGAGCACAAAACACTAAAAATCTGCTTATTAACTATTACTGGCAACTGAATGTGTTTGTCTGCATGTGTGTTTTTCTTTGTGTTATTTTTTTTCTCATCATACTACTTGATATTTTTTGTAAGAGTCTTCCTGCATTCCACTGTGTGTCGGTCGCACCAGCACTAGCCTTCTGTTGCTAGCAGAGCAGGGTATAGCAGAGTAGACTTGGAGGGTTGAATCGGGATAATGAAGTTGTCAGAGGCGTGTAGCATCGAGGCTGATGGGAGGGCCTGCCAGGCAGCCAATAGTGAGGCTGCGTCTGTGATCAGCCGAGCATGATGGGAGACCACCCTGCGCAGCGAGTGCTGAGGCCTGGCACAGCCCCCAGATCAAAGAGCTGGCCCTCTAATACACCAGCAATTAGAGAGATGCTCTAGCCTAACACTCACACACACGGAAATTTGTGTGCGCACACACTCATAGGCTTACACAAACTAACATGTGGATGCACGAAAACATAAACAAATACAGTTAGAGACAACACATTCAAGTGTGTGATGATGCACACTTTTATGCAGTATGTTTACCAAGAAATGTGCAGATGCATAGTTGCACACATACTACAGCAGCATGCACAGACTGACTGAGGAAGTGTAGCTAAAGAGAAAGTGAGAGGGGAATTAAAAAGGAAAAGAAACATGTCTCAGTTGTGTGAAGATTTTTTTTTTTTTTTAGCCCTTCATTCTCCTCTTTTGTGCTCCCCACCAGCAGGTCTATTTTCCACATCCAGGTCCATGCCTCTCTCTTCTCTTCCTCCATCCCTTCTCTTTCTCTTCGTTGCCCTTCTTTAGTTAAGATATCTCATTACTAACCACTTCTCTCGCCTGCCTCCTGTTAGCCTCCAGTGTTAGCTTGCTGCTCGTTCTCTTGCCTCGCCGCCTCTCAGTCTTTCCTCCCTTTCCTCTCCTCTGCTCTCTCCTCTGCTCTCTGCTCTGCCCAGGGTTCTTGTTTGACATTCAAGAGTGGTGCAGTGAGACTGCAATATCCTACATACAGATCTCTCTCTCTCTCTCTCTCTCTCTCTCTCTCTCTCTCTCTCTCTCTCTCATTCTCATTTTCTTTCGATCTTTCTCTCTCTTTTCTCCCTCTCTCATTTATTTCACCATCAGTCCTTTTCTTTTTAACCACGATATCCTTCACCCCTGCCATGCTCCAGTGTATTTTTGAAATAAATTTTATTAAAGGTGTAATGTATGTACATATATAAGAACACTAATGAAAATCTTTATCTCCTTTTTTTGCTTCATTGTTCTTCACAAACATCTCTGCCAGTCTGGCAGAATGGTGCACTTTTTTGTGCTTTGTTCTTTTTCTCACTGTTACAGGAAGACAAAAGGGGGTTCTTGATGTCAAATTGTTGTATATTTTCCATTGGTTAATTTAAAATGCTGATGCGTCCTCCCTCCGCCTTGCCTTGTTCCCCATTCTGCACCATCCTGCTGTGTGTCCCTGTAGCTTTGCGTGTATGTGTGTGCGTGTATGCAAGTGTGTGCTGCTGGAGGCGCAACTCCTGTATGCCCCGCTGACTTCTTGGTGAACTCCTCTCCTGCAGATTAAAATAAAGACAACGAGTGGAGGAGGCCAGATGAAGAACAAAGTTGTGTGTGTGTGTGTGTGTTTGTGTGGATGTGTGCAGGAACAGGGTGGGGGTGTGTGTGTGTTTATTAGCCAGATTGATGTGTTTGCACGTGTATGAGTGCACATATGTGTTTGTGTCTGTCCACGTACATGTATGTGTGTAGTTTGTGTGAAGTTCCTTGTGCTTTTACTTTTGTATGGAAGTGGCATATGTTGGCAGTGGGTGGCAGTGCAGGAAAAGCTGTTTAGCTGGTGGGGATCCTGAGTCACTGCATTCAGAGAAAAAAAAAAATCCCCCTTATGCTGTGCGTGGAGGACGCTGATCACCCCCTTTAAAAAAACTTTTGCTGCTCTTTATTGACAGCAGAGACATTCTTCCTTTGTTTTTCTCTGTTAAAGTCACCTCTTGCTAATGAGCTGATTATATGCCAATTTATACAAAGCAAAGGCAATTCATACAACTTGTCTGTTCATTATTTTATAATTATTATTATTATAAAGGGCAATGCTGTGTGATTTGTTTTAGCTGTGTACTTTGTAAGGCTAGATTAAGTGGAACACGGAGTAGAGAGTCATGATTTCTGCTAAAATGCAACATAAACTCCACTTGCTTGCCCATCTCATCGTGTGTGTGTGTGTGTGTGTGTGTACATATGCAATAACCAGATTAAATTTGATTAATCCATAATAAAAGCCCATCAGTATTACTTGGCGCATGAGATGCCTATTCCCATGCTGATATTTGTCTGTTTTATGTCCAAGATTTAATAATACACAAAGTATTTCTACAGATGTGGCAAATTTTAATAGGCATGCTTAACTTTCAGCAAGATCCTCTAAGTTTGTTAAATTGGATGGTTAAAGGTTCAAAGCTTAGGGCAGTATGCTTTGTAGCAAGGAGGCGCTACAAAATGAGAGCGAAAGAGGAATGATTACTTGGCATGGATCTACATATAGGGTCAGAACATGGGTCTAAATGCTGGGGCGCCAACTCTCTAAGGGAGTTTTGTGTGTCTGTAAAAGAAAAAAGAGAGACAGCAAGGGAGGGAGAAGGGCAGATGTTATATTGATGGCACGCCACGCTTCTCTTCTCTGTCCTGAATAATCATGATCCTGAGCTGATGGGGTGCTGCTTCAAAAAGATGAGAGTATGCGTGAACTGTGGATGAACTGGAACCTGCATATGAACCAAAGCTGGTGGTAGCCCAGCCCTGCAGCCATCCCGTTTCCCCAGCCGGGGAATTCCTAAACCGGATTGATGCTTAAAGGAGAATTGGGTGGGTGGTTGTATGGGGTGGGATTTGGGGACATTTATATCTTCTTAGATTCTTAGATGCACACACATGTTATTAAATTGTTGGTTTGATGTTAATTAAATGAAAAATGATAATTTGGTTATGTGTGCATTTGGTTGCTTTTGTGTGTGTGATGGGAGAGAGAGAGAGTGAGAGAGAGAGAGAGAGATTTGGTCAGGCTTGGCTGGCAGGTGAGCAGATGTTTGCTCCAGGCTGCTGTGCTACTAGGGATGCCCCCGAAACCCGGTTCTGAATTGGAACCGGTTCTGTTATTGTAAGAACCTGGGGTATTTTTAAGGTGGGTTCTTTTATCTGTACTTTTTTACATTTTGGTGTAATTTATTGTCACGCTGGAGCCTCCCATCTCTGTCTTGTCCTCAGGGCTCAGCTCCTCCACACGCACACACACACACACACACACACACACATACACACACAGCGCAGACAGCAGAGCAGAGAGGCCGTGGTGGAGACAGTGAACCAGGTGAAGTGAAAGATTACTCGAGTCGACGACAAGTACGCTTGTTACTGTAAGTGCAATAAATCTTCACGAGTAAAAAGCCACTACTTAATCAATACACTTGTTCAACAAGCATAAACATGTAGAAAAGCGATATTTTCATCTGTTCCGTCCACAGTCTCTCATCCACCGCTGCTATGTCTTACACAAGCACAGCACGCTAGTTTGGCTAATAGTGAATTGTTATGAACAAGCTAAAACAAAAGCTGTCTTTATGTAGCCTGTTTATCTTAGATTAGAGTCACGTATCTTAAAATTTGGCAAATTCTTGTAAACTTAGCTACTGGCTGAAATGGCAGCACCCTCTCCAAACCAGTCCCTCCTCCCTTTACTAGCAGGCAGGTCTTCTTTCTAAACTTCACTCAGTATTTTGATGTCAGGAATATTTATGTTATTGACATTTAAGATTAGTTTCCAGTGAGATGTTATTAAGTTTATATAGTGATTTTGCTGTTGTAAACGTTACTATTGCTGCTCTTGAAACAATATTTAGTTATATTTAAAATATAAATCAATTCTAATCCTGTTCTGAATTGATTGTTTTTTAAAATAATATATTTTTTAAAAAAGCAATTCTTTAGTAATGAAAAAGAACCGATAAAGAGTATCGATAAGAGTAGTAGTATCAATAAAATCCTAAGGATACACCACCTTTTGATACAACAGATTTTGTGGAACAGACATGATTTTTCTTTTATCCTCTCTCCATCCTTCTCTTTCTTAAACTGTCACCGTCTGCATTTAATCTCTGTAGGGTTTTTATCATTTCCCTGCCTCTCTTTTTCTCCTCCCACACTTGCCTCACTTATGTTTGTGTTTTTCTGAATAATATGAAACTTGAACAACAGATCCTGGGACAGATGTGTGAGGAGAAGGGACTGTTGTCCCAGATCAGACAGATAGGTGGCAGTATACTGTCAGGCTAGATCTACTATCTCTCTCTCCCCCCCTTCGCTCCCCCCTCTCCATCTGACTTAATTGGGCCCCGTTTTGTTTTCAGTCAGTGTTTCTTCTCTCTCTATTGCCTATCTATCTATTTGTCTGTCTTTCTATATGTACCTATCTATCTGTTTGTCTGTCTGTCTTGCTTGAGTTCCATATTAAAAACAGAAGAAATATTATATACCATGATAAATATCATAGTATATACATATATATCCATCCATTTCTGGAGGAAATCTTTATTTTCTTATTATCAAGTCATGGATTGAGCTGGATTTGTACCTTCATGGTCATCTTTAGCTCAAACCATCACACTATTTTCATCATTCATCTTCTCCTCTCGATCTCCCTCCAGGCTATCTTTCTATTTCTATGGACTCTTCCCTCATCTCATCTCCCCTGCAGGTTCTCCCTGCTTAAATGCTAAAATGCAGTGATGTTAGCAATCGTTAGTGTAGACGGGGCTATTCATTCTACAGTGTCTGATACAGGGTCTATAAAAGAGTGGATGGATAAGAAATTGTAGCACTGCATACCAGCTGTGACTCAGTACCATCAACTTAGAAATGATGTGAGCAGATAAATGCAGACACACATATACACACACACACACACACACACACACTGTTTGCCCAGATCAAGGCCGTGGCTCTGAGGGACTAGAGGGAGATCAGGCACAGAGAGCCTATGGAAATAGACGGCTTTGTCATGAAACACCCACCACTCTTCCCCCGAGACACACTGCTGTGGTGGTATCCTCACCTCGTAGACTTTCTTCTTCTCTTTTTCCATCCTCCCGTTCGCTAACCTGCATCTGACTCACAAAGGCACAAACATACGCTTCTCTCCCTCCTTTCCCATCTACCTTTATTGTCCTTAAGCTAAGCAGCTTTTGTGAGGTGGAAAGAGGAAGTAATTTTCAGTTGTTGTTACCCTCCAACTTAGTTGTCATCACTTAGTTTACTCTACAATAAACTTTACAAAAGATTCCTTTGCATTAACGTTCTGTTTAAGTGACTTTGTGGCATGTTACAAAAACTTGTAAGTTAATGCTAACTGAAATGTGCTTATATTGGTTTCAATTAGCCAGTTTAAACAAGTGGATGTTACTGGTCATGGACTTATTTCTAAAAAAAAGAAACAACAAAGTCTGATGATTTAAATTTGAAATATATGCTGTATGAATCAATTTCTTTCTGCTCCTATCCATTCCTTCTTTTCGTAAGCATCCGTATCTCCATCCTCCTTCCCTTTGCTAAGCAACGTACTGTGGCGAGCACTCAGAAAATCCTTGTATTGTGAGTCTGCTGCTAAAGGGAGGATTACTACTAGCTAACTGTTTGCTGTGTCACTGTGAAAAATGTGCAGGATTCGAAACTACTCAGAATAAACATACTGTATACTTTCCTTTTTTCCCCCCTACAATGTTAAATATATTTCTTTTTTTATTTTATATTTTTTTATTTTTTTGGTGTGCTATCAGAACAAAGATATCCTGTATTTGGCTTTCAGGTTATTGTATGTCAGTCAGTTTAGAAATTATTGTTTTCCTTCTAAGATTTTCTCGTACACTACATTACACAATAACATTAAAAAAAAAACCTAGATATTTGAGTATGTCAACAGGTCAGGGTGCCTTTCCAGAGATTTTCATCCATCCTGCAGCTGAATGAGCAAGAAAACAAAAGCTCATCTTTTTTACATCCTTTTCTTTGTGTTTACTCTTCTTTACACAGTATTTGCTTAAATCCTGTTCTCTCACATTCTCTAAATGCGGTGGATTCAACAACTATTTTCATTCCCTATCCACCCTTTCTTTATTTCCTTCTTATTTTCTTTGAAGCTTGGGAGCAAAGCAGTTGTGTGAAATGTTTAAGCCTCAGTGTGTGGCAGATGAAAAAAAAACACAAAGTAAAAACCGTTCCAGTCACTACTATTACTGGACACCTGGAGACTGTCCTTTCTGTCTTTCAATCTCTCTCGCACTCATGTCTCTTTCTCACTCTGGTAATGTTAGCAAACCCACCGTAGGCCTGCATCATAAGCAGATTATGAGTAATTGTAAGTGTGTATGTTTTTGAAGGGGGGTGGTGCACGGGTGAATGGAGTGTTCCTCCCCCCATCAAGTGGCTTTGCCTTCCCTGCTCGCCGCCCCACTGAGCTGGGTTTGATTCTGGCAGTGGCAGCTCTGTCAGAGATCAAAATGGGCACTCCCCCTATTGCATTCCCTCCCTCTCAGGAATACCTATATGGGTGATTGGACAGCTTCTGTGCTTGCACACATGCTGGTCATTGTAAGCACATATGCATAAACACACACTGCAGCTTCTACCTTCCACTGTGTTACCATACAGAGAATAGACAACCTCGTAATATACATATTTGAACTCGATACGGCAGGAGGAAGTATTGCGGCTTGCTTATTTCTTATTTGTATTTATTTCTTACAGCACAAATCTATTTTTTGCATAAAGGTTAGGTTTGGAGCCAGCCCTGTGTCCTTTTCTCCTCATCTCTCTCCTTCCGTTTTTCCATCCACCCATTCCCACCCCACACCTGAGAGAGTTGAGGGTCTGCCTTGCCCAAGTTGACCACATGTTTGCAGGGTCAGCCAGAGTAGCTGGGTGAGAGCCAGCCTGCTGAGAGCCAGGGCCAGGGCAGGCCAGGGTTTGGTTTGACCAGCAATGAGACCTGGAGTGTGGGTAGAATGAGATGGAGGTGGGGGCGGGACTGCGGAGCTTGTATCCTGCAGATTAGAGCGATACACCATGTCCACACACAGGATGGGCTTTTCAACATACCACTACCCTGGCCGTGACTCCCTGAACTCGGGAAGTGTGTTACAACTGTGTGTGTGTGTGTGTGTGTGTGTGTGTGTGTATGAGTGTGTGTGTGTGTATGTGTGTTGGGGGGGGGGACGATGTCAGAAAGAGGCATGTACACTTTTTTTCTGATGGGTAATGGCAGCATAAACTTTTCACCCCACTTTCTCATGTGATCTGACCAGCATTCCACGGAAAACGCATGCGCCTTGCTCCTGTGCTGAGTGTGTATGTGTGTGTGTAGCTTGTGTGTGTAGCTTGTGTGTGTGTTTCTGAGCTAATAGCAATAAGAGCGGTGGACTGTGGATTACCTCTAGTTCAGACAATTATCTTTCCACCAGTCAATTCAAGGTCAGTTTTTCAAACCCATTTACTCGCCAGCAAATATGCTTCAATCAGGTGTGTCTGAATGAAAGCGCTGTTTCAAACATCTCAACACACAATGTTTTGTTTTTCTTACTTCACCTTTAAAAATTTATAGTAAGTAGCAGTTTAGTTTTTATAGTGGCTCATATTATGTATGTTTTTCTGGAGGAGAGTTGTAGATTCCTTCTTAATTTTTGTATGCCAACCGCTGCATGGGCTCTTCACATGTATGTGTGTGTGTTCTTTGAGTTTGTTGCTCTGCCTAATAGCTCTGGCAAATGAATGAGGCCTGATGTTTGGAGCTTATTTAATAGGCAGTGCGCGTGCATGTTTCTGCGCTTGTGTGTGCTCATTCTTTAGCAGTGTGCCACGTCTCAAGCCCCTTATTCTTGGATAATTGTGCTGCAAGTCCTCAGCCTCCCCTTTAGCCTGAAAACCAAGCTCATTGCGGCCCCCAAAGAACCCCCCCCACCCACAAGGTAGGGAAAAAAAATCCCAAGTTGTCCTTGTGCATAAAAGTAGATTCTACTCTCCAACACCTTTTCAAATTAATATTTGTGATGGGCGCCATTCTGCCAGTCCCAGTTTCTGTTCCCCGCCTTTGTTCCTGCGTTTGATGTAATGGAGGCAAGGACAAAGAGGAGAGCAGGCAGAGTGTGTGAAAATGGTAGTTAAGTGGGCTTAAGGGCTCCTTCAGTACCTTCTGAAAGGCCTGGACCCTGAATAGGACCCTCGCACTGCTAAGCTGTGGTGCAGTAAACAAGACAGGTCCAGCACAAAGGTGCGTCTCAAATGAGCACAGACACCCTCCTCCTCTTTTGACTCACCCCGCCTCACCCCAAACTCCCACCCAACTCTGACATCTGGCCAATCCCAAGATCTGTCTGAGTCCTCACTCGTTTCCCTCCCCCTTTTTTTTCCCCCCTTCATTTTTTTGCTCTCCTTCATATCTTTTCTCTTGTTCTTTAGTGTTTCTCTGCACTCTCTTCTGGTGTGTGTGTTTGTGTTTTGTTGTGCTGGTCCCGGCTGGACGGCTTGCTTCCCCTAGCCTGCCTTGTCCCCAGTGCTTGGGCGGTTCGGCTCTTTTGTTTAGTTAATTGCAATGAGTATAATGTACTAGTCTCTCGGAGGTCCACGAAAGACAATTAGACAATCCCAAGAATTTAATGAGACACCACCAGCCCAATCCCCCATACTCTGCTTTGAGAAACACCCTGCTCTCCGTTGGCACCGACTGTGATGTAGTGAGGAGGGGGTTGTGATGCAGGTCCCTGTCTGTGTTTGTTTGTGTGTTTACCAGATTGTTAGTCTGCCCATCAGAGAAATCACCAGAGAATGAAAAGACCCAGAGAGATAAAATACAAAGGCAAAAATAAATAAATAAATAAATAAATAAAATATATAATAAATAAAAAAAATCTAGATTTAATTCTACATTTATATGGCACGTTTCCAGGCCTTTTACACCACGGGATTCTCATCTGAAGAATTGCTCTTCCTGGACAGGACAGACTTCCCGGGAATGTCCATGTAATTATTAAGAGCGATTATCCTGTTCACCCGGTGAAGGGACAGAGCACTTGACAGTGTCATCCCCGAAAGGAAGAGGGATGGCTGGGGGGCCTGGGTGATAGACGAAACCTTGGGTGGCCCTTTTAAGGACTTCTCCCCACTTCTTTCTCTCGCTTTTTCTCTGTCTTTTTTCTCTCTCTATTATTTCTCCCATGGTGTTCCCTTACTCCGTCTATTTCTGTCTCTGTTTCTGTCATACATTCCATCCTCAACTTTTTCCAAGACCTCTCCCTGGATCATGCCAAGATAGGGGCAGCCTTTAAAACAGTGGAATTATCCATAAGTGATTCATTATATCTCTCTTCACCTCACATGGAGATTAATTAATAATATCACTCTGCCACTGTCAAGTGCCTGTAATTCACAGCCTTAAAACCTACACGTGTACCACATCGTGAAGGGATGAGTTTTTTTCCTTGTTTTCCCTTCCTCTCCTCTATTCTTTATCCCATTCCTTTGCTTTTTTTCCTCCCTGGCTAATCATGGTGTTACAACAAAAGACGGGGCTCCATTATTGCATGTGTGCGTCCCAGAAGAAAGGAAATGAGAACGGGACAGAGGGTGGCCGTGGCCTGACACCGCACTATTAATCTTCCAGTAAAGCCTTGTCAGGCAGAAACGGACACAAATGGATCACTCCCATTAACTGGGGGAGTGTAGGTAAGGGCTTTAACAAGCGTTTACCAGAGTCCATTTTCTCACTAATGAAGAGGGGGAATACGCGACCTCCCAGCCAAATCTGCCAGACCGCACTTAAAGGTCTGGATGGAGGAGAAAAGGGGAGAGGAAGAAGAGCCAGAGGAGGAGACAAGAAGAGAATATGTGAGCATGGATAAAAAGCTCTGCTTGCAGTGCTGACATGTCGTATCAGGTATGGTGAAATGTTTGGTCCACCCCCAACCCCATGGCAGTGAAAGGCCTCTGCCATGGGGCAGCTGTATTCTCACCTCCAAGACGTGTGAACTTCAGTCTAGATCATCATGGCTGCTTCCCACCATGGTGCAGGAGAAATCAGAAAGGTTAAATACCTCTTGCCTTTCTGAAAGTCCAGCACTGTCATCTAATCCCTTCCTGCTAGTATGACCACATGCAAGCTAAACTGTGAACAGCCATTTGTGGCTACAATAGATTCAGACTCACAGTTTGTCCTGTGGCCTTCCTTCCAATTTCTGTAATAGATATTCGGGCACAAGGGTGCACAGTTGTCGCATTCTTTGACACCCCAGTCTTTTGGGAAAGAGACAGAGGGCCCCTACGATAGGTGTCATCTCATAAGGGGTTTGCATTTATGCGCTATGTTTTAAACATGTGTCTGTCATCCTCCCGAGCTGTCTCCCGAGCTGTCATGTCTGTGGCCAGAGTTCTGTCCACACAGCCCTGAAACCTGCTGGTACTGTGGCACAGCTCTCCGGGATGTCTCGGCATCACAACCACGATCCCAGAGGGCTGTGTGTGTTTTTTTTTTTTATACATGTGTATATGCATGCCTGGTGTGTGTTTGTATCTGTGACTTAGAAGGAGAGAATTGGACGTTGAATTTCTAATGCATGATGTCCCTCGTCCCTTGACACGAGCTGGATGGGCAAGTGATGGTTTGGAAAAAGCCACATGATAATAAGAGATGTGCTGGAAACATATCAAGGATCAAGCTGTGGTGGCACAGTGAAATTCATCACCGCCCCTCCAGATGTCAAAGTGTTTTAGTTTAAGTCTGTGAACACGCGAACAGATTCTTCAATAATCAGAGAAGTTGCTCTAAATATACCAATAATGGATTCTTCTACTTATTTACCCACAGTGGCTTTCTCCAAAATGATGTCCGTGCATGTGCTGTATGATTGTCTTTCCGATTGTCTTTCTCCTCAGCTATGAAACCCCCGTGTGAAACTCTGAAACTCAAATGGTTGACAAGGCAGTGATGTCACTAGATGGATGCATTTGGCTGTTATTTTCCTTTGTGTCAAGCAGCTGTTAACAATGACACCAGTTTCCCGGCTATGGTCAGATCAGCGGAGCAACAGTCATTACGACCCAAGCGATACAAGAGAGTGAACAAGAGAGGGGAGAGGAAGAGAGGTGCGGCTCAGCCCGTTTGTCTGTTATCACAGTCTCTGTATTCCACAGGCTCCCAGGGGAAACTATGAGACAAGAGGAAGACTTCACCTTCCTCCTCTCAGACCCCCCCTACCCCGCACCATCTTTCCTAGCACTCCCGCTCCTCAGCAGCCCTCCCCTCCCACCCCCACGCCCCAAACATTTTTAATTATATCTTCTCCCAAGTAGTGCGGCTCAGTAACCAAGGAGCTGACATTGATGCATGTGCTGATAAATCCGCAAACACTGGAAACAAGATTAACAAAGATTTTGAGGAAAGGGTGACAGCTAATTTTGCGCAATGGTCGGCGCCTCATTCAAGAGTGATGTTTTTGATAGAGCGAGCCACGCCTGAGAATTCATGCCCCACACAAGGGAGGGGGATGTGAACGTAGCACGAGTAGTTCCGCGGCATTTGCACTTTTTAAATTGTTCCTTTTTTATCTTTCCCACTCGCCGTCACTTCAGTAGTCTGTCCTAGTCTTTCAACTCCCCCCGCCGAGTATTCTGCTTGTTTGTTTTTTCTGTTTTTTCATCTTGTTGATAGTGCACCCATAACTTCACATAACATAATCATGTCCAACATAATTGGATAATTCACTTTACTTGATTGTCAACACATTTTGCCACACATTGCATAATTCATATTACTGAGTGAACCAGGAAACATAAGAAAACATTAACTGATCAATAAGATAGTGTTCATTTTTTAATTTTCTGTTTCCCAAATAACACAACTGCTCAGTGATGACCACAGAAATGGCTTAGGAACAGACAGAACATTCATTCAGCTTTTTTTGTCTGTCTGCGGGCATTTATTCAAGCGTTTATGTGTGTGTATACGTGCCAGTGTAATCAGTGTGATCTAATCAGCAGTGTGTATTGTGGAGTCGGTGACATACCACTCCAGGCCTGTGGCCCTGGTGTCTCTGAACTGACTCTCAACCCACTGAGACACCGATACACGCTCCTGAGAAAGATATCAGTCTGCCTCATCACACACACACGCACACACACACCACACACCACACACACCACACACACACTAGGACAGAGAATAAGGAATAAGATAACAATCATACTTCCACAGCTGATTCTCTGTTTTCTCATCGAAGAAGCCACACCACCCTACCTACTTCTTTTCTCTCTTTCTCCTCTCTGCAGCCAATTTCAGGTCTATACAGTAGAAACATGTTGTAGATTTCTTTTGTTCTTTTTTCCTACCTCCTTTTTTCTCTTTCTTTTTTTTCCCCCCATCTCTTTATGTGATGTCTCCCCTCTCAGAATTGCCTCCCCTGTCTTCATTTGTAGGCAACTGACAGCTTCTTTCACTTTTTCTTTGTCAATTTCTCCTTCTCCCTCTCTCTCTGTCTCTCTTGCTCTCTTTTTCATCTGTCCCCCCCCCCCCATCTGCTTTCGCTTTTGTTTGTTCGGCCCCTCTCCCATCCCAACTTGATAATGAGGAATGCAGTGTGACCCTGACCTCCATCGGCCCTGCAACCACCTCCGACCCCTCCAGGTGACCTCCAGTCCCTATTTTGACAGCTTGATTAATTACCTAGTGTTATGATTTATGAGAAAAGCAGAATGTAAAAATAATAGACAACAGGTGGTCTTAAAAAAAAAGTAGTAGATTTGAAAGAGCCTCTAGTGAGGATTGTGGTGGTGGTGGGGTTGAGGGGGTTGGACTGTGTGTGAAAGAGAACTGAAGAGAGAGAGGATGTGTTTTACAGCCGCTTTCCATGGCTAATTGCTTTCAACCGTTTTTGAAGGCTACATCGGGTTAATAGGAAAATGTCTATTGCTCCATGCATGGTTTCCTTAGTTGCCATAGCATGGATTTCTCCACGTGTATTTGGCCGTATGGTGAGAGGATGAAGGGGATTCCAACATACATGCGTAGCTCCATGTGTGTGCTGTGGAGCATAAACCCAGCCATGTGGTAATGACACTATGGAAAATGTGCTGGAACACACAGACACACACACATATACACACAAATATTCTCCACCACCTCTTTTTCTAAGTTACATCCTGTGAAAATAAGCAGAGTAAATGGCAGGACAGAGAAGTCACAGTGTTTACCCTTAACACTTCAAACACAGCTTGTGATTGGCTGTGGCGACCTCCCCTGACTCGAGGACCTGTGGTGCAGCCCCACTTAGAGAGAGGTCAGACTCTCTTGGACTATTGGACTGTGTGTATGTGTCACTGTGGTTGTGAGTGCGCTAATACTGTGGCCTTCAAATTTATTGCCGGTTGCATGATTGTAGCCTGTTACACTCTCACAACGTACAATGCCGTTGCAGATAGAGATGAATTTACACATATAAGATATCAAAATTAATCTCATGAAAGGTCACATTTAACATGAAATATCTCACACACACACGCCTCACATAGCAACAGTCAGCACTGTCGGCAGGACCACCAGTTCTCTCTGTGGCTCTCCCTCCTAGGTCACAATAACAGGGCAGGGGTGAAGGGATTTCTCTTTGACCTTTGACCCATGGAGGTCATAGTGTTCCTGTGATGTTCAGTAAGATTAATACCCTGGACGCAACAGCACGGTCTCATTATTCACCAACACAGTGCAGATTACTGGGAGATGACACCCAGTCCAGCACACTGACACATTTTTTTCAGCACAACTAAGTGGTCGAGAATCAATTTTCCAAATAAAAAATACTGTGGTTTTTCTTCATGAATGGCACATTCTACATGCCAACTATTAACTATTAAAACATCATCGCAAAGTTATTTCTTTTTTTAACCAGATGGATGTACTGAACCGTAAAAAAAATCTTTGTAATTTACCATGGCACACACATGTACTTGTGTATTATTTCACCATGCTGATGGGTATGGGCCTATAGGTCTGTGCATACACATGCTTGCATACATGTGTTCATGTGTCTGCAATGTTTAGATGTGTCCTGCCATTGACCCTGGCGGGCTCAGTCTGTACATATGGTCATGCGTCTCACACCCACCGTGTGTTCATGTGTGTTAACTCACTAACTACCTGTCCAGATGGTGAAGTAGAAACATTCATCGACAATGTACTTTAACAATTCATGTGTTGGGGCAAAGTCTTTACTTCAATCGAACTTACTGTTAACGCACAGCCACTGTTTTATCATCATCAGAAATGGATATTTTACTGTCATGGCAGAGGTGCCTCACTTTTGACTGGTCTTGTGCAGCAATGTTTTTACTTCTTGAAATTCCCAGCGTCATTATAATCATCATCTTCGTTTAAGATCATACTCCTTCCTTCCTAGGCCCACTGAACTCAGGCTTTGTCTTTCTTCCTTCCGTGCACAGTTATTAGTGGCCTTCAGGACAGGGTTACTCCTGGGACTCGTCTTGTCTTCCTTCTTTTTGTAGCTTTTCTGCCTCCCCCCCTCCGCTCTCCTCTCTCCTTGATTCATACATTAAATAGTTAGGCAGGAGGGCAGGGAGGCACCTATCATTCCATGATCTATATCTCTCTGTGCCCTCATTAAAAATACATGTGTATGCTTAGGGGAGACAATATAGAATATATAAATCAAAATGCTAACGGCATCAGAATAAGCCTCCTGTATTTATTTCCCCATAGCTTTCCCTCTGTGGGCTGAGAACTCTTCCTGCTTACTGTATTTCCTTTTTTGTGTATGTGGCAAGCACATGTTTTATACAATAATATTAAACTAGACTGGAAATATTTGTTAATTTATTATGCAACTGATTTGATCATCTGCCCAAGCAACACTGCATTTTTTTTTTTTACTTTTCCTAATTGTTAAAAGATTGCAACGTAAAGAGAAATAATAAAACTTTAGGAAACATTCATACATTTACATGACTGCTAAGTGACCACAGAGCCGATTTCCCATGTGGTGACACCGCTCTAAATTTCAGTGTCTTTGAGTTTACATTCACAGTTGCGTCTTTGCAAATGACACGCTGTTCCTGTGTAAAAAAGTTGACAAATGACTTGTGTAACATTTACTTGCACAATCGATAGCTCTGACAATTTCCACCTGGACGGTGATTAATGCTACATCCACCCCCAATCTACCAACCCCCACCCCCAACCCTGCACCTCCCTCTGTGTGTGTCGTGCTGAGAGCAGATGAAGCAGGCCTCCGAACTCTGTGTGTGTCAGCGAACATGTGTGTGTGTGTGCGTATTTATGTGTGTTTATGTGGCAGTGTCTGCCCAGACGCTCGGATGCTTCCTCTTGATCAACCATCAAGCATAGATTCAGTGACGTTGAATATAGAAATAATTACATAAACTGGCCTCGGCGTTACACTGAGTGAGTTACTCAACAGTTTGTGTGTGTGTCATTATGTCTATCCTTTCACAAAGGTGCTGAAAATAGACAGGTCGGGAGGAGCAAGACAGGAAGAGAGGAATAGAAAGCGAAACAGAGAGAAAGAAATGTAAATGCGAGCATGAAAAGAAGCTGAGGCATCAGGGATCAGAAGCTGTGCTATTCTCTTCACTTCCTCCACCCCACTGCTCCACTTTGAACTCATTTATAAATATTCAGCTCCACATATAAACAATATCCAAATGAGCCCAGACATTCATGCCAAGGTTAAAAACTCTGCTGCTTATTACAGACACAACTACTTGACTAGCTCAAAAGGTTAGCGTCTTATTCTGACCTAAACTATTTGTGCTCATTAAGATCAAGAAAAAGATAATCATTACCACAGAGTCTTATTTACTTTGACCAAATTAGTGAACGACTACATTAGTGGAAGCGAACACCGAATGTAGTCTTTGAACTTGAAGTGAAAAGTTGAATCCGGAGAAACTTAATTAAATGTGTACTCTTTATGAGAGGAGAAACCAATGCAGTGGGCAATTTGTTCAAAATTAACTCAGAGAGCAGATGGGGAGATGAAGCTCCAGTGTGTCTTACTTTTCCTACGTAAACATTTATGTTGGCTGTTCAACTGATTCGCTGAGCATACAGGGATGTGGGGTTAAGCGGTGGATCCAAAAAAAATGCAATTTGAGCTGTATGAGATGTATCGTATGTATGTAGTGCGATTCGTACCACTTTATTCAGAGGAAACATGTCTTAACCTAAGTTGTAATTTCACCCTGTTATTTTTTCCATGTATTACTTTAAGTTTTGGTGTCTTTTTTGTGAAACTGAAAGATAATGATATTTAGTTACATTTAGGTCTTCTCTGGCATGTCCCCCGGGTATCCGTAGTTATCAAGAGGATGATTGATTTTCTGCTGACAGGCTGATGACAATCCTGTCTCATCCCTTCTCACATGACCCCTAAGATCCACACATGTCTTTTCATAGCCCCTGTGGTATAGTAAGTACTCTCCTGCCCTTCTGCTCTCAGAGAAACATAGCTGTGTGCTCAGAGGGTATGGGGGGTCTCAGACTGGTGCTGTGTTAAAATGAGAAAGGGGGCACCGTGACTTAATCTGACACTACTGTGCGATCTGTGTGGTATCTCAGCCTCAGGGAGAGGGGGAGTGGGAAAAAAGAGAGAGAGAGAGAGAGAAAAGAGGGGGATTGGATGGATAAAGGGGCCCTGCACGCCGAAAAAGCTCACGTAGAGATGGAGACAGACAAGGTCATACAGAGCATGGTGGCCCTGACAGGGAGACAGAACAAGAGTGTAGTCGTTATTACAGTATGTACCTTCCCTCTCAGCTCCTTCATGCCTCTTTATTGAGGAACAGTCTACCACCCCCCTCCCTTTAAAATGTTTTTTTTTTAACTTATATTAAATGTCACTGCAACCACTTGTAACTAAAAATGCAAACAAGATGCAACGGCAACGCTTTGCTTTCGATTATTTTCCAACTTAGCCTTTCTTCTCGGTCAGCCATTGTGCCTCGTTCAGACCTCAAACCCGACTGCAGCCTGCAGACATCCCTCCCCTCCTCCTCCTCTTATTGGGTATGCCATGCTGGGTGACCCTTTCCCCCTTGTCAGTCAAGCCTTAGTAGCGAATCGGGAGCTGCGTATTGCTGAAACAAGGAAGTGGAGTGACGGCTGTTAAGAAAAGGGAGTGTTGCTTGCCCTGATCTTAACAGCCCCCCGACAGAAAACTAATAAAATAAGCTGCCCAAGAGCCAATTTTAATAGACACCTATAGACTGCATGCTGATTCTTGAGACATTATATGCATGCATACGGATACAAAAATGCATTAAAATACAAGTGCGATGCAATGAAGAGCATTTATATGCTCCTATTCAGCCACACATACAACCTCAAATTCACGCAACCATACCATCCACTTTTCTCACTGCATGCACCCGTGACCGCTATCAGCCATGCTTTGTACCTGTCAAGTGCTGTCCTTTTCCCTGTGCCCAAAGCCCTGCTCACTACATGAGAGCTCTCACATCAAAGCTTCGCTGAGCTCCACACGCACAGATGAAACACCCTCTCACTCCGGCCGCCTTTCTCCCCGCTCCCGCACATTAGACACATTTCATTTCATTACAACGCCACTGGAAAAATAGAGGTGCTGCTGTCTTAAAGGGACATCTTATTTACTCTCCCTCACACTTGTGTACTCACTCACGTGCGGACACAGACACAGACACACACGCTATTTGCTAATAATGTGAGTGGAAGGGAAAATAATGATCCGTTACCATCAAAGTTCAAAGTGGACAAACGGCATCCAATTTAAGCATAAAGAGGACACATCAGTGTCATCAAATAGTATTGACAATATTGTTAAGACAGCATGTTATAGCTCTAATTTTGTAATAATAAATCACGACTAATGCTCAAAAATTTTTTTAAATTACAGCTTCATATATGTATTCTTTTTTTTATTTAAAAAAAATTCCCAATACCTTTTAGATTGTAAACAGAGTTTGGTGTTTTTTTTAAGAGCTTCACAATGCCGTATGTGGATAGATGGGGTGATGATGGAGGAAGGGTTTCATCACGATGATGAGACAAGCGCTGGTTTCCGTAGCAGCGGCAGCCTTTGTTGTGCTATCTGGTTCGGGACAGGCCGACAAAGGAGTGCTAAGGAGCGTCCGTAGCGGGGTGATGGGGGTCGGGGTGCCCCCCCTTAGAGGGGTCGGGGCGACCCTCTTGACCGCTGGCCCCAGGGCAGGGATTCAGTGTGGTGGTGGCACAGGGGCACCCACAGGGCATGGGAAGAGACTTAGCCTACACGCTGCAGCAGAAAGACAAGTCTGACCCAACGCTAGAGGACTGTGTGTGTGTGTTTTATCTGAGACAGTGTGTGTGTATAGGACAAAGGCAAACTGACCCAATGTTAGAAATCTGTGTGAGAGAGATTTAGTGGCATAAAAAGCAGGGTGACCCAAGGTTTGCAATGTGCATTTGTGTAAGATTCAGACTTTGACAGCACATCACAAAACAAAGATCAGATTTAGCCAGTGTATTCAGAGTGTGTGTGTGTGTCGGTGTGTGTGAGACTTAACAGTTAGCGCAAACACACAAAGACTGAATGACCTACCTCTAGAACAGTGTATGGTAGAAAGATTTAGCTGTCACAAAACAACGCAAAGACTGGGATGATGAACATGAGTTCTGTGGGAGAAATTAGGCGTGCGGGATTTGAGTTGTTTAATTTGAATACCATGTTTTTTTCTTTCAACACATTTATTTTTTATGTAGATCGATTTAGTATGTCCAATTAGCCAATCATAGTGGCATGTTATAATCTATTTTTAAACTCTTTTTTTATACATAAGAAAAAAATACAATTATCACATTTATAAAAGAACCATATTTTAGTTTGAGTTCAAATTTATTTCAAAAAACGTCAAGAAAGAAACTTCCCCATTTGCTATGTCGTGCTCAGTCCACTTGCCTCAGACTCATGGTTGTGTATTTGGTTGAGAAGAATAAGAGGAGGAAGTGGCTGGGCAGGGAGAGCAGTGTTGTCCTGACATCAAGATAGACCTCTCAGTGTTCAAATAAATGATGGTTTCCGACATAGAGGTGAACTCGGCGGCCCTGCTCCTCCAGACTAAGTACGCCGACAACACTGGTTGCCTTTACAGCAATGTCCTTCTGGGTGACTGGACAGCTGAAAGGGTTAGCACTGTTAGCTCGGTTAGGTGTGTTAGCCTCTCCAAAGGAAAGGCCATAGGCTATAGGCCACTAAGGGTTGGCATAAGGACGCTAAAGGCTAGGAACCAGACTACTTGGGCCACTTGAGGTTAGCATTAGAATGCTTAAGGCCAGGAAGGGTTATTGACCAGTCAGGGTGAGGCTAAGAGTGCTGAAGGCCAAACACCGTTGTAGGCCACTCAGGGTTAGCATCAGAACACGTGGACCAGTGTTGCTAAACCATTAACTTTTGGCCTTGTGAACCGGGATTAGGGGAAAGGAAAAACGCACACAAAGTGATGTGATAGTGGTTGAATGCAAGAGGTTCTTCCTGTTCTTTCTGTCTTTCTGTCCTAATTTGGGGAATTTGTTTACAGTGTAGTGTGCTTCTCATTTTGTCTTTGTTTAGTTTTTTTTTCATATTCATATTTTAGTTTAGTTTTTCATTGAAACACTAATTGATTTTAAATTGTGTCATGTTGCTCTAAGGTTTTTGCCACAGGCTGAACTGGTCTTGTCAGTTATTTTATCAGGCTGCCACCAGTGGGCAGTGCCACAAAGCTGGTGTGGATCCGGTTAGACTACATTTCTCTGTCTCTCCTTCCTTCTCTATGTATCTTTGTCTTATCTTTTTTACTATCCATCTATCTCTCCTCTCTCTGTCCCTCACTCTTTCTCCCCTCTTTGTCTCTCTCTCTCTTTATTTTCCGCTCTCCCTCAATCGCTCCTGCTCCTTTTTCATCTGGTCATCCATCTGTCTGCATGTGCACTTGTGTGTCTGAAATTCAGTATTTGTGTGCAAATGTCTCTGTGATGTCTGAAGGCTAAATTTAATCTCTCTAATAGATCCTAAACCATTACCTCTCCAACTTCACCCCCACCGCTTTATATGTATGTACATATACTCACAAACTCATGAAAACACAGGTAATCTACCTAGATATAAATCGTTTGCCAAATCGCCCTACTTATCTCAGAGAGAAATACAAAACTGAAATATATTTCATCATCATATAGTTGCTGCTATCTACCAGAAAATTTTCAAAAGCTAAATACATTTGTTGAATTTTAAGTGACATTTTAAAGCTGATGAAATAATGAGAAAACACATACTTTAAGTTCGATCACGTTGAATTTCCATCCCACTTAAAAAAAGCCTCTTAAGATTATTTTGAAGAAAATACTATTACTAAGTTTTACATTACAAATATACCCAGTAAGGGAAGGATAGCCTTGTCTGAATCTGAAAGGGAGTGAGAATCAGACTAATTTTATAATCTGAATAAGTGAGAAAGTGTCATTTTGTCGTTGTCAACACACGGCAGGTGCTAAGGGAAGGGGTGTGTGGCAGGTTTGATGTCGATGGGCACAGGAGGGACACACACACACACACACACTGCGTCAACGGAAGACAAGCACATTGTGTTAACACTTATTAAGGAAGAGAAGATGTGCCGCCTTGAGAAGACAGTGTGTGCGATGGCAATTTGCAGTGGAAGCTGAGCGACGCCGCCTCTCTTAACTCTCTCTCACATCTCCTAAAGGTCTTTTTGTCAGCACTGATATCTTTCATACTCCTTAGTGTGTGTCTTTGTGTGTGTGTGTGTTTACACAGGCACATACCCATACATTTGAGTCTTGGGGTGTGTGTGTGTATGTGTATTCACAATGGGGGTTGTGTGTGAAAAGCACAACTGCAGTGAAACAGGAATCCATCTATTTCCTGCTTAAGTTTCAGAGTGCTTGGGACAATAAACACAGTTAATTAAAAGGCTTGAAAGTTGAAGAAGTCACTAAAGGCTACAAGAAAACTTCCTTTTCTCCATAATACATTTCCCATCTGTCATTCTCTTTTATTATAACCACTTGGGTTTCTTTTTTCTTATATATACAGTATATTTCCTCTTTATTTTAGCTATTAATTTTAATTTTTGGCATTTTGAAGTAATGTATCAGCTATCAGTGTTTATTCAAAATTAGTTTTGGTGTGGAAACTTTCTTAGCTTTTTTTAAAATTTTGTGGTGCTCTTTTGGAGCTGAGCTTCATTTGGAGTGCTGTCTGTAGAAGTTTCAAGTCAAGTACACACAAACACGTGCACATACACACAGATGCGTATGCAGTTGCAGCTAACTCTTGCATTGAGTGATGGTGGGATCGATTGGGTTTGATATTAAGTGACACATGGCCTTTGGAGTCACTAAATGCTATTCACCGACTGAAACCACCGTCACTGAATTCCAATCCCTCAGTTATTTCTCAGGCTTGTCCCTGCAGTGACACTCTCTCCTCTGTCATTTTCTCTACTGTTTCTCTCTGGCTGGATTTGCATCTTTTACTCCAGTTATCTAACAGTTGGGGTCTTTCAAGTGTTGTTCTTGTATTATTTGCTCTTAGATATCCACTGCCGAGCTCTTCTTTATACCCCATGAGCCCCTTCAGGGCCTAGATTGAGCAGGAAAGTTGCTGAACTGTGTGTAGCAGATATTATCATGCACTTCTCTGTCAACTTTACATTGTGGGTTTGACAAAGTTTTAAAAAAACTGCAATTTAACCAACACAAAACAAAAACCGACCAAAAAATAAACAATGTGTAATGTTACATTTTCTACAAATCTCACACATACACACACACATATCTTTCTGGCTATTAATTTGTCTATTTGTGATGCATTTATTTTATAAATATAGATAGAGTTTTCTCAACTATAGATTTCACTTTTATTCTTTCATAATGTGTTTAAATTGCATTTAATACAAACTGGTGAATTTTGTATATTTATTTTGCCTTATAAAGCACTTAGTAACTTTGTTGTGAAAAGGCCTATACAAATAAAGTTCATTATAATGTATTATATATACAGAAATAGATAAATATATTAAATATCATGAATGCTGAACACTTAATATGAACAGTATCTGATGTAGATGATGCTGATGCTATGGCTCTAATACACATACTTATGTTATCTGTTTTAGGAGGGCTATAGCGTGATGGTGCTCAACCCCAATGAGAACTACCTGGAGGTGGAGAAACCGTCCAAGTCCTCTCCTCTGCCCTCTCCGACCGAACCCTCGGATGAACCGGCTGAAAAGAGGGAACGCAAAGATGACAAAGAGGGCAAGAAGAAGAGAGAATTTTATGAGAAGTACCGCAACCCTCAGAAGGAGACAGAGACTGAACGGACCCCAATACGGGTATGTTGCAGAAGGAGGGAGGGACATAGGGATGGAGCGAGGGAGGAGAGACAGGAAAGGAAGGCAGGAAAGACGTGTTTAGTGAGCCAGGGTGGAGGGACAGAAGGCTAGATGTTCATCAAAAGTAGACATGATGGGGGAGGGTGTCGGAGTGACGGGGTCGTGGTCATTTAGGGTCATGGGAGAAGGTAGGAGTAGACCTAGGTGAGAAAATGGGAGGGAGGAATTTGGGCAAGTTTGGAAGAGACAAAATAGGCAAGAAGGTGTGGAGCGGAGGATGGTGGGAGGTGGCTAGCTGAGGAAGCGAGGAAAGGAAATGTTAGGTAACGAGGGAGGAAGGGAGGATGGGAAGCAGAGGGAGAAAGAGAGGCTCTTGTGTGGTCAGCCTGTGTGTGAAGAGGTTGGCTGAGCTCCAGTCGCCTCTCAGTGAGCAAGTGTTAACCACATGGCTACCTCCCTCTCTCCCTCTTTCCCTCTCTCCCTTTTTCTCTCTCAGATGGTGGGCCGGTCAGTGTAGCTGTGGCCCTTCACTCTTGTTGACCGCTGGGATTATTATCTCCTTAACACACACTCTGCAAACACACTGCAAAATTCTTATCATGCGACACTGACCATACATCCCCTAATCATACACACACACATATACAGATGCACATACGTACAGACACACGCACGTGGCTGAGGGCACCTAGCTCAGCCCGTTTACCTTGTGGCCAAACAAAGGAAGTGACCCTTTTCATAAATGTAGTTCCATTGTGAAAATAAATATGGCCAAAGTGACGTGAGATACAACAATATTCTTCCCTTCATAGGCAGCTTTTGTTTTACCCCTTGCCAACAGAATTCACAATTTGCTGCTGCGAGAAGGTCCAGAATTTTTTTTTTTCTGTCTTTTTTAAAGGCTCTCATTCAGTAACATGTTAAAAATTACAGGCAAGATGAGCTACACGTTTTCCTGTCGCAGGGTCTTATACATCTAGAGTGTCCTCATCGATTATCTGTGTCTTAGTTTAGTTTATGGCAGTAGAGTCCCAGTAATGCATGTACGTTTGTGTGTGTGGGTGGGTGTTCGTGCATGTGTGTGTGTGTGTGTGTGTGTGAAAGACGTCAGTCTCTAATGTCTGACAAGAGTTAGGGCTGCTGTGGGACAAGCGGGCGGTGTGTGAGCTGTCAACGCAGACTTTTTTTTTTCTCACCCCCCTGGCAGTATCTTTACAGACACTCTAATAAGGGATAATTAGCTGCAGCGCTATCTTACTCTGTCGCACTTCTTTACATGTGTGCTGGATTCCCCATCATATAACTGATGAACTGGCTTTGCACTATCTGACATAAAGGTCTTATGGTAAACAATCCCTAACGCCTTGTAATGTAATTCAGTTACACTAACTTGCTTCTGTCAATTCTCTGAGTGGCTGATAGAACTTTCATATTTTTTATCTTATCTTTTATTGTGAATGCAATGCAATCCACATCTTGTTATACTTGCAACGATGGGAGCTTGTATTAATAACTTGTTTTTATTTTAAAGGTATAACTTGAAGGATTCTCTATGACATAATGATCTCTTTCTTCCTCCAACTCTTTTTTTCTCCATATGTCTCTCTCTTCTTCTCTCACTCTTTCTTTCTCCCCGCTCACCTTCTGTTGACTGAAATCTTTCGCACTCTGTAATGTTAGCAGTGATCGTTAACACAGTCCCAACCAAGGTTTCCCTACCCTACGAGGAAGTACGCGATATTATTCACATCTTGATATTGAGCTCATCTTGCTTTCCCCATGCCTGCATAATGCATACCAGACAGGGTCAGATGCATTGAGACAAAGGCGATATACAGCCATGGTGTGTCTTTAGAAATACTGTGCAGTTAAACAGTCTTGGCTTTTCACAACTCCATGAGATGGGGGTCAGGACAGATAGACAACATAATGAGTTAGGATTTAAGAAAATACCGCACCAGCCTATTTCCATGTCACTTTTTTTTCTGTTTAATATACGCTAATAATTGATTTAGCGGTTGATACCAGTGCAGTATCCAGTGAAAGGAGAGAGATGGTTAAAAAAATGTTTTCTGTGTCTATATTTTTCAGACCAGCAGGCTAATACAAAATTATCCTCATTAACCAGAAAAATAGGGGTCATGTAGAAGGTTTAGATTTTCCAGCCAAATACACTTGTCCTTAGATGCAGGGATTGCAAGACTCAGGATAAAGATTAATGAGTGAGCAGGTTGGCTCTGTGTTGGTGCCCCTTGAATTTTGACCTTTGACCCAGAAGTCAGCAGGATGTTAGTGTGTATGACCTCGCCTCTATCGTCCACGCCTCCTCTTGCACCGCTTTACTCTCCACTGCTCTGCCTCTGTCCACCTCAGAGTAAGCTGTCACACACATACGAGCACGCACATACACACATGCAGATATGCAAAGACACACACACACACTGGCAGACAAAAGAGTAAAGGAGGTGGAAAAAGAACTAAGGTTTTGACATTTGTGTGTGTGTGTGTACGTGTGCGTGCGTGTGTGTGTGTGTGTGTGTATCCTTTTCTTTTACCTCTGTTAGTCGGGGTGGGTGGTGAATCAAATCAAACGTCTTTAGCAGGGCTGTTTTCATCTTTTTTTAACAACACCCACCCAAGACACGCGCATTCACACACACACACAAACCTTTTTATTCGCTATACCTCACACTCTAACTCCCGCTGAGCTGCCAGACCACCTGCACACAGCCATTCAGTAACACACACTCTCAAATATATACCTCTACTCCCTCTAATATAATAAAATTTGACATCATATAAAAAAGCTTAAATCAACACCTGTTATACTCTGTATTTATACCAAAAAGACCCATACAATTACAATATGCATTCATTTTTTATTACATTGACTCACAAAGACTCACACACACACGCACACACACATGCACACCAGTCCCTGATAGAGTTGAGTTGATTAATACGCTTCCTTACACACATTAATAAGCTCTAAACTGCTTTTAGGATTCTTACTTTTTAGCCTTGGGTTCATAGTGTGCAACCTCTCAACCTTATCTAATCCCTCTTCTCTCCTCTCCTCCAGATCACACACCACTGGGCCATGTTTAGGGGGATGTTGATGGAGGAGGGAGAGAAGGAGAGAGCACAGAGGGTGGGATGGAAGGATAGAAAGTCTGATCGGAGGGATGCTGTTGAGGATAGTGGAGGGGTGAGTGGGGGGTGGGAGGTGGGGTGGGGGGGGCTTTCTTAGCACTTTGCCATATAGAAGTTTGGGAGTTCACTTTACTCTGAATTTTAGCAGTAATCCAGTTAGCTATTTTCTGTCAGCCAAGCGGAGGAATGGCAGGAACAAAAGGCACATTCATGGGCTTAAGAAGCTTCCAAAGAGTTCACCCAAGGCTGGCTGGCTGGGATTAGGCCAGCAGGCCCTGGAAAGAAGAAGGGAAAAAAAAGAGCAAAGGGGACAAAAAACAGAGCTTCGCCTTTCTTTAAGCACCACTTATTTTTATAAATGACTGGAATACTTTTCTCTTTCTCTCTTAGTTTTTTATGCTTTTCCTTTTAACATGTCACATTGAACGTTACTTAAACGTTCATAGAGTTGGACAGAGAAGCCTTCACTCCTATAGCATTTTGAAGTAGCAGGTTGAGACTATTCCTTCTCTTCTTTTTCCCCCTACTATATTCAGTTTCAGTGCAACTTCAAAAATAAGATATCTGTATGATGGAGATTGGAGAGGGTCACATCACATCCACTTTCCCTATATTTGTTCATTTGGAGTAATAACACCACAATGGAGAAAACATTGGGGCACTTCAGTGTGCTTGTGTTTCTACTCAAGGCATTGTTTAAATCCCTTGTCTTAAACCATTTTTTACCATTCGCTCTGGTTAGCATTGACGTAAGAGACTCTCTTAGCAGTTTAAAATAAGATTTGTAGAGTGTGTTTCCTAAAGGAAGCAGCATTATTTAGGTCCTACCTCTCCAAGACCCATTACTCCCAGTTGCAACTGTCCACAGAGGCCAGCGGAGACCCTTGTTCTTGTCTGTGTTTAGCAGATGATGTCCTGTTCCCCCATGTTCACACTGTACTACAAAATGTCCTGAGGATTCACTAATGTACACACACACACACACACACACACACACACACACACACCAAAACTTGATTATAAACATTAAGACATGGACACACAAGCACACACACTGGTAATTGTATTCGACATGGCGCTACAGTTTTTCTCTATGGGACTGGGCTCTTTTGCTCTTTGTCACCTTCACCCCTTTGCCCCAATTGGTGGCCCACAAGCAATTATACAGACAGGGTTTATTTGACCTTTGACCTGTGATCGTGCCAAGAAGTAAGGCTCAGCATATCCAAGGACAGGTAGGGACTTGATTAACCCCTGAACTTGGTCAGAGGAGAGGTCAATGACCAGGGCTAGAGGGCAGCTCACCTGCTTGCAGCAGAGAACAAATTGGCTAGATGCCATCTTTGTATTTGGTGTGTATTTCAGTGTGAGTGTGGGAGAGTAAAAGTTTTGACCTGTGTGCATGTCTTTATGAGCTACCCTTTAATGGTGGTGGTGACGTGTGACATTTTTTAACTTCGGCTTTATCTTCTTGTATTTGAATTAACTGTATAAGTGTCATTTGACTTATCAAAGTTTCAAATAGGAGTGAATCTGTGCGATTTTGAACTTGTTAGTCCGTGTGAGCATTTCTGTGTTATGTGTAGTACATAGCATATGTGTGTGCTGGCATACCTGTGTGTTTGTGTGTTTGCTCAAGGCAGAACCAGTGTAGCTGGTCTCAGATCCCTGCTCCCAATCTTCTAGTCAGGTCAACCATCAAACACATCCATCCTGCCCTCCCTCACACCTCCCCACCCACTGAGCTCTCTCTCCTTCTCTCTCTCTCTCTGCACACAATCCTGTTGTGGATACAGGCTGACCCGAATAAAGACATACACAGACACACACAGAGACTTACACACACACACAGCACCTCAGGGTCATCCTGGAACAAACACAGCCTTGTCTGCCTGCCCGCTCTCCTTTGCCTTATGTCAATTAATGGCTCGCAGTAATTTCACCTGACAATCCGGGCAGCGGCGCGAGGCTAGCCGAGATGTCACAGCGATGACCTTTCTGGCCCGCAGCCGCTCTTTTCTAATAAAGAATCTCACAAACCCACAGCAACTTCCTTTGTACTTTGTTAATGAGTTATTGATTTGAAACAATGCCCTGGCAAATATTGTCAGAGCAGACTGACCCCACCAAGGTCATGCTATTTTATTGTATACAGTCTGTGAACGCTAATCTGCACGTGGGATGACACGTACACTATAGTATTTCTCCTTTCTCTGGCTCCTGCTCTCTCGCAGTCACTCACTTATTGCAAAGTCAAATAACACACCTACACATACATTTCTCTCTCTCCCTCTCTTTCTCACACACGTGCACACACAGTTTCTCCCCTCTTGTTAGTCTTCCACATGTTTTTCACCTCATTCTCCCTTTTCTCTGTCTCTTTCTCACATCATTATATTCCCAACCCTCCATAGGTACTATACCTGCTAATTACCCACAATGCCACAGTCATTATTTTCCCATCTCTGCCACTAATTTGCTCCATACCTTCTACCCCCACTCTAGCAGACCCATCAGCTCCCAGACAGCTTCTAGCTAACTTCAGCTCTCTGTCTGCCTTAAAAGAGGGTAAAGAAAGAAAAAAAAATGGGAGGGGGATAAAAAAGGGAAGGAGATGGCGAAGGAGTACACGTCCTAGACATTGATTAGAATGCAATTGCAAACAGGTGTCGTTGAGGTCCGTTTTTTAATTGTGTGCACAGAGACGTGTACGCAATCACACTCACACACCCGCACACACAAACACAAACTAACTCAATCTAATGACCTCTTTGCTAATACCAAACATGCAATTATATACATTGCTTATTTAATATTTAATCATTGGGGCAAATGAAAGCAATCTTGTATTGTGCTGATCAGGACATATTAAAGAATATAATGACTGGGCCTGCTGGTGGGTTTACTCAGTGTGTGGCCTGAGAGCAGAAGGGGACTGAGAGAGAGATCGGTCAGACATTTAGAGTTTGGGTGTGTGTGTTCATTTTCGAGAGCGAGCGAGAGAGACAGAGAGAGAGAAAGTGAGAGAGGCTAATTTGGGTAATTTGTTTCTACCTCTTCCTTTGGAAGCAACTCTGGGGTAATAGTGTAATTTGATGTAGGTTTGTTTTACTTTTAATTTCATTTCAGCATTGGCTCTAACACATTGAAATACTTATTGACATTCATGCAAGATTGAAACCAGCATTGCCCAAACCCAATAAAGTTGTTTAGGGATCCCGTGACACTGTCCTGACACTGCTGGCTCCCACTGAAAGGTTTCTGAGTGTAAAAAGTATAATGGCTCTTATCCACTAGATTCCTTCCGGTCCACACTGCTCACCATCTCCCAACTAGAGATTCCAGCCTCCTCAGAAGTTCTCTAGTCCTGTGTGGTTTTGATGACTGAGGAGGAGGAGCAGAAGGGAGGTGCAGGGAGGTCTGAAGTGGTTGTTTGTCAGAGTGTGTTGATGTTGTTAGATTCATTGTTTCCTGTGTTGGTCAGACACTGGGTTTGTGTTGGCGTTGGGGCTGTTATTCTGGCTGCAGCACACTCCTCTCCTCCACTCTCCTCTCCCTGCTTCTCATTACAGTGAATAAACACAGGGCAAGTATTGGACCGGACAACTTTTGAAGAAACAGGAGAGTGTGTCTGCACGCGCATCTGTGTGCATACACTGGAATATGCCTGTTAGTGTGTGTGTGCATGCAGTTGTGAGTTGTGCAAGTAATGGAAAGAGCTAAATTGAACAAAATCTTGAAACTGGACAGTGGAAGGCAAACACATTCAACAAAGGAGTAACAGTTGGAAACACTTATGGACTAAAAGTGGGGTAGATAGTCATGCACAATGTTGCGTAGCAGGTTGTCCAGCAGTTCTTATGGTGACGTAAGTTACACACAACACATAATCAGCGTTCTGTTCATCGGGTAGAAGGAATTTTAGATGGCTAAAACTACATTTCAGTAAGTTGACTCACTGCAGCCATTAGAGCTGTATAAAAACTCAATGTGGATGTATGTATATATAGTAGCCCTTGTATATTGCTCAAAGATGTGTTTGGCAGCATTCATTGCTGCACTGACTGAGCTGTCCAATCTTTGAGTATACGTATATCACTTTAATCACAGGCTGTGGGATGTAAGTACTTACAGACGATTGTACTATAGGGAGCTGTCTGCACTGGAGTTCATGATGACTGACAATAAATGCACATTAATTCTGTTTACATGCACATAGGTGTGTGTGTGTGTGTGTGTGTGTATGGTTCACCCTTTTTTCTCTTTTTCTCTCTCTATTTATCTCTAGTTCTCTAGTTCTCTCTGCACATTTTTATTTCTTTTTGATAATATTTAGCTGTCAGCATCTGGAGACTGTCTGGTCCTGAGACTGTCTAGAGTGCAGAGTATTTTATATTCTCTGAGGAGACAGTATGGATCATATATACTCGGTAAACACACACACACACACACATACACACACAAACAGTACATATCCTCAGTGTCCCTTGACAGTCATGGCTGAAGGATGCTGGCAACAGGTGTGCAGTTGGGACACTATTCTGACAGTGCTGACAGATGCACACACAGCATACACATACACACACACACAGACAAATATACACAAACAGTGGGAAATAAATAAATAAGGTAAGATACTGTGTGAGAGCTGGTGACAGGAAGCCGGTCTCACAGGGCGGTGTGCTCCACTGCAGCTAATTAACCCCAGGAAATAATTGCAACAATATGCAAATGCTGTTTAGATAATTCACTACACTGCCATGCCAGGTAGTCAGTCACTCTGTTGCCTGCTGCTGAGGGTGAAGACAAAGAATGTGTGTGTGTGTGTTAGCGTGAGGTGGGGTGATGGAGTCAGGAGAATTGGACCACTCACCTGTTTTTATGAAGACATCAACTGTGCAATATATGTATCTTAAAATGTGAATGTAAAATATTTTTAGCAAATAAATAAATAAATTCTTTAAAAGTGGATGTCACACAGACATCATTTTGTAATGTACAGTAGCACCTAGTGTCTTAATGTCAGGCATTGTCACTTATGGGGTGGGTGGAGAAGTGGACAAAACTGGAGACGGAGGAGCATGAAGAAGAACAGGTGGCATCAGCGGAGAGAAAGAAGGTAGAGGAGATGGAAGTAGTGAGGGAGGGAGGCAGGCTAATGAAATGGGCTTCACAGATGAAGGGTGACATGGCAGAGGAGAGAGGAGGGAGACTTCAAAGGACTTTGATGTCACAGCATTTCAGACAGACAACTCTGCTTCAGCCAGCCCCTCCGTGCGCACAGGCAAACCCACACATACACACGCACACATGCACCGATGGCAGAAGGGCAGGGCAGAGCGGAGTTGCCTGCTCTTGCATCACACTCTGTGAATGGCGGTGGGTGCTGACACTACAACCCCCTCATGCTAATCTAGCAGTAAACACAAACACTCTGACAGGTTAATTTACCTCTAGACAAACACAGCAACAAAAACACACATCAGCACATCATCAAATAGTACAAGCGCACACACACTTGCACACAAAGTTGTACACACAGATACGTGCAAGCGAAAACATCCCGTCAAATCACAAGCTGCCTTACTTTCTTCTAAAAGTGAAGTTTAAACCATATTTTCTCTAACGTGTGTGTGTGTGTGTGTGTGTGTATGTGTGTTTCACTGTCTCCTCAATTACCACCTTTAAGAGAGCGAATGTTGAAGTAATTATCTTTCTGTGATAATATACTGTCTTACTTTGTAAAATGCAAACACATTTACGGATACTAACAGGATAGTCTCTTAACACACCTGCTCTGTCCTTCACCTCATATCACTAATTATTTGTTTTGGAGTCACATTAAACCGTTTGACACTCAATTAACAGATGAGGTTCCATTCTCTATAGGCCATGTGTTTGTTTATTTCAAGATATTCTTTTTTTATATATATAGATCTGTATGCTAATTAAGAGAAATGTGTGTGTGCTTGTGTGTGTGTGAATATTATGGTGCTATCATAAATACTGTGTGGTGTTGTGATCTAGGGATACAGGTGTTTCCAGTCGACAGGGCTCCATGTGTGGTGTAACCCTCTTGTGGGAATGTATTGTTGCTTCCTATTGTGAACCAGACAGTTTGATAGGAAATCAAATTCTTGAATCAATGTCACAAGTTCATTAACGGATGCCCTTTTCTCGCCTGTACTTTTACTGTTGTTCTCTCCAGCCCTGGATAAGTGCTTACAACTCTGGTTAATTAAACATGTCTTCTGGTCACGTGTGTTTGTTCCTGCTCATGTGTGTGAACTGTAAGACTGTGTCCATGCAGATGAGGGGCAGTTTGTGTGTGTGTATGCATGGGTGCAATAATGTGCCTGATTGTGTGTTTTGTATATTTATGTATATATGCCCTCGCTGTTGTTTTTCCTTTGACCTTCCCCAAGCGTCTTCCCATTATGCCTCTACTGGCGTATAGACGGGCCATCGATTGAGCAATGGGGTACAAATTAAGATTTAAACGTTACGTCACCGAGCCTATTGAGTTTTACATTTAGGGCATTTGCAATATGCAAGACTTATTGATCCACTGAAGTGTGGCTCTTTATAGAAATCACCTCAGGCCACCACCACTTTTTTTGTTTCTCTTTTATACCCCCCTCCTTTTGGCAGGCCTCGGGTGCAGGTTTTAATGCTGTAGCACTACATTTCAAAGAGTTTGATAACTATATTGATGCTTCACCGATATTGGCTGGATTCTGACACCTTAAATGAATTGTAATTGCACAACTGTGTTAGTTGGAGTTTGTTCAAGCCTTTAATGTTTCTGTCGTCAGTTAGTCTTTTTGGCTATGCATCTAACATTGGAGTGGCTTTTTTGTTTTGCAGGAAAATGGTTCTTCCGAGGAACACGTGCTGTACGTGTGGGACCACTTTGTGTCCAAAGCCGCAGCCAAGAATGTCTTCATCGTGGCCCACAGCTATGGAGGGCTGTCTTTCGTTGAGCTGGTGAGTGTTTCAGTTTTCCGCTTATCCGTCCTACCTCCCACCGACACAAAGACACAGTGAGACACACAATAGGCTCATGTCAGCACGATCACTCACATAAGGAGAAATTATATATTCCAGCACTCACATAGTCTCAGATTCAAGTTTGCAACGCCACAGAACATGCTGCACTAACACCCGTATATGCAGACAAACATGTTAGTGTGCAAAAAACAACATGCAGAGCAGAACCAACACTGGGAACCTCAGGGAAACAGGCAGCAGAGTGATAGTGTGTGAAACATGGTGGAACAATTAAAAATAAATAGCATTTAGTTTCTTTGAAAAAGTACTGGTTCTGTAAACAATCTGGTTCATCCTTGTCCTAGGGCACTATCAACCTCCTCTGCACATCAAGAACAGGAGTAAAAGAGGGGAAAACAGAGGGCTGGATAAAGAAATGTAGGGATGGCAATACAACTACAGTGGTACTGTTAAACTAGATCTGTGGCAGAGCATGCAGATATCTCAGCCTTAAAGGAGGGAGAGAATAGGTTGAAAGATGGTGAGGGAGAGGTGGATTTGAAGGAATTAATGGTGCACATGGGAGGGCAGAAATAAAAGTTTGGCCAGCCTCTTGGCTTTATAACCGCACCCTTCAGCTAAATGGGCCTGTAGTGTGTCTTTTGCGGGTTATATGAAGACTTCTGAGGTTAATGCTTTATTTTCTAGTCTTTGGTTTACTGTGATGTCCTCATGGGATTCTGCATCACATATTGATCATCACTTTCTCTTCTGTTAGTGTTTTAATGACTAGAGTTATGTAATAGTTACGCTTCAATGTGCAGATAGCCTATACAATCATGGCGAGTTATTCTTACTGAAACAGAGAAGCATTTAGGAGTCATGGTTGATGGTGGGGAAGTTAATGTTGCCATCATACTAGGTTGCTACATGCTGCTTTTGTCTCCTAGAAATTACATTTATTTAAATTAGTACTATATAAGTGCAATTTCTAGGAGACATAGTTGTTGAGGTATTGTCGAGTCTAATGTGTGTAACAATAGAACATACAGAGCAGTTAATGTGCCCCTTAAAGGATACGTCCTCACTCTGGGTTTGAGCTCCTTTCTATACATTTTAAGAACAATGAAAAATGTTAAAAACTAATAATCATTTCATAGTATTTCGGATAACTTTAATTTACCTTGGGACTGCAAAGAAACTATCACATTTTATTTGTCACATATTTCCAATGATACTGTCATTAAAAAAAACCTTTTTGCATATAAGTAACATAAAGCATGAATGCACATTTTTCCCCGTAAACGCTAGCATACAGTAGCTTTCTGTAGCTTGATATAAAAAAGAAGAAGAAGAAAATCTAGTTGTAATTTTTGTAATTTCTAACCTAAAGTTTTTGTATTTTTGGCTTCTGAAATTGCAGCAACCACTTGTATGTAGCTAGTTTGGCTAAGTTCCCGGCCTATTGCTAACATGCTGCGCTAGCCATGTTAGCATTTAAAATACTGTTACTGCAAAGAACTGCACTGTATTAAGCTCTGCAAAGTAACACGCTGTGCAAGTTGTGTTTGCAAGCCTCTCTATGATCTGTGAGCATGGCTACATTGCCAGTCAGCTGGTTTCTTGATCTGAAGGATTTACTGCTATATTCACCACATCCCATATTATTTAGGACATATCTCTCCTCTTTTCCTAGGAGGAGGAGGAGGAGGAGGAGGAGGAGGGAGGAGACACAATGAGAATATGGTTAGTGGGGGATTAAAGGTGGGCACTTGTCCCACTGGTGTTTTCAGGAATATTTTATTTTCTTTCTTTTTCTTTCACCTACTCTTTTTTGTTTAGTATTTTGTAATTTTAATTTGGCTGCTAAATATTCATGCAGTGTTTTGTCCGTGACAGCCTCACAATCTCTTGGGCTTTCTCACTGTGTGACGAAGACTAGCTATTCTCTCTGTTGGTATCTTTCTGTCTCTCTGTGTTTAAGTCAGACTTTTTCTCTCTCTCTGTGTATAAAGGCCTCGACAAGGTTCTAACTGCTTCCTTTTATGTGATGTCCTTGTCACGTGAAAACCCTCTTAAAACACTCATATACAGTGTATGCATATATAAATACGTAGCATATAGCAGATGCACTATGGGGACAATAACATCAAAACAGAGACTTGAAAGATCCTTGTGTTCACTTTAAGTGACAGGGTGTTCGAAAACACCATAGTCAGGTTTCCCTCGAGGCCATCTCAGCTTCTGTTGTCTTTCAGTCCTCCTTCTTCACCTATTCAAACCCGAAAATAACACATATACACACTCATAGTTTTTATTAGCTTCCCTCATCCACCCACCTGTACCTATCAGCAACTCTGTCTTCAGTGAGCAGTTGATTGTTAACTTGTCCAATCAATCATCATTTTTTGCAGTATAGATTTTGTTTAGGAGCATTGTTTATATAAAGTATTCCACTCAAGGCTGTTTGGCTTTTTATCCAAATGCACTCTGACAAATACTCGGATAAATATACACATGGGACTTAAAGCAACCAGTATATATTTCTCACTTGTTATTGCTGTGTTTTGCACTCCCTCACACATAAACATGCACAAACTCACGCACATACAGACATACATACACATGCACACCGTCTACTTAATTGAGGAGAAAGTGGTCCAGCGGGACAGGATGGGAGGTGTGTGCGCATGAGCAGGCGAGTGGAGAGTGGAGCCTTGCGGGATGAACCATTTGACACATGAGAAGACCCAGAGAAAACAAGCTGTCTGTGGGTTAATTACTACTCCCCTTTGCAGTTAATAAATACATTTCTGATCAAGCACATCAAAAAGGCCCGCCATTAATTTCTCCTGCTCGCTCCCCTTGCTCCGGAGCATGTTAGCCCCTGTTTGGAGCACTCAAGTGTTTCATTGCAATTTGATTTCTTTTAAAACACTTCACAGTGTGTACTGACTAATTATAGATACATCAAAGAGTAGCTAACTGCCTTTGAATGAGAGCGCAAGAGAGAAAGAGAAGCTTTCGCTGCAGGGGGAAGGCTGCTCGCTTTTTCTCTGCTTCGCCCCCACCTTTTTTGCCCTTTTACCCTCTCTATCATTCTTTAGCTATCACGAAATCCATCCATCCATCTCAGTTCACTGTTGCAGTTTTCGCCATCTCTCTATCTCTCCCTTGGAGTCTCTAGTCTCCTCTGACATCTGCTTTCATGCTTGGTCAGCCCGCTCCTTCTTGGTCCTTCTTCTGTGTCTCTCTCAGCTGTGTAGTTTTAATGGAAGATGGGTCCTGGTCTCCCAATCATAACACTTTGTTTTGAACCCGGTATTCCTACAAGTCCAAGATATTTTAGCCTTCCTGCGTACTCTCTTTCTCTCTGCATTTCTCTATGACACCTACATACTGGCCATGCTCCTGGCCATTTTCCAGGTCCACATCATCCTCTCCTCACCTGATCACAAAGTCTCCCCCCAGAACGGACCAGATAGAGAGGAAGGGACCGAAGGGATAGGATCATACAGAACGAGGTCCTTGCCTCTATCTCTCCCTCTGCTCAGCCTGTCTTTTCATCTTTCTTCATTGCCACAAGTTGGGGGTGGAAGTGGAAGTGGTGGTTGTGGTGGTGGTGGTGGTGGTGGTGGTGGTGGTTGTGTTGAGGAAGGGTTGTCTAACCTGCACTAACCTTCCCGCTCACAGAATGAAAAAGGAGCACTCTTATTGGATAGGACAGGGCAGCATTATATAAGGTCTTACGTAAGAATGCATCTGTCTCCCAGTACACAAATGTGTGGGTGCCAACCAGACAACCAGCCAACCGCCACAACAGCCCCTCAAAAACATGATTACAGATTTAAGTGTCCTCTATGAACACGCCACATACATACAGTACATGCTTGCCGCATATCTTTTTGTGCACTTTGTGTATAGTGCCATCTGTTTCAATCTATAATGAATATAGCTAGTTCTCTCTCTATCATGTGTGGTTTTGTGTGTGTGTGTGTGTGTGTGTGCGTGTGTGTGCGCGCGCGTGCGTGCGTGTGTGTGCACGTTATGGCTAGGTGTCAGATGTGGGAAGAGATGCTTGAGGTGAGACAGACAGATATGGAGGATTTCTTCACTCCTTGTGGACTTCATCACTATGCCGGTGTGTGGAGGATGAGAAAGATGAAACACTGCTGGGTGAATCAGTGTGAGTCAGAGAAGTTAGTTTTACATAGCTTGGAGTTTAGAAAGTGATTGAATTTCTCCACTGTGATACAGCGTCCTTAGACTAAATTAGAATTTTTAATGTAGTACAGTATGGGAAGATGCAAGATGCAAGCTTATTTCTGTCAAACAATGCTGTGCATTGTTCGTGCATAATCAGATTCACAAGCTAAAGTACAAGTAAGTTAAAGTAAGTTGTGCTTATATTTCTGCCTGTTTAAGATTTCTTATCCATTTACCACAGAAAGATCTCCAAACAAGCCCATTGCATCTCTTTTGCAATACAACAGTTTTTTTTTGCATTCTCAGTTTCCACGTTTCTCACTCCTTATTCATTGTTGCTGTACATACCAAACCATTTCACTGTGATATTTGCCATACTTAAATCCACTTTCCTCTATGTAGTCCTTTGTGTCCTCATTTCCTTCGCCCTCCTGATTCTCCCTCTCCCAGTCGTGGAGACCCTCAGGGCAGCGACAGTGCCAATTATGCCCTCTGTGCAGGACTCTGGGTCTGGCAGTGGTCTGTACAGCTTCATGACTGGCATGGTAACAGCTCACTGAACACATGACGCAGTGCAAACTCTCCTGTTTCTAGTCCTCACCCTTTTTACAGCATGCCCCTGGAAAATCACAAACATTTATATGGACATCAAGTCATAGAGTAGAATACAATTTAGAGAAGTGTTTAGTTGTTATTGTACTTAATCCTAATTTATCATTTAATAGAGCTCAGACATAGAAATTCATAGCTTCACTCATGCTCTTCAACGGCATCCAGTTTTTTTTTTTTTAATTCACTTATTTAATGTTGTGTAATGTTTATTATGCACTCCATTACTTAGTGGTTTTACATGAAATATATATATTGAGGGAAGTATGCTTATTTTTTTGTCTCACTGTAATTTTTAAATTTTGCTGCTCGTGTATATAAAATGTGTAGAAATAAAAAATGAGACATTATGGTGTAAGATGCAGTTAGAGTGGCGTATGCACTAGAGCCATGGATGGATTACTGAATGGACCTACTGGGCATAGGCCCAGGGGCCCAAAGGCCCAAAGGGTCAGGGGGCCCCTGGACTAGAGCCTCTATTTCAAGTGACTGTAACATTTTTTGTTGGAAAGTCACAGAGCTCAGTTAAAAGTAGGGATGTTCTGGTCATGCTTTCTTGCAACTGATCCTGATCAGTCTTTCAATATTGCCAGCCAAATCTACTCCAATATTTGTTTTTTTCCCCTTCATATTACAGCTTCACAGCATGCTGAGGCCTCAATAACATTCATTCAAATAAAGTAACGTTAGCAGAGCAATTTGAAATAAAATAGCAGCTCTGCTTCAAGAATATATAAACTGCATCTCAAGCTTCCTCTGATGGTTTCCTATAATATTCTGTATAGTGTGCTCTGTGCAGTCGTATTTAGTATAATATCTGTACAGATGACAGTCAGTGTGGATCTGCTGTGGAAGGAAACTTAAGACAGGGGTCAGACAGCATCTATTTATCTCCAGTGTGACCTTAATACTGAAGTTCAGGTGTAGTTTATGAACAGCACCTGACAGTCCAGCTTCACCTGTAGAATTTTGATTGTAGTTGTTTTGCATCTCTTTCAGTTGACATGCCCTGCTGTTATGTAGCAGGGTTGGAAGACCTTTTACATGTCTCTGTCCAGGGGCTCATTGTGTCACTATCCATCCATGACTGGAACTATGGTATTTAATGACTAATGACAGTTGGGGGAAGTGACTACATGCACATGCAGCCTCTCATACTGTAAGTTTTTAAGCTCTTAACAAAGCCTAGCTGACTTTTGGATAGACCGGTGACTAGCTTCCTAATAAACACGACACAAAATGTAAATAAGACAAATTTGAAGTTGTTGGAAGTAGCATTTTTTTCTCTTTTGTCGGAAATTAGCCATCTCAACACTGCTTCCTATGTTTGTGCTTACCTAGACTAAACACATCCTGGACCGATCTCTCTACTGAATGCACAGACATGAAATTGATATCGATCCTCTTACAGTATCTAAATCCCAGTCTAAGCACAAACAAGTTTATTTCCCAAAATGTTGGAGTATTCCTTTCAACTGTGTCAAACTAAGTTCCACATTTATGTCCATCTCAAATACTCTTCAAGGACCACTGCAACCTTCACCTGAGTTCATCATCACACAAGAAAAAAGTCACTTTAATTTGTTGACAAAATCATCCCGGCTATGAAAACGTCCGTACGCGGGCTCTGAAAATCCCCTCGTCTAATGTTATATGCACGTCTCGCCTGCCTTCGAAACTCTGCGTACTATCCTGTCTATTGCTTCTGGAGGGGATGAAGAGAAGGTTTGTTTTTATCTCAAGGTTCTCCATAGCTGGCGGGCTTGCAAGCGGTGCGGTAGTAGTGCAGTTTCCTGTGTGTATGTCTGTCTGCATGTGCTGATGTGCACTTGTGTGTATGTCTGTCTATGTCTGCAAGTGGGTGCACACGTATTGTAGGGCTTTCTGTTTGCCTGAGTGTATGTGTGTGTGCATGTATACATGTGCAGATGACTGAGTGTGTCAGCCCTAGCCTGAAGAAGCCTGTATCGTCCTAAACAGAACAACTTGGTGGAGAGCAGCTATCAGAGTCACGTTAGGGGAGGAGAGGAGGAGAGGGTGAGAGGCGATGATAAATGGCTGGGGCACACTAGCAGAAATTAGTGGAGCCGTATGCAAAGCTGTGGTGTTTTGTTTGATGTGAAACAAAAGGACCACCATGACAAAAGTGCCTGCCAGCTTGCACAGCAGGACAGAAGCCCTCAGGACATACACCATCACCACTGTGGGTTTGCGCATGTGCACGTGTGTTGGTACGCTCTTGCGTGTGCGTGTATGTGGTGATGCATGCATATCATGCATGGTACTGTTTTCCAGTCCTGTCTATATTATGTATATTATCCCTCTCTGTGTTTTTGTGCTCCACTCGTAATGACAGACAATGCCTAGCCCTTTGTACACCATGAAAAGACATGGTTTCTTCCTCACTACAGCTACAGCATATTTGCTCCATTAAGTGGCTGAAATATAGACGTCTAATTTCTTTGTGAATGAATAGGCATCTTAGAGAGTGGCTCTTCTCTTAACATAAGGATGTAAATTGAACTGTTTAAATGTCACGGCTAGCAAGCTGATTTGATTTGAATTGATTTGCTTGTTTCTGGAAAAAAGACCTCCCTTGCCAAACCTTAGCTGCGCTGGCTGCCACAGATAGACCAAGGTCTTTCTTTCCACCTCAACAACACATTGTAGGGCTTCTGAATTCTTCTATCTGCTGTGATTATGTACAAATGGCCTTCATTTGCCATCCATTTCAAAGCTGTAGTGCTGCATTGTGACTAGAGGCAGATGACGCAGACCAAATTACAGCGGGTTTGCTGCCTGAAAAGGATACTCGCACAATAGGCTTTGTGAAGTATTCCCTTCAATACGACGCCATTATTCTCACCTTTGTTGGTGTTTCTCTCTATGTTTCAGGAGCATCTTTGGTTTCTAGATTACATTTGTGGTGTTGGGGAGGAGTGGGGGGGGTTGAAAATACTTTACTCACCTCTTGTCTCTCTTGTGTTATTCCTACAATATCAAGGGAAATTGATTTTGTGTGAGGGGTTCTAATTTTTTGTTTGCTGGATTTTTTAATTGCCTTTCTTTTTAATTTGGTCTTGTTTTATTGCCATATACTTGCAGGACAATCAAGACATACCTGCTTCTTAACATTAAACATACAGTTTATTCCTCTTTTCAGTCATGTTGCTTTCAAATGTCTCAATGAACTGGAGGGAAGCAATCTGAGAAGCCGTACAAAATTGCTGTAGTCTTGAATCTGTCATGCTGTGTTAGAATACAGAGCGGATCCTATTTGTCCACTCAGTAATCAGTTCCCTGCTTCATCATGTTTCTATGTGCAGCTAGCATCTTCCTGTCCTCGTATTGTTCAATACGTCACGCTGTTTGAGTCACTGAGCAACTAACTGGCTAGCTTATTAGTTATCAGTGGTGTTGTTGTCTATGAACAAAAAGATTCCAAGGAGATACAGACTTTTAATAGCATGTCTTTTTTGTGCACATTCAACACATCCTCATAAAAAAAATACAGTATAGGTCTAAAATTCAGGCTGGAAAAAATGACCGATACATTTATATCATCTAGCTACTGTAGTAATGCACTGTGGCTTTCCAAAACCGTTACAAATCACTGTTAAAAAACAATGTTTTGTGGTGTGACAACGTTGTGGTTAAGGTCTGGTTAGGTTTAGGCACCATGACTACTTGGTTAGGGTTAGAGACAAATCATGGTTTGGGTTAAAATGATCACTTGAAACGTGGTTTATACTTCCTTCCTTCCTTTAAAAACTTCCTAGTTTTTAAAAAAAATATCCGGACTCCCAGTTGGAAACATAACTATCTATCTAGCCATCCACTCAACCTGCTTCTTCCTAACAAGGCAAAAATCATCTTATCAAGTCACCTTATATTGACGTCATCTGAACTGTCACTTCCCTGAGTCATAATTACTATGGCTGCTAGATGGCGTAAACGTATCTATAGGTCGTTTTTGCCAGCCTGAATTTTAGACATATACTGTTGGTTTTCTTGTGAGGAACGGGCTTGCACACTCGCTTTATGTTCATGCATTTATTGAAGGTTCCCCATATTTTCCCACAGTTTTGCTAGCATATAAACACTACAACTACAAACTACAACTACCACTTCACATTATTGTGATCAGTTGACTTTATTTTCTCCTTTTTAGTAACTTTCCATATGCTATATTCTATTTGTGTTTAGTGTTTTAACAGCTGCCTCCCATAAATTTATTTCAGGAGTACTGCAAGTATAACTAGATAAAAAAGACTACGTGTTTCAGTACATTTTATGTTTGTTTTTTATTTCTTGTTTCTCTAACTTTTGTTATTCTTTTGAATGGTCAAGGGTTATAAAGGTCATCTGAGACATAGCCAACAACCAAGGGCAATTCAATGCATCACCTTTATTTTCACACAATATAAAAACCTGGGGATATACAGTATGTATCTTGTTTTGATCAAACTCTCCCACAGTGTACTCAACAGCCAGAGACAGACATGGAGCTGTTACTCTCACCTCAAGCTCTGACGCAGGAGCAGTCAATACACTTCACGATCACTTCCTCACATTGTGGTTTCCATCATCAGTTCAAAAGTCCCTCTGTCTCTCTGTTTATGTTTTTTACTTATTTGCCAGTATCTTTATCTTTTTCATTCTGTTTTGTCTGTCTCTATGGTAACCAATAGTTAAAGTTCACAGCTATCTGTCTTTTTTCAGGACCAGTTCAGTAAGTTGTTGTTGATCCTTTTCTGCTTACTGTGAGAAAAGTTGTTATGCAATAGCATGATCATCAGTCTCGCCGTCACCACCTTTACTTGTACATAATCAAGTCGTACACTACTTCTAATTGATCTGTAATACCTTTTGCTGACACCAATATTACACTTTAATATATAAGGACATTAGTTAATGTTATGTTGTTCATTTTCAGTAGGTTGCCCTATCCAGTTTTTTCGGTTTGACCATCCATGGTTTTAAATGGTCGAGCACGCTTTCACCAGGTCGTCACGGTTACCCACTCTCCTCCTTCGTTCCTCAAAACACACACAGATGTTGCCATGGTGACGTAATTGAAAATCATTACATCTCAAACAAGTATTGTTGAGGTGACTATTCATAAGTCTCCTCTCACCTTTTTGTCTTCCTATTTTTTTTTCCTCCCTAGTGAAAAGGAAGTGAAAAATCCATCTGTCCTCAGTGCATCATTGTGCAAAGGCTCAAAGGATCTCTCTTGTCCTGCCCCACCCACCCCATACCCCACCTCTTCAACACGGGGATCTTTTTTTTGCCACTTTGTGATATAAGAAGCAGAGCTAGTTGAAGTTCATTTGAGTTCAGTAAAATCTAGAGGGATTCATCATTACATATTTACTGGCTGAGGCTGATCTTGCTGTAAGGTTCTACCCTCGTCCCATTGATCTAGTGCGCATGTTCACTCCTGAGGTTATGCGACGTGCCTCCATTTGCATAAGGCCCTGGGCAAGGTTCTTTCCACCATTGATTGGCCTGTCCATGAGCGCCCCGTGCCTTCTCACATTGATCACTTTGTTTTTTCCCGGAGACAGTGCTACTCAGAGTTCAGCTGCAGCTCTGGTATATCAGACCTGCCGGAGGAAGAGAGAGAGAGAGACAGAGAGAGAGAGCAAGGAGGAGAAATAGAAAGAAAAAAAAGAGAGCATGAGAAAGGGGGAAGTATGTAGGAGTCAAAGGATAGATGGAAAACTTAAAAGCCAATATCTTTACAATTTTCCATACTTTTACTTGAAATTTTGACACTTAAGCTGAGAAAGGTAAAAAAAAATAGTTTTGCGCTGCCACCCTGTATCTTTGCTCCTTTGAACTTGTATCTCCATGAGCTAGCTGCCTGAGAGGGCAAATGCAATACAATGATATAATGATATAAAGCTGATATAAAGGACTAAACATGCAAATATGCGCATAGTCAGATGTACAACGAAACACATACAACACTCAGACAGACAGAGATTAGTATCTCTACTCATACCTGAATTCCTGCCATAATCAAACAGCCCTCTTCCCTTCGTCTTCCTCCTCACCCTCTGCTTCAACTCTGGTCTGCTTGTATCAGTGTTCTACAAAGAAAGCTCTCCTCCCTGCGCTGTCTCTCGCTTTTGTTTTTTTTCCTTCTCTTGGCCGTTTCCATTCTTGTACCAGCACTGTCTGCCTTATAGCCGCTCAGACAGGCTTCCTTCTCTCTACTCTCTCCTTATCTCTGTTTTAAAGTCAATGTTACTGAACGTTTTCTGTTTTGTTTTTGAGTTTATGACAGACAGACCCTAATCATATACTATATATCTGGTATAGTATTCTTGTGTATGATGTGCACAATATTTGCGATTGAATTAGTTTTTACATATTCTTGCATTTGTGCGGTTTTATGAAGGTAGAGGAGATAAAGCACTCAAAATAGGACATGTCTGATGTACTTAAAATTTTTTAAGTAATGAGACTTTTTACGAAAATAACTCAAACCAGATGTCTATATACTAATCATGTCCTTGATTGCATTACTTATTACATCAATGGCTAATGTGTTTACATTTCAGTTCATGCATTTGTACCATTGTGTGTTTATCCAGCATGGCGTCAGTGGCGGTGCAAGGCTCAGACTCCCATAATGCACCTCTTCTCTTTGTTCTGCTGTGTGAGAAGCAGTGCGCCGCTTTGTCTGCTTCTCTCGTTCCTCTCGGCTCGTTGCCTCAGAGGCAAGGTCTCGCTCTCTTCCCTCTCCTCCTCTTCAGACCTCTCTCACTCTTTCTTTCACTTTTTAATACCCATCGGGCACTGCTGTCCATTTCTCTCACTCCTCTCCTCGGCGTTCATTGTCTTTTACCTTCGGTCTTAATTCACAGCAAAACTGTCCTTCACTCGTTCATTCTTCCTCTGCCCTTTGCCACTGTTTTTAAAAATGTCAAACACTCCTTGTTAGCGATTTTTGATTTATGTGTGTATGTGACTCTCTCCCTCCTCTAAGCTTCTTTGGTCACCCTCCTACTGTCAACTCTCTCTTACCACTTACCTGTAAACTCACCTCTTCTTGTTTTTTTTTTCTTTTCCTTTTATCTTGTGCCTCAGTGTATATGTTCTTTCACCTGTTTTTTGCTCTTCCCCTTTGCTTCACGTTCTTTCTCCCTTCCCTCTCTTAACCTCAGCTTCACAACGGCCTTGCTACTTCATGCTATGCCGTCTCTCCTATCCTTTACTTGAGACTGACCTCACTTCTGTCCTTCTCCTTTACACATTTTTATATTTTGTCCTTTTCAACAGATGTCTGTGTCCAAGACCATCCATTTTTCCCACTCCTTCCACTGTCTCACACTCTCAGTATTAAGAACTCATCTCTGAATTGCTGTTTATTTATTTTGTGTAGAACCGCTAGATGAAAATTGTAATCTGAAGTTTATCATTCAATATCATCTAAGATACTGAATGAACTGTGTATAAAGGCTCGTGTTTTTCTTACCTGAAAATGCGAGTAGCTCACCATCATTTAAGAAGTATTTTTGTTTCCTTTTTTTTTTGAGTAGATGTCACATTTTTCTTTTTCCTTTATGTCCTTTTTTGCCTTTTATTCTTGCCAATCACTCACACTCACTCTTCCCACTGTGGTATTTCCATGCATTCACCTGCTGTGTCTGAGTGTGTCAGCTGGTTACGACCTAGGTCACCTTCACCAGAGAGGGAATACGAGCGGTTGACGTGAGGTTTGAATGTGGTGGAGATGACATGTTGACAGCTCAAATGAATCACTTGTTCCATGTCATTTTTTCCTCCCCCCTTGTTAATTCTTCTATAAGAATGCATACAATATACGAGAGGAATCTTGAGGACATATGGAGTTGCAAATTGTCACGCGGGCATCACACAAATTCAACACATTCAATCCAGTTTGCTTTTCTGTCTTTTTCTTCTTTCTCTGCCCTCAAGATTTTGAATGGTCTCATTCTGTGCTGAATGTAGGAGGAAGAATAAGTCTTAGGAATTGAAAAGAGAGAAAGTGTCATTTCTGAAAAGCTTTGAGGAACAGCTAGGCGGATCCTGGTGCAAATGTCAGTGAACTCAGTGACTCTTAAGGTTGAAGTTTAAACCCTCTCTCCCTCCTCTGCGCCTGTTTCTCTCATCGTCTCTCTCCTTTTTGCTTTTTTCCTCCAAACTCAGCTTCTTCATCCACGCCTGCCTCCTTCACTCTCTGCTCTCCATGGCACAGGAGGCAGCTGTGGCTCAGGAGGTGTAGAGCAGGTCGTCCACCAATCAGAAGGTCGGTGGTTCGAACCCCCGGCTCCTGGGGATGGAAACCTGTCGAATGCATGCATGACGAAGTGTCCTCGGGCAAGATCCTGAACCCCAAATTGCTTGTGATGGCTGCACCTTCAGTGTGTGTGTGAATGAGTGAATGAGCATTAGAAACATTGTAAAGTCCTGAGCGCTATATTGCTCCCAATGAGCGGGTTGGCATCTTGCATGGCAGCCTCTGCCATCAGTGTATGAATGTGTGTGTGAATGGATGAATGTTGGCATGTGTTGTAAAACGCTTTGAGTGGTCGGTAAACTAGAAAAGTGCTATATAAATGCAGTCCATTTACCATTTGCAGTCCATTCTGTTTTTCACTGCTTTTAAAGTTCATTGAATGTGATGTTGGCATTCTATGATGTTTTTGCCTTACCTACTCGAAACCCCAGGGTCAAGGCGTTCTTTTATTTCTTTTTTTTCTTGCACGTTTCCTCTAGTGTTTAAACAGAAAAGATGCCGATGGAGTTGATGACAAAGGAAAAACAGGCAATCTCACAATTTCTCAGTTACTTCCTATTTTCTGCATTTTGAGCTTGAAATACCCTATATTGGCTCTTCAGCTGATCTATACCCACTTCTATAGCCTCCAATAATTATGGAAAGCCTAGTTTGAATCCTTTATGGCAATTTTTTCCAGGGGTGTGTTTTAGTTATGTACCTGCAGTAAAGCATATTTAATTTTTTAAGCCTGGAAAGCTGACAGTGAAAAGAGATGAACTGTTTTATGTGCCATTTTAAGGCTTTATGTGCTGTGAAATACGATGGGGGTTATGAAAGAGCAAAAGGATGGTAGAGAGAGGAAGGGAGAAGGAGAGTGAGTGAGAGACTCCTGGTGTGGAGCAGCCTTTGATGTCTTAGCTGGCTTGGAGCTGAATGCGGAACTCACTGAAGGGTAGGCCTTGTTTCATGGTGGGAATATGAAGCTGGATGTGCTGTCCGACTGAAAAAAGAAAAAAAAAAAAACACACATATTTGCACAGGTTTTTTTTTTTAATGTATTCATGTTTATGTACAAATGTTTTTATCTTCAAGCATGAGTGTGCGTTTTGCTCCAAAAGGCTTGTTTGTTGTCCCAGTAAGCTACGTTTTCATTTCTCCCCCGTCATGTCACTCATTAGTTTGTGGTTCATGTCCAGTTCCGTTACCAGGCCACGTTGGGTGGCTTAGTAATTCACAGTCTGTGTGTGTGTGTGTGTGTGTGTGTCTCTGTCTCATATATATTCCGCTTTCCTATTAGATGGCTTCACACTCGACGATTTCTCTGGACTCCTCTGACATCGGCTTTCATGCATGGCCTGCCTGCTTCTCTTCTTCTCCTACGCTCTCTCTCACTTTCTCGCTCTCTCGGCCTCGAACATTAAAAACATCTTGGTCGTGTCAGACATCTTTTAACCCCCCCTCCCCCCAACACCAGCCAGCTCACATGTCCACTACACCCCCATCCCCCATTCTCGCTCCTTAACTTTACTTTCATCCATTCCTCATCCCTTGTTCCCTCCATCCTTCTCCTTCCTTCCCCTGGTCTTGCCCCTTCCACCCTCCCCCACCGCCATGTCTTCCACGTGTGATGCCACTTCTCCCATGAATCCAGCCTCTTCACCTCTTGCTACTCCCCCCCTCCTCTTTCTCTCTCTTCCTCCTTGCTCGCTTCCTGTATCTGTTTTTGTGGCTTTGCTTGGGGTTATGGTTAGTTGATTTGGTCTGATTTCTCTTTGATGAAAACACTAGGGGGCACTGCCTGTCCTTCGTTACCCCTCTCTTTTCCTTAGCAGGCTTCGATGTATGTGTATTTGTGTATGCGTGTGTCTTGTCTGTGTCTGTGTGCCTGTGCGTGAGCTCCTGTTTGTGTTTGTATTTTTGTTAAAAAGCAGTCCCTTGTCTGTAATGGATGACACAGATCTGCATTCAGACAGGCAGGAAGGCAGGCAGGCAGGCAGGCAGCAGGTCTCTGGTGGTCACCGGGGCTAGTGTTCTGCAGTCGTCCGCACCCTTCTGTCCCCACTTCCACCCCCCCGTTTCTGTTTGGTGAACACAGGGGTGCGGGTTAATGAAAAGGGCTTGGACCACTGAGAGGAGCGACAGTCATCTCCCAGACACCTCTGCTCACCTCCAGCCCTCTGAGACCCTCTCGCCATGACAGGCCCCCCTTCCCCACGTCTCTCTCCCCACGTTAGCCCTCCATCCCCCTGGGTCACACCACATCGTCTGGCTGCCCGGTGGCCGCCAAACACAGCTCACCCAGTGTGGCATTAGACAAAGGTAGACAAACTAAAAGAGAGAGTGGCACATATTAACAGTTGTGAAGAAAAATGCACAAGAGCGACTGCCCTGTTTATCCAAAAGGCTAGGATTTAGACAAGACCTCGGACACATTCGGGTTCAAGGAAGAATTGGCTCTAGACACCGGAGTGGGAGAGAAGACAGGGAGGGCTCAGACCTTTGTTTCTACTCTGCTGGTCGGGTGCTTGTTGTGGCGCTCCACTTTATGTGGACAGCAGTACTCAAGTTGTTTTCTCTGCTTAATTTATACACACAATACATAGTATACAATTAGTGATTATGCTTACTTCTCTGGTGTATCTTTAAGCCTACTGATGATTGTAATTGTTTTTGAAGGAAAATTCGAATTATTGATTTGTTGTGGGATTTTTTTTTTTTTTTTTTTTTTGTGGTAAGCAGACAGCTGATGAGGGGTGTTTGATAGTGCTAATTGGCAGCTCCCGTCCATGCAGCGTGTGGTTGGTGGTGGGTTGGGGCTGGGCGAAGTGAAGCGCTGCTATTGTTTAGAGGTGTCAAACCCAACACAGAACAAAGAGGACGGGAGAAATGTGCTGCGCTCGCCTATCAGTGTGCTGAAAGTGGCTAAAGTACACACATACACACACACACGCACACGTATAAATATATATTATATATATATATATATATGTATGAATGCACATGTGTTTGTGCATCTACTTGCATACACACACACACAACAGCATATTACCTGGAGTCATATACACCAGCGTTCACTCACACTGACATGCGTGCACACACAGAAACACCTACCAACGCACACATGCACACTCTTAGACAAACTGCCTGAAAATGACAAGATAATCACCACATTCAAACTTACCTTCAGCTCTGGGTAAATGCCTTTCTCTGAGATAAACTAATAAATATACTGTTTTCCTTTCAAATGTTCTCCACTGAAGGCCCTAATTACCATACGCTGACAAAGACCTGACAGAGGTGTAATAGTTAAAAAGGTAATTTGACTACAAGTAGGAGTTTGGGTGGGGAAAAGGGTCAGTATGCTTTCCCCCCACCTCCCCATCCGCCTCTCTCTTTAATGGTTTATTCACGCTTTTCGAGGACTTTTTGCATGATTGACTGACAAGGTCTTTTTCCGAAATAGCATCTTCAGTAATGAGAAATAATTGACTCCCTAATCAAAAAAGGGGTTCATGGAATCCACAAACCCAACTATAATCTTCTGTGGCATTTCCAGCAGAATTGACAGTCCTCATAGCTTCAGGCTCTATACCACTTTGATTTAATTGCTTTTTTTATAAGATTAATAATATACTTTATACTGAATTGTGTATGTGTGCGTATGCTCTGAGTGTGTGTGTATGTACATGTGTGTGTGTGTGTTCGTCACCCTTCTCTCAGGCTTTGCTTTTAATCAACAATATCACTTGAAAAGCACTTCAACTAGTGTACTGCTCTTTGTAAATTTTACATTTAATTTATTAAGGGAATCGCTGTTGTGATTTCATTTTGTGCACAAGTATATTGCTGTGGTAGTAAGGTATATTATTTTAATAAGATATATATAAAAACTTTACTAAAGAATTACTTAAAGGTAAATTATTCAAACTACATGCAGGTTTTCTTTTGTTTTATCGAAAATATACTTTCAGTGTCTGCTTTAAACAATTTAATACTAGTTATTTTTATTATTAATAATAAATTTGTTTTATCTTTTCTTAATATCAGACTGCAGTAATTCAATACTTTAGATATTATTTCCTTACTTTTTGTGCATGTTTTGTTTTTTCCATTTATTGGAATAAAACCTGAAGTTGAGGCTCTTCATTTCTGTTGTTTTAAACCTGGAAGGGAAAATGTTTTTTTCCATTAAATCTGGTCCAACCGAACATTGTGATACAATTCAGATACTTGAAATAGTTATTTTTTCTTTACTCTGTCTGTTTAATTGGTAAATTGAATTGCTTTGTATTTTTTCTATCATACTTTAGTATTATTTTTTTTAATCTTTTAATCTCATGTCTTGATTACTTTGGGCATAAAAATAATAATTTAAGTGAGTGTGCCTTGAGAGCCGCAAAGTTTTTGCATGATGGGGCAAATTAACTTGTAGCTTCCCCCAGCCTGCCCAATTTGTAGTATGGCCTCAACCCTTTCTCCCTCTCTTTCTTTTCTGAATCATTTTTCCTCTCGTTAAAAAGCTGTTTTAAATCATGGCTAGTGGCAATGAGAAGTTAATTTCAGATTGTTATATATTTCCATTAATTTCAGTTGGCCTTCTGTAGTTTTCCCTCCCTCACTCTCTCCTTCCTTTGAGTACAAGGGGATCACAGAGCCTGTTTTTTCTTCTTTTCCTTTTTTTCTCCTTTCTCTTTTCTTGGGCTCTCTCTTTCTCCCTTGCCCCACGGCACAGGAGACGAGCAAATATGAAGGAGTAGAGGATGATAACTGAAGGGAGGAACACTCTCTTTGTCACTTTCATTAGCACTGTCTTTTACCTCTCCTCCCCTTTTCCCTTTTCCCCAACTTTCTTTTTCTTTTTTTTCTTTTTTTTTTTCATTTGTCCATGATTGGCTTCTCACTCAGCGATGGGTCGAGTGGCCCTGGAAGTTTAAACAAAACACCTCCCCTGAGAATCCAACTCCTGCAGCCCTGTAGAGGGACACACACACACACACACACGCACACACACACTCACACACTCTCACACTCACACACACCTGATTTGCCAGTAATGTGCAGAGAAGCAGGCGCCAACAGATTTGTTGTTTTTGTTTCATTTTTCTTCTCTTCCTCCTCCCTCATTCACAGCTAAGGTGAAAAACAGTCTGAGATATTTGGTAGATTTTGCTATTAGCAGGCTCCACCTTTTTAAAACACTTACTGTAACTGGACTTTATGTGTTGATTTGTGCATTATGAAAGTGAATTTGTATAAAACTTAGGAAAAAAAACAGCGATGCATGAAAATAATAAATGGACATTTCTTGATATTAACAAGAAGAAAGAAAAAAGTCATACAATTGTTAAAATTTAGCTCTATCTAAACCAATTCAAAATAAATTTAGAAGAACTAAGTGAAAATTCTTCATCATAGGTTGTTGAAATTTTCTCACTGCACCCCAATTTAGAAATTTTGGCTTGGATGCCAACTGTGGGCTCAGTTAGTATAAGGAATCAGTGTTTATCAGCCCCTAAGGCTGTGTGTGTTTGTGTGTGTGTGTGTGTGTGTGTCTCAGAAATGGACAGCAGTACCCGATGGATATTTAACACATTAGCTTTGGCGGAGCTGAGAGTGGTGTGAAAACACACTGATTTCCTAAGTGGCAATCATATCAGCCTCGCCGTCAGAGAGGCAGCAGAGAGCAAACATCTGTGTGTGTGCGCTTGTGTGTTTTTGTGTGTGTGTGTGTGTTTATGGTCGAAAACATGCATCCAAACTGCTTATGAACATCATTTAAAAAACTAACTCCAGTATTGCTACAGATTTGCATGGTAAACTTGTCTGTTTATTGATATGTTTTAATTCACCAGGATTAAGTGTATTTATGAAGGTTTTTAAAAAAAAACAAAAAAACAATATGCCTCAAATTCTTTACCATTCATTTAATAGAATGTTTTCTATGTCTACCTAACTATTTTTTTAGCTGATGTGCAGTCTTTCTACTACTTTCTCTTTTTGCATCTTTTCATATTTCTTATCCCAGCCCAGGGTTTCTGTATTTCTATCAGTTTCTCTGCCTCCGTTTCTGCGTATGCCTGCGCTGCATGTGAGTGTCTCTCTCTGTCTGTCTGTAGTAAGCTGTCTCCTCCCTGCCAGGGTTCAGGGAGCCCTTGGTTCTCCTCGATGTCAGTATCAGCCTGAGTTACGACACAAAGGTCTCAGCCTCCTCCTCCACCCACCCTTGTTAGGCCCTCTCACTCGCTCGCTCCCTCCGTCAATCCCACTCTCCCTCGCCCAATCCATCCTCGTCTCCAGCCGAGAGTCACCCATCCGAAACTATGTTAAAACAGGGTCATCCCCCGGCGTGCACTTAAAGGCTGTCCCTTTAACCTGCTCTGAAATACTTACGGCTATTATTATAGCTTATAAATCATTAAGAAAGTTTAATTATACGAAAATTTCATGGTGGAAATGTGCAAGCTGACACATGGGAAGGGGAATTTAATGGGCCAGCAAGTCCCAGCACCGTGAGGGAAAATATTGAGGTTAGGTTTCTATTTTACAGCATTGCCGGAGGGTTGGGAGACAGGGAGAAAGACAAGAAAGAAGCACTTTCAGAGTGAGAGAGAGGGAGAGAAAAGGCGAGTAGTGAGGATGAGGCCTAGACAGAATCCAATGCGCAAAAGTAACTTTCTCAATTCACTCTGTAGACCAAAGCTGTTAATATGGCCAGTTGATTTGGGAATGATGAAGACATTGCCCACCGTACCTTGTGCTGGTTTTCTTAACTAAGATGTATTCTAATTAACACAAGACTTTAATTAGTCGCCATGCAGTAATTTCAATTCGTTAAGGAATGCTGCCTAATTAGAAATTATCATTTGGAGAATTTCTGTAATTGCTGTCGCTAAACAATATATGAACATCCTTAACTACTAATGTTACAAAACTTTGTCTTCTTTCTTAATTGTGTCAATATCATTTCAATGTGAACATTATAGGGCTATTGTTGGTATAGCTCGAGCAACTTGAGCAATGACTACCGCACTCTTTTCATTGTGACAGGAATGTAAATTGATCAAACTGTTGGGAGTTGATATCATTAACACTTACCACTGTGCAGATGTTAATTAGGAATTAATCGAATTCTGTTGTAGTAACTATGAAAACGCTGTTACAATTTGAGCATCTGCTTGGCTAATCAAGTCAGAAAGATTCGAAAGCAATGCTGTTGCAATAAAAGAGTTGTCAGTCAAGTGAAAATTCTAGTGTTTCAGGGACTTATCATTACTGTATGGAATTATCACTATCACATTATCACTAGCAGGGAGACAAAACTCTTTGGAAAATCACTTCTGATTGTGAATTTTGAAGAGTGATTCACTTAGAAACATAGTTTGAAGAAGTAATATATAAAAAGGCAAAAATTTTCCAAAAAAAGGCAGTGTTGCACATGCCAGCATGCATGAACCAACACTCTAACACATAAAAACTGTCACTCAACTTTGTGTTGAAGCAACTAAATCCATTTTTTAAGTGAACAGCAGTTTCTTTACACCAGGCTTATTGTTTACCCACAACCCCATTCGTCCCTCCTTTCTTCCCTCCCTCCACCCCATCCTCCCTGCCCTTTCTCTCTCCTCTGTCCTCCCTTCCCGTCTTCCTCTTGTTTTCCATGCGGGCACAAGTGGGGCGCAGCGCCCGCAGCCGGCAGGTTTCCTGGCACGCTGCTTCTCATCCTCTGCCTTTTGTTTCCACCAGTGGACAACCGTTCTCCACTTCTGCTGTGTCAGTAAATATTTATTGGCCTTCCTTTTCCTCACCGCCCACACTGATGTTTGTGTGCGTCTGTGCATGTGTGTGAGTGTGCCTGTATATGTGTGTGTGTGTGTGAGTGTGTGTATGTGTGTGTATGCGTGCGTGTTAATATACACGTGGAATACTCTCCAACACGTACACAGACATACACCACCTCCCACTACCCTGTGTCCGGTGCTGTCACTCACACAATTGAGAAATGCCCCCGCCTCACCCTATCAAATCTCACCGTGTCTCTCTGTCCACCATCTTCCCTTTCTCCCTCTCTCCCTCATCTTCCCTTCATCATGCATGTGGCAATAAGCTGTGAGAGGAAAGAGGAAAGAGAGGAGGAAGTTGTTGCAGTTTTCCCCTGCTCTCTCCCTCCCTTTCTACACCCTCGCCATGACCAGAGTTCCCGCACTGGAGAGTCAGAGGGGAAAAACTCCGAGTAAATGCATGTGACCTCAGTGAGCAAAACCTCTGCACACTCCCACAACACTGAAAGATGCACACACACACACAAACACACTCCCTCTTGCTCCCTAGGGCCCCGTGGCCTCGTGCTAGAGAGGGCTTCCTTCCTGCAGTTAAGACAAAGGAAGCTGGGGACTGACAGGGGACCTGGGACCGCTGCTTCAAAGCCACAGGAAGCGCTGGTGTTGTCTCTTCCTGTGGAGGGTGTCGGAGCGTGGGGGGCCAGCTGCCTGTGTTTTCACAGCCAGGGACGAACAGGGATGACTGTGTTTATGTGTGTGTGTATGTGTCACAGACAGGGTAGGTAGAGTAGCTGAACACACTGCACCTTCACTCCCTTTCCACCCCTCTTTGACCTGAGATCAGTGGCTAACAACATTAAGTCATATACACATAAACTTCAGAGGGACATCACACACATACGACCATCCCAGTGGTGAATTCTGTGGTCATTAAAAGCCAAATCCAGCTGAGGATCATCAATTTAACCACTTTTTTGTCTAGAAGTCTATTGTCGTCATTGATTTATGATAGAAAAAAATCACTGCCACAGCATCAGCCAGCCTTTATATTTGTTTTTCCAGCCCTTGCCACTGTCTTTGCAGAGTATATGCTTTCAGTGTGTACATGTCTGTGTGTGTTTGTGTTTGTCCTCCTGTTCCAATGTTGGCGTGTAGGGATTTATGGGGGTGTATGTGTTAGTGTGCCTGCGCCATGTGTTTTCAAACCTTCCGGTGTGCACCCGCATACATGTTTGTTTGTTTTTTCTGTGTTCGCCCTGGCTTCTCTGATGCTCTCCTCTTACTCTCTGGCAGCAACAGGACAGTTAATCAATCAAATATTTAAGCAGTGCTTCAGTGCTCAGTGGGTAGTCCTAGATTATCTGTGGCTGTTGGCAGTGCATGGCGCAGCCACATTATAAGCCTCGTCTCTGACTGGCATCGTCACGGGGCGCTTCTCTCTCGCTCTCTCTCTCTCTCTCTCTCTCTCCTCCTTCCCCTTGGCCTCTGCTCAGTCTTTGCTCATTCCTACTAACACTCTACATTTTTTCCTCTTTTTCATTCTCACTCATTTTCTGTCATTCTCTCTCCATCCCTTGTTTTTCCCTTTCTGTTGTTTGTTGCTCTCTATTCGCACTCACTCTCTATGTATAATTGTGGCTTTTCACATTGACTATCTGACAGTAAGCAAGGCCCCTTAAAGAGCTCTCATCTTTCTGTCTTTGCCTGTTTCTCTCTTTTCTCTCGCTCTGCAGTCTTTCTAGGGATGAGTCTGCCTGTCTCCCCACGGGGATCTCCATTGTGGATTACCATTCAGTTTTTGCCCAATTATCTAGTGGCTTTCGCTGCCTTTGACACATAATTATCAAAGGCCTAAATAATTGTCTTTATTATTGCCGGTGTTTAGATGTAGCGTCAGCAGAGCGGTTGCGAGCAAGGGAGCGTCACGGGGAGAGGAGAGAAATGAAGTATTTATCTCGACCAGAGATTAGTTTAGCATGCTGTTAAATGATGTCTCTTCGCTTATTTCAACTCCTCGTCCAGATAAATAAACATGATTAAAATGCCCCCTTCCCTCCTTCATACACACACCCCACACTTACATATACACACACCCATCACATATCACATTCTACGTCAGTGGTGAAAATAAGATTATGCACAACAAAAAGTCCAGCAATTAGCTGGCTTTGTAGCAGGAAGCAGCTTGAAGCGCTAAACACTGTACTTTGTTAAAGGCCAAGTGAGAGGTCAGGTACAAGATACAAGGGTTAGAGAAAAATCTGTGTATGTGTGTGTGTGTGTGTGTGTGTGTGTGTGTGTGTGTGTGTGAGAGACATGCGTTTGCGTGGCTCCAAGCACATGGGGGTTGGCTATTTCATAGAGCTCGTGAAAAGCTGGATTTAGCAGAATTGTGCCAACCAGGGGGTCAGAAATCTGTGATGTTTACAGATCTCTATAGCAACCAGGCCCTCTGCAGAGAAATCAGAAAAGAAATGGTTTATGACGGAGAAACAGAGTAGCCGAGAAAAAGAGGGAGAAGGATTTCATAGTTCATCCAGAGTTTGAATGTATTTGGGATGGGAGTGAACTTGAGTCTACGTCATCAATTGTGACTCAGCTTTGTTATCATGGCTCAGAGGGATGTAAACACGATGTGTAGTTGCAGTCAAATTAAATTCAAATCACACTTGTGGAGACCGTTAAAAACAGCTTGTTACAGAAATGGCTTAACAGATTTCTTTTACACATTTTTTTGTGGCACACTAAATTATTATGTCAAAATGGCTGGTGATAAACATTTCATCAAGGTGCTGTAGTGAGTAAGGCGGCTCTTAAAGCTGAGGACTTTGGTTCAGACCCCTGAAATTCCACTTAAGCTTAAGCTTCCACTTATGTTTTAGTAAGACAGCGAAAGACCACTTGCTGCAGGGATGCTGTTCTGAAGCTGACCCTGTGTTCTGACCTAGCCGTGAAGTGGGCCAAGGGAAAAGAGAATTTTCCTCATGGGGATTAATAAAGTATTCATAAATATTTTTGTTGTGCACGTCAGCCTGTCATCTGTCTTGTTTTTTCTCAGTTCCTTCCTTTATCCTCCTAATCGACCTGTTTTGATACCCGTTCATCTGACTACCACCTAAAACCTTCTGCCTTTCCACTCCTCTTTCTTTTTATACTCAAACCCCCCCCCCCCCCATATCCAACCCCACCCGAACTTTATTCTGCATATGCAGCTGCAAATGTCTCAACATCTGTGTGCTTGTTTTAGCTCAACAAGTATTTCCACGTTTCTCTTCCTTTTCCCTGTCCGATAGAAGACTGATCACAACAGCTGGCCTGTTGCCTTGTTAAAGCTACAGTCTGCAGTTACATAGTGGATTAGCACATTTAACATTCTGGATAAAGATGGCTAACACTAACTTGCAGTCTAACATAGTGTAAAAATTATAACATGATGAGTCATAGGATAAGACAGCTTACATCTCTATTCACATGGGAGCATGTGGCTTTATGGGTTTAACTGGTTTGTAAGTTCCCCCATAAGTATCACCCACCTAGCAGAAGACACAGACATGCTTAGATTTAGCTTTCAACATGCAGCTAACCACAGTTGTCATTGTGGCTTGTAAAACATGAGACCCAGTGGTGTCAAAATCATTGTGGTTGAGGGCCACACTGCATAGAGCACTCTCTCCTGGAGTCATAATTTGTCAGCCTATTACCCCAACTGTTACCACAGCCAACTATATGTGTGTAGGCATTGCGGCAGTGACAGCTGTCAGGAGGAGTGATTGATATAGCCAGTGTTGGGAGATGGAGTCCTTTGGTCTTTAATCTTCAGTTGAGGCATCATGAGGAAAACAGACTTTTTTTTAGTGAGAGTTCCTGATTTATTTTCCCCTCTCATTTCAGCAAATAATGACACTGTGTAAGTATCTGTGAATAGAAAATTACAGTGAAACTTTAAAGTTGGTTAGAGAAGGGCGGAAACAAAGAGGTTTGTTTTATTTCAAACCGATGAAATTTTGCTTGGGAAACTTGTTTTTATATACCACAAAGCAGCTAGAGGTGCTGAGTCCAATCAATTTGAACAACTGCTTTAGGATTTCCAAAGGTCTTGTTATCCAATTTTTTCTCCATTCATCTGTCTGCTTGATGAGACAGTCTGCCTGTCCACACAAGATTAATCATGCACTGTCTAAATACTTAAGTCCAGTATTTAAGTTCCAGACGCATCCATCAGCACCATCTACAGCCGAGCTTCACTCCCACCTTACCAGCTGTGCCTTTTTCTTTGTACATGCCTTTATCTTTTTCTAACCGCTGTCTGTCATTCACATGCTTCTTCACTGCCTGTGTGTTCTGCAGTGCTCTCATATCTGCTCACATTCATTTCTACATACATATGCATACATCCGTGCATGTATACCCCACAAAAGCAGACACACACACACTTTCTCTGGTTGTCTTTGTTAGTGTTTTTGTTCTATGTTCTTGCTTCCATTTATCTGTATACCCTTTGTTATTTCAATAGTACTTAGTGTTAAAGGTGGCACGTCGAAATTATTTTTTTTTAAAAAAGGACAAACAACCTATCATTAATGTCAGTTTGGCAAATACAGTTTACAAAACACTAGTTACAAACTTTACTATAGTTCAGTTACAGTTTTGGTATACCAGAGATATACAGTGAACCCTACCGACCAAATTTCTTGTACTTTTAAAAGTACATTTAAGTTTTCCACCAAAAATAAAATGGATTCAGATGTTTTTTAAGGGGCACACAATAAGAGCAAGTAGAGACCCATTTATCCACTTCGACAGTGGAAAAATGTTGAGTTTTCTGTCAGGGCTCGGGCGATGTTTTTGACTGGATTGAAGTCATGTACTTAGCGTTTTCCATGGGCAGTCAGTCCACTGTCTCCTGTTTCCTGGCCTCTGCTTGCAGCCCCTATACTTAGGGACTGGCCCATTTGGCTAGTGCCAGAAAATAGGACCTTGACTGACACCTCCAGTTTTAAAAGGTTGACTTTTCTACTCCCACGGGCCCAGTTCTGCCAGAGGAAAGCTTTTCAACCAAGCGTGGATGAGGAGGGAGTACAGAGCGCAGTGTGTATCTGTGTGTGTGTGTGTGTGTGATCGTAGGAATTTTGTGTGAGGGAGCAAATGTGTGCATACATGTGCACACTCTGTCTTCTTTTGTTGTCTGTCTCTACAGTTGTGCATTTTTTTCTTTACATTCATGGTTGTACCTCCCTTCTCAGTCTGCTCTATCCTCCACTCTGGTGAAGACACTCCAGTGGAAGCCTTATCAGCTGAATGATGTATGAGTCCTTAGTGCTTTAATAGATTCAATTTATCTCTATACACTCCCACTTTAATTTGGCTGGGCAAGGGAGGATGTATTCAAATGCCCACCGTCATTTTGATGTACAGCCAGCCAGCCAGACCTGGCCTCTGTGATTGCCCCAGCTTTAGCCCCAGTCTGAGTGTCAGACTCGGATTCATACTGTCAGCTTAAACCCTATATGCAAGCCCAAACTCTAGCTTTGTACTCAGGCCTCAGCACCATATTGTTTTATTACACTGGCACATTTATAGTCCAATATTAATAGCGTTCTAACATGCAAGCACCAATTAAGGCCTGAAATTCCAATTCCTGGCTTAGTATCACATTACCTACATCTTCCACTGTAGTGGTAGTCTTATTCCAAAATCATAAACACCAGGACAATTTTAAGCGAAAGAAGTCCAGTAGTCCAGGATACTGTGAAGTGTTACCTCCCTCAAGATGACACTTATGATGAACCTTTAAACCTTTGTGGTTAAAATTCAGTATGTTTGACGTAGCACCATGTGTATGTACATGACCAGGTAATCACCAAATTTAGAGCTATTCTGCAGCGCTATGCCCGTCTTCAGTCCGCCAATCTTTTTCCCACCCTTACTAAACGTATAGATTAAGTGATTGTTAACCTATTGTTGCAAGTCCTGTGCTCTTTTCTTCCTGTTTTATCTTGAAGTGAAACACAGTGAAATGGCTCATTCCCAAGGCCTGGCTACAGTACTCCTTGGGGTGGGACCAGCGGTGTGGGAAGTCTATTGTAGTGCAGTAACAAGTCCTTTGTGTGACATTTTCCTCGGCGTTGACATTCAGAAGGGAATAGGAAGACGGGCCTGCGGACGCCACATTCTCTATGACATGTGAAGGGAAAGGGTATTAAGAATGGGGACCAAGGTATTTGAACGTGCACAGGAAAGGACATTTGCACAGTACGTGACAAGGACACGCTGTGGTGGAGCAGCTCTTTCATATTTCACTTTATAACATATGCTATACACCAGGTTGAATCTGTGTCCACCGGTTTCAAAACTGTCCACTGGGCCATTGCTATCATGGTCTGAGGGGTAGGCTGACAGCGTGTGTTGGGGAAAGAAATTTTTACGAGGAAAGTATCTACTTACACAGTGGGTTTGTCATAATAAAATAATTACATTCACATCTGTACAATGCAAAAAGATTTTCTTTTCTAAAGAGGTTATTATAGTCGCCCATGTGTCTCTGACACAAACAGTGCCCATCTCAACAGTAAGTGTGTATCATTAACATGCTAGAAGGGTGATTAACATGAATTTGATTTGCTTTTTATGGCAGATGAATCAGAGGGAAATGCAGGTGAAGAACAGAGTGTGTGCTGTGGCTCTGACTGACTCGGCTCACAACATCTGGCTACAGGAGACCAGCAAAGGCACACAGGACTGGATGCAGCAGGTGAAGTAGCCATACACACTGAAACACACACACACACTGAAAACAAACAAAGATGCTATAAAATGTACAATGGGCTTTTCCTGGGCTCCTATCTCATCATGTAAATTCACCCAGTGGTGAGCTGAGGTCTCTCAGATTGTGCTTTTCTCAGTTTTTTCCCTGTACAACCCTGCTGACCTACATCCTGACCAACAGCTAGCCTTAGAAGTCATAGAGAACCATTGTTTGCATGTTTTTCCTCTCTGTCTTTTTTATCAGCCCCCACTCTTTCTTCCTGGGTGCATGTCAATGAATAACTGAGACAGTTAACCCTCACTGGTGTGTGTGTATGTGGCTGGATATATGTGTGTGTAAGTGTGTTTATATGTGCTTGTGGGTAAGCGTGTGAGATAGAATGCACGTGCACTTGTGCATTTGTGTTAGTTTCATTTTAGCACTTGCCCTTTCTGGTGTGACCTCTGCGCCATACGCAGCACCTGGGCTCACTCAGTATGCACATACAGATGAGGACCAGCCAAGACCAGAGCTGCTTGAGAGCCAGAGATGCAAATGTCATGCACACACTCACACACACAGACACATACACACACACACACCATACCTTTATTTGTATTATATCCTCTTTTATATCCCATGCCTTTTGTTTTTGCTATTTTTGTCCTCTCCCATTTCGTGTGTGTGTGTGTGTTTGGTTTGTGTGCTCAAGTGCGTGTTACTTATCCGTGAATGTGTGTATGTTAGTTTGAGGGGTGGGGATTCAAGGTTGCGCTGGCCCCCTTCTCCTTGTCTGGCATTTCCTATTTTTGATCCATCTAAGGGATGTGTGGGACAGAGCATAATTGGAATGTTAAGTGATTTTCTATTTGTGATGATTACCCAGAACAATAAATCTGAAATAACCTTCTTTGTCCAGTAGGAGGAAGGGGACAGGCAAGGAATCACTCTCTCTCGTACTCATTAACCCACAGTCCTTTTTTGGCTGAATTAAGAGAGGAGCCTGCCTAATTAAAGGGATTTTTTTCTAGAAGAGACAGTGGCACACCTCTACCATGCTATGCCCTGTTCAATGGCACAGAAAGCTTTTTGGAAGATGTGTAGACACTCACTGTTTGTGCAGCATTGTTTTTTTTTTTCTTTCTTCTATCCATAATTCTCTGTCTCACTAACAATAATTAGCACTACCTTTACAAAAAGTACTCATTACTTGTCGCTAATTCCAAAGCAATGTTTATACTTAATATATTTCTCTCAGGGATCAATGATTCTTTATGTTAATCATTGCATACATTTTATTTAACAACAAAAAAATGACAATCTTTTAACAGATGTTGTTTTGACCTTTTATTGTCTCTTCTAATTTAGCATCAGATAAAGACCACTACTAATGATAAATTCTGTAGATAATTGCCAAATGGTGAGATATAAATTACTATTGGATATGTCAATATTGAAGAGGAAAGCTAACTACAATCATGTGTCATGTTTAGAAACTGGTAACCTCAATTTTGTTGCTCAAATTTAGTATTTTATCACATTACTGGCTTCTGGGCATGGATGGCAGTGCAGTGCTAGTTAACAAGCCCTGGGTCAGCACGAGGATTGAGGTGAATCCAAAATCTAATCTGTCCTCGGCATTTACATTAGAAACCAATACTGCGTGTGTGCAGTGGTTCCACTAAAAGGTCAGAGTCCCTTTGTGTTCCACCCAATATGCTAATCCCATGGCTCTGGCCTGATCTATGTGTTTCTATCATTGGCTCACTTTTCTGATGTTTGGCTTTGAGTGATCACACAGTCCACAATCTTCACTTGTTGGTGCAGTACAAAACATACACGCACATGAAGACACACAGACCCCGACAGTAGATGCATATACTGCTCCTTTGTAAAGGACATCTATATCAATAACCCATACACAGCTGGATCTTCAATGTAAACAACACTAGCATCACACACTGTGATACACACACACACAGGAAGGACAGCACAGATGGTGCTACACATCACAGAGGGGAGCTAGCAATGAACCTGAATAATGCCCTGGGTGGTGTATAAATATGGGTGCCCGTACGAGTGGGTGCATGTGAGGTCGGGGTACCCCAGCAGCGCACTGCTCTGTTCTCCTCGGACAGAGATAATTCCCTCCCTCTGGGGTTCAAGAGGTCGCTGGTTGGTAGGATGGAGCGATGGGAAGAGGAGAGTAAAAAAGAGGGGATGGGATTTAGAGATCAGCGCCTGCTGGGCCAGGTTATATAGACCAAATGGGTCAGACAAGGGGCAACTGACATCACTGCCAAGAGAGACGAAATACAGGGTGAAGGTGAGAGAAAAGAGGATGGAAAGGGGATAGGCAGAGAAAGAGATATAAAGACTCTTCCATTGACTGAGACAGAAAAAGAAATAAGCAAAGAAATAAAGTATGAGAAACATTCAATTATTTAAATCCTGTTGACTGCCGCCGAGAAAGCACAGGGTAGAGCCGTGGAAAAGAAAAACAAAAAGACAGGTAGGATGTGAATGGACTGAATACAGATGGAGGAGAGGAGATGAAGAGATGTATGTGGAGATAGATGAGTAGCATAGTGAGGAGAAGTGAGTGAGGGAGAGAAATGCGAATGATGGTGTACAGCTGGCAGCCTGTCACAGTCTCCAAGGTGTCTCCTGTCACTGTGCTGGCCTGCTGTCACACTCTAGTGGCCTGCCCAGAGCACACACACACACACACACACACACACACACACATACACACACACAGATACACTTGTGCACACACATACATACAGAGTACACTATGGTCATGAATAAACCATCCTAATCCATAGAGATTATACAGCAACTGGAGGAGGTAGGAGAGAGACAGACATAGAGAGAGTGAGCAAGAATTGATACTCAGGACTACTTTCTGAGAAGTTAGTTTGCTGGCTGTCATGTGTGTTATGGTTTAGGAGACTTTTATACACTTAGCACAGACTTTCTATCATGGGACTCAGTCCTGTGTGCTTATGAGATAGAAATACTGTTTTACCATTGGATGGAGACAATTACATACAATTGCAGTGTATACACACTACATATTTTTGTTTAATCTTTGCATTCAACTAAGCAATACAACAGTGTCTTATCAAAATAAAAAAACAAGGTAATTGTGTAACTTAATTCATTATTTCACCACTTTTTCTTCTGGAAGTTTATGGTGTTTAGAGTACATTTTACTTTTTTTCATTCTACGTTTTTTTTAATGCAGGAAGGGTTTGGAAGGAAGGTAAAGGGAGTACATCCTCCTTTTATGGCTTTGTGTGTGTCTTCCTGTGACACTTTCTGTGTAGTGGATATGGACACCTACTGTATGAGAGACCTTTTTGGTCGTTATGGAAGCTCCATTAGATCACTCTGCCATCAGCTGAGTGCAGTGTTTTGTGTCCATTACTTTGTGTATGTGTGTGTATGCGTGTGCGTACACGCATGTGTGTGTGTGTGCATGTGCGCATGTGTGTGTTGTTTATGTGAAAGAGGCAGGCTGGCATCCACTCTGACTTGCAGAAGGCAGCAGGTGGCAGATCACACACACACACACACACACACACACAAACCACTCAAACACACACATATACACATGACAGAGAAGGCGTAAAAGCATCCCTCACAGGTAGAGGGGTAGAGCAGACACCTGTTCGCCATTCACACTCTAAGATCATGCTATTAGCTCAGTAGTTAGCTTTAGCGCTTAGTCACAGCCTCTTACTCACCACTGTAGGGGATCCTTTGGAACTTTGTGTCTGAGTAATATTGGTAATGGGATTTAAGAGAAATAAAATATACTGTGCAACAGTGTGTCTTGTTGTGTTTGCACGGGTTCATGTATGTGTACATATCCAGCATAATCCAAACACACACACATATGCACAGAGCAGCAGAGGTGGGTGGAGAGTCAAATCTGTTTACATGTTTGTTTCTCTGTCTGCCTTTAGTTCAATGGCGCCATTGATCGGCGGACAAGCTGCTTGAAGTGATGATGCTATGCGTCAGAGACAGCCGATGTGATGTGCCATCCTTTTGTCACATCGCCCTTCTCTAATCCCAGCCAGCAGGCCTTGCCTTTATGTGACTGCTGTTATGCCTGCGGTCTCCCACAGCACTGGGGCCGTGTGCTATGTGTATGTGTGTGTGCATTTATGCAAGAGTTTGTGTGCACATGTGTGCTGTTGCCTTGACAAATCTATTCAAACCCCGACCTCCCTGCCTCCATTGGTGGTGATGGTAGAGGTGAAGGGGGAGGGAGGGGGGCCCTTTGAAAGACTCGCCTCCTTCCCCTCTCTCCAGCTGCCTTCAGCCCACTGCTCCACAGCCCAGCTGACATCTTCCTCCAGACAGACTGAATGAATTAAAGAAGATACAATGAGACACTTGATGTAGCAGTCAAGGAGCCCCACTGCTTCTGTGCCGCTCTACACCGCTCTGCCCTCAAGCCCAGGCTCAGAGGAGAGCACATCTAGGGCAAGGCAAAGGATCTAAAAATACACAATATGCTACTGTTTACCGATGACTTGTCATCTTCCCCCAACACTAACCCCCCTTCCTTCTTCACTCCATTCTTCCTCATCTCTCAGCCGATCTTTCTTCAACCTCTTTGACTCTTCCTATGCTATACCCCCTACGATAGCTAGCACTTGTGATTGACAAGGCTGAAGAACTGAAATATGGATGAAGAGAGAAAGGGAGCATTTCTTATATTCGAGGGGCAGATCTAGTTTGTTCTTAAGTTCATTTTTATTTCCTTTGATTGGATAAGAACGGATCACACATGAGCCAAGCTTTATTTTAATCACAGGCCGTCATGTGCACATTTCCCAACTGCATTTTGTGTTGCTTGTTGACATTTGCTAGGGATTTGCATACATGGGCCAGATGTTTTATTATAATCATCTTTCACAGTGAGTTTCTATATTTCTATATAAGCTTACAGTAAATAAATCACTGTGGGACAAAAGAAGATGCAGTACATGTCGAGCAGACAGTAACAAAAGACGTTTGCTTGGACGTAGCATCAGAAACTTATGTAGACAAAAAGGCAACAAGCAAGAGGGGCTCAATTAGGCATCAGCTATATTCAGTTTCCCTCTGTGCCTATTCATATTCATACAGCAGAACAGAACACATGTATACACTAGCATACATATGCTATCAGTGATGAGTGTGTCTGCATGCACAGGATTTTGTGTGCTTGTGTGTGGAGGGGGGATACTTCAGGGATGATAGATAAGAGGGCATGTGATGTGACCCAGGATCTTTGCATGTATGTAGTATGTGTATTGTATGTGAATTTGTTGGAGAAGCTGAAGTGCGAGATGGTTCACAGGTTTGTCTATCCAGTCCCTTCTCTGCCAGGGCCTTGAGAGTCAGGTTCACTGAGGGCAAAAATGTGAAAGCACGTATGCACACGTGCACGTTTGTGTGAGTATTTGAGTCCTGAGGGTTCACAACGCTACCCATCTTTATTGGAGACCCCCCGCAATGCAGCCACTGACCCACACACACAAGCATGCACAACACTGTAATGGCTGTCAGGGGGCTAGGGTGAAAGTAAACAAGGGCAGATAAGCAGTGATTCAGAAGGACGCCAGCTGCACATTCTAATCTCTTTACATTTTCTCTTTCTTCTATTGAACTTTTATCTTATCTGGGGAACGTCTTCTCCAAGCATTCCTTCTCAGCCTCCCTCTTTCTCTCTCCCCTTTCTCTTGTTTTTGTACTAACCTTACAAGCCACAGCATACCAATCCACATTGCACGGTCAAACAAGGAAAAACACACTTTGATATGTTGCCATCTGCTGACCCAGAGAATAAAAACTCAAAGCATGGGAAAAGTGAGTTGTTTTTTAGTTTGGCATTGGTAGAGTCTATTAATGATACCTGGGGTTTAACCCTACTACATTTGATTTAATCCAGTAGGTAGAATAAGGGAACGCCACACAGACAATCCGAAGGAAGATGAAGACAGCAAAACACAGATAAAGAGGTCTTCTCCTTTTTCTGACAGTAGAGTTGTCAACCACAGGGGGTTTGAGAGGACTAGGGGTGTCTGCAGGGGGTTATGGGTCAGCAAGCTGGGCAGACACCCTCCCCCAGGGCACCCACTGATCCACCATGGTAGAAGGCCTCAGCTCTCCACCACAAACAAACGCCAAGCTGTCTGGGCAGCATGTCACAGAGCTTTTAATTGCTTGTTCCTGTCTTTCTTTCTCTCTCTCTCTCTTTTTCTCTCTCTCTCTCTCTTCCTCTTTCTCTCCCCCCTCGCTCTGCCACACACACACCCACACACACATACACACACCTCTTTCTCACTACTGTCCCTCCTCTTGTCTTCAACACCTGTCCCCTTCTTCTTTGTCTTCTTGCCTCTCCATTTTCTCTTCCTTCTCCCTTTCTTTCGCCACGTTTCTTCTTTTTTTCTTATATCTCAATTTTGATTCAACATGCTTCATTTCTATTAAAGTATAAAAATTATACTTCTGAAGCCACAATTTTTTTTTTCTTAAGATCTCATCCCTTATTATTCCAACTTTGAGCATATATTTTACTGTGTTTGTGGAAGTGATAGTGGAGGATGTGGGTTGCTGCATATTCATTTCCCATATACAGACCCTCCATGAGTACATGCCATGAATAGTGTGTGTAAAAGTAATCTATGTTTTTTGTAGAAACAACAAATAGCTATTGATAGAAATCTGTGCTCGGAGTTTCATCAGTCTTCTTTTTTCATCTCCTTACAGCATTGTTGCAACTGGGTATCGAGTCCAGAGCCCCTGGACACACCGCTGGATCCCATGCTGCCAGACTGCCCCCGAGTCTCTGCAGGTATCAAATCTACTGTGCATAAACAAACTCCAACAGTGATAACATTATGACTCTATATTTTAGAGTATAATTGTGATCACTTTCAGTTTTCAATTACAATTTCAAAACTACTGTATAGAACAACAAAGTGTAGCCACACTACGTATAGGTCAAAACAGTTATTCAACTACAACAGTTTATTCAACTATCATAGACTAAAAATATGAGTAAAACTCATCGAAGGTAAAATTTAAAGTTAAAGTTTTATTATCTACTATATCTGTAATCACAGATGAGAGTAAGGTAGATACAATATACAAACTTGAAACTGTTAAAAACAGCTAACAAGGATGGTACCAGAATGTGCCAGTGCAGGTAAGTGCAATTATTTTGACTGAAGAGCTCAAGCTGCCTAAATGACTGATGTGCAAAATAGAAATAGGTTCCCCAGTGTTTAATTCACCTTAATAAATGATACAATATATGCAGTATGTATGGAACTCTATATATGTGTTTGTCAATGGCTTATAGCAGTGCACATGTGCAGATTATTAAGGTTCAGTCAGTGCACGGTGGTGTGTACGTTGACAGTATTTGTTCTTAACATGGTCGTGGGTGTTGGGCAGGTTGGAGGTCTTAGTAGGGCTGATTGAGAGAGATCATTGTCAGAGAAACTGAAGCAGGGGCAGATTATCTTGAAACACAAATAGACAAAGAAACAGAGGCTCTCTCACACACACTACCGAAATGTGCTGTTTGATTTTGTATCTATTTTCATCTTCTTTGTCGCACCCTCTCTCTCTCTCTTTTTCATCATCTACTCTGTCTCCTATATTCATTAATCCTCTCCTGTGGTGTTTGGCTTCCTGTCCCTGTGCCCTCTCTGTGGTTGACTGGCCTTGATGATGTCACGGCCATCATGAGAATGTGTCCTTAATGTAGGATTAGGGATGAAAGCTGTAATCCTCAACATGACCGTTGATAAGAGATGATGATTGCAGTGTTGTTTGAAGAGTGACACACATGCGAGCATGCACACACACGGATACAAAAGGGAAGTCAAGCCTTGTAGAGATCTTTAAATCAGTAAATAATATGTCCATCATCAGTATTAAAAGCACCTGTTTTTACTCTTGTTACATGTGTAAACTACTTGCACACTCACATTCTAACATCTTGTCTCATCACACCTTTCCATCATTACTCTATGGGTCCTGCATGGCAACATTGTGTTTTATTGTATCCATAGCCCCTTAGTGACATCATGGTGAATGTATAGGTCATCTTACACATGCTCCACATGTCTGTGAATAAATCTCTAACACTGCTATCTTTTCTTGGCCAATAAAACACCATGTTCCACATGGAGCTGTGTGGGTGGGTGGCCTCGCATCTACCAGTGAATCAGCTCCTTGAAATGTCAGCTAGCCTTCAATACAAAAACCATACTGTATTTCATGTTCAAATGTCAGTTTTTACCTTGATGTTTTATGTCTCTTCTCAGTGACTGCTGTAGGTCAAAAGACAGCAACCTTTGAGCCAAGATATCAAGGTCTACTTTTTGAAACTCTTGGTATGCCTGACATTGTCGTAACACAGACCCATTTGATATAGCGTCCATCTGTATGTATGCACTGTTGACTTGTGCTCTATTGACTTTAGCTACTTTAACCAAGCTGAAAAGATGTGTCCCTGGCCTGTTAACAGAGCCGCCAACTCAGCTTGTCTCTGGTCTTTTGGTGGAAGCTTCTGATGTCAAAGGTTGACTCGGTCGTCTTTGTGTCCTTGGCAGCCTGGCAGGTTCACAGGCAGTGGCTATTGTGGTGAGAGTCACAGCAGAGCAACAGAGGTGACGAGGTTGAGAGAAGGTTGAGGGAAGGCTGTCAGGGCATCGTGGCCGAGCACTTCAATCAACACACATACAGCTCCCGACAGTCACCTCTTCTCCTGCCATGACTGCTCTTGTCTGGGTTGCTATGGAAAGAGTATGTGTTTATATGTGTAGGTGGGGGTAATCAGGGTTGACCATGAAGTGTCTCGGCAACAGGGAACACCACTGAATCCTTGTTGTCATGCACGCACATCATGCACATATGTAGACACACATATCACAGTGTGACCCACGGCTCTTGTGTGGAGCCAGACAGAGCCAGGCCTGGGGCGACAGAGCTACTGAGGAGAATGGCATGTGATCAGACGCACACACACACTAAGATGTCTGATGGCTAACAAAGTATTGGACTGCTTAGACATGGGCACTGGGACTGGTCAGGCAGCCTGATGGGAAAACGGGTTGAAGGACAAGTCTTGTCGTTGCTCTTTTTCTGTCTCTGCATCTGTTCCTTTCTTTCTCCATACTCTCTCTGTTTCTGACTTTGCCTATACATCTGCCTCTCCCCTCCTCCGCTTGCATCCTGCCTCCCTGTGTGGTGCAGTGATGACATGATGATTGTGTTCTCCATGCTGGTAGACTCTTGGCAGAAGGAGGTAGGGAGACGTGGAGGCAGAGCTTGTCTGTTATTCCTAATCATCTGTGAAGCAACGCCGGCATGGCACATTGACAGGGCTGGAAGTGCCCAGAGAGGGGTGGAGAATAACACGTAGCGGGGGTGTCTGCTAACATCTCCATTTCTTGTTTTAAATGCGATGAAACCTGGATCCAATCCCACCGTATTTGACTGACTATCCTCCCTTTCTTTTTTTTTTTGTCTCAATCTTTCTTCCTTCCAGGCGATTCTCTTTTCCCTGTCTTTCAAAAGGAATTTGTTCCCCCAAGAAGGTCACTGCTCTGGCGTTTGGCAGTGGCCTAGCACACTAGTAGAATTTTATCAGTTAGGAGCATGCCGAACACAGGCTAAATATGCAGATAAAGTGGAACCAATCTCTTGCTGGAAATGCTCCCTTTGTGTATGTGGTGGAGTAGCTGTAAGGCTGACAGAGAAATAAGTTGGGGAGTGGGGTGGTGGTTAAGTGGGGTTGCTTAGGCCTTCCCAAGATGTAATCATTCCAAACCTTTACTGCCATTTTGATGCCAAGGGAAGGATAAATGCAAGACGGGAGGAAGTGAAAAAGAATGAGAGTGACCAGGAATAGATGGATGAAGAGGGAGGGAAAAACCCAGTCTTACAGTGATTTTTCTTGTATGGTCTCCTCTCTTATTTTTGCTTAGTTTATTGACTTGTTTTTGGTGAGATGGTTGATTGGTGGTTTGATCAGTAAAGATGCTTTTTCAAATGTGGGAAAACCCACTTTTCCAGTAGCACACACACTTGTACATGAGCACACACACATGCACACACAACTTCCTGTTGGGTGATTACTCATTGTCCAAGCTGATTATTAATTACAAAGGGAGAGCTCTCTGAAGGTAAACACTGATTAATGGCTAACAAAAGTAAGTTAATGTCTTACCTGTACTTTAATTACCAACCCTGTTCTGTTACAAGCATCCCAACATAAGGCTGTAATTAACCCTAATGGACTGCAGAAGGAGACTCACTTTCATTTCCGTTCACTACATAAATACGCCACTACTGTATATGTAATTTTTTGATGCGCCCACCTTTCTCCCTTACTTACAAGGTTTTCCATAATTAAAGGGGTGGATTTTGTTGAAAGAATTTCTTGATTTTTATATCTTTTATGGAAATGGCAGGGGGTAGGCTGAAAAAAATGACGCAATATTGTCATAGAAATGAGAAATAATTCCTGTGCAATGACATGTGAGGTCACTCTGCCTTTCTTCTTTACCTAAGGCTTATATGTCTGTGGCTCAGTGTTATTAATGTAGCAAGATACCACAGAGACACAAAAGAGCGCAGACAGACTGGCACAAAGCGCTCATACAATACACACATACACACACCCCCACACACGGACAACGTTCATGGCCTGATTGCGAATGTGCTCTGTCCTGCTGTAGGTTCGACTAGACTGTTACCCTTACCTCCCTGATCCATGCACTGCTGACCGTGAAACACCTCTAGCTGTCGACACCCCTTCACCACACACACACACACACACACACACACACACACACACACACACACACACATACACTGTCTGATTGATGTTTGTGTGATGACTTACTCCAAGAGGAAACTCAGGCTCACTCAAATTAACCTCATCCCCTCTAACTGCTGTTTTTTCAGCTTGGTAATGTGGAAGTCCGCTGCCTCAATGGAAGATCACATGAAAAGTGTGTCTGTGTGTGTGTCTGTGTTTTCACAAATGTGATTCAGTGTTTTCCTAGTCCAACTGGCACACGTTGCTCTAGTGTAGCAGGAAATAGACAGGTAAACTCTGGTGAACCGGACCCTAACCTTTGACCTGGATTCACTGAGGTTGGTTCAGCCTATTGTCTGGGTCACACTAGTCTCAAGCCATATCATAATAAAGTGGAAAATGCTGACACCAAAGACTAATGATGCCTGGAATTGGTGTGTCAGTCAGGAACTAGTAATAAAATGCTGATTTGTGAGATTGAACAATAATTTAGTTTGATTTGTGATAGTACTTTGATATAAACTACAATCTTATGATCAGAATACCAACTTATAATGGAGTTTTTTGGGGGGGGGTGAGTGTGTGATTAATACACTTTGTAATGTTTCCATCTACAAGACGTTTTTAATACCCAGTGTCACACAATGAAATTCTCTCATGATGTCTTTTTCTTTAGTGCCATATTACAAGAAGGAGGCTTTACCTCTTGAACCCCAGTTATTACAAACTTATGCTGTACAGCCAAACATTGTTCAAACCCTCAGAACTCTATTTTATATTCTATTTGAAAATAAATCCCAATGTTTCCAAAGATACCAAACATGTCTGCTCGAATTTTGTGGAGAAATGTATGAAATCACTTAAAATAATGGCCAGACATCTCTTCTCCTTCCAATCCCTGTGGCAAGTTCCCATGCCTGCTCAGGGAGAACCAGAAGGGTAAAGGGTAAAAACAGTAATTGTTTAGGGGTGAGGCAAAGATATCAGTTTTTTGGTGGTCCAACTCTCAACATGATGTTGGTGCGATGGTGTTGAATGCTAAGGAACATCAGTGCACAAACATATATAGTTTATATGGTGAAGCACATGTGAAAAAGAACTAAGACTCTTCTGTGAAAATATGGATTGCAATGTCTTTAACTCTCAGCTGCCTTGCCTGGAGTGATACATTGGCTCATTATCAACAGTCTGGTGTATAAGAGGTAAACAGGGGATATGAGCAAAGGAGAGTGTCGACTGTACAGAATATCTTCCCTCTAAATGTTTGTTTTTTGTTTTTATACGTATGGATTTTCTGGAATCTGATTTGGAATTGTTGAAATGTTGCAGGTGAGGATGAAGAAATTTTAAGGCATGACAGCTGGAAGAAAGGAAAACAGTTTTCCAACTTAAAACTTAATACTAAAGTTAAATAAACTGCGAATAAAGATGTGTGAATGTGATTCTTTATTTAATGCGTGAAAACAGGCTTAGACACACATTTCAACATAAATGAAGAATATCCTCAGAGTTAATGCTTGAGACATGCAGACTTCTTCTTGAAAAGAATATGAATGCAATGCCATTCATATTTCACTTTGGCCTCAAGTGTGCATAGATTTTTGATGAGGTGGTTATATGAAATGATAAAGGCCGTGGCAGAAATATTGTGTTTTGCATTTTAGTTTTGATTTTTCTCATGAATGATGCTCTGGAAAAAAAATGCTGCATCTATTATGACCATGGCTTATTGTAAGAATGTATCTGCTGGTGGTGTGTACTGGAATATGCTTGTCGTCACCTGTGATTGGACTGTTTAAATAAGTAGTTGAGTCTGGAGTCCTGATTGGAAGAATCTGACTACCGATTGACTGTCGGCCTGGTATGGAACTCTGTCAGCATAGTGTATATGGCTGGCTGCCAGATCATCATTGTAGGTTTGATCTCCTCTTCTGTTCCACAACTTTTGGATCATTGTGTTGTGCCATCTTGTGAGCATTTGTCACAGGATTTTAAGTTGAGGAAAAACAGTCATATTACTTTTCTGAAAAGGGTGTCACCCATCAGCTATTCTCCCCTCTTCCCTTCCTCTCTTTTCCCTCGTCTGGGGATTGCAGGGTGTCTCTTCTTGATTAGTTTTTTATATGTTATAAAATAGCTTATAGCTTTTTATATATTATATATATAACACAAGAACAAAAAAGGCTTATCACACCCACCCCCTTTTTTGGTATTTTTACCAAAATATGCCCAAGATACTGTGCTTAAACAGTTTTCAGAGCACAGGAGTGCATTATTCCTGATGGAAATGTCCTAACATGAGGTACTTTTACAGCAACTATCATCACTAAACATGACCCAACCTTGTTGGATTCCTCTGCCAAGTCTCCATTTTGTGTCTTAAATGCAACACTGCCCACAGTCGATTATCAGGTCACAGTATTGTCCCGTGGTGACAGGGCAATCTGTTCCGTCATGTAGGTTGCCTTCTCTCAGGGACATTTCCTTTGAATCAAAGACTTGACCACTTTGATTCAATTCTTTGATTCAATTCTAGAGGACTGTCCCTGTTTATTGATCAATTCCAGTGCTTTGCTTTCTGTCAGACTTGTATCTTCCCCCAGATCAGAATCATCAAAGATATGCCGACATAGTCAATAGACAAGCCCTTGCTACAGGTCCAAGACAAGGGTGTTGCTATTTGTTTGTCTTAGCAGGCAAACAGGAGGAAATGAAGTTGATCGATATGTCAAGCTAATAATTGTACAAGCTTGTCAAAGTTAAACACTGTAATTCTTCAGCAGTGATGTGAGGTTCATAAAAAGTTTAAAGTGCTGCATTAGCTTGTCTTTAGAACTGATTTGAGTTATGTGAAGATATTGCTTCAGTAATTGATTTATAATTAGTAGCAGTAATCACAATATTATTTTTCATACATTATTATTTTCATTAGCAGTAGCTGTGGTTAATTGCAAATATTGTGTAGTATTTGAGACCAATGTGTCTTAATTTTTTAACATCCATTCAACAGAAAAAACATTATAATGCAACAACAATGACATTACATACACAAAAACAATTTAAATTAATCAGTCATTACACTGATTAACTGTCATGATCCATAATCTCAGATGACTCACATTCAAGTGAAGAACAGAGAACAACAAGTCTAGAGTGTGAAAATCTGAAATGTTTTATAGAAAAAATGTCATGTAAGCTTTTGAACTCGTCATTTCATCTTGTCTCCGAATCTCTCCCCCCCTCCCCTTTTCTTAATATTTTTGCTTATTTATTTATTTATTTAAAATTTAATGGGAACTGGTTGCTCAGCGACAAAGAATGAACAGCAGTGGGCTTTCCAACTTTTTAAAATGTTCTTTTTAAAAATTTTGCCCACTTTTCAACATGGTTACATTGGTTAGATGGGTCATGGTTAGATTACAATTACATTTTGTAACACTGTAGTTCTTTTCGAGCTGTCATTTGAGCCACACTTAACATGGCATTGTTAAAATTGGTTCAGTTAATTGCACTTAAAAATATCAAAGCTCATGTAAATAAATCCAAATACATACGTTTTGTAAATGTTGGCTATCAAGTATATTTAATACTTACTACTTAATTAATACTTACTACTTGCCATAGATATTTAATAAATGTAATACTTGATATGTGTATGAGTGTTGCTGATAAGATGTGAAGTATAATTTATAATCACATCTCACATACAGAGCACTATTGCTTTAACAGTTTAGGCTATTGTGATTATGCTAACTAGAAGCCTGTCTGGAAAGCCCCGTCTGTGGTCTTCAGTTCACCTCTGTATTAGGTAAACTCTATCCAGGAGGCATTTTATCCTCTTCTCCTTTCTCATACTCTACCCATCATCCCGGGGAAAAGAAGAAAAGGGAGAGACAAAAAGGGAAAGAGCCTGGCATGCATAAATGAAAGTTCAACAAGGTTCAATGAAACACTTATACAATTTGCTGCAATATAGTGGGGTTTTATAATCTCATTATCATCTTAGTGCCAGATTTGCCCATGAGGGCCGTTCCGTATTCACTCTTATTAGCTCCTCAGATTTGTCCATTTGTCCTTCCGCTACCCGCCTCACAGCCAATCACTGGGACAGAATCTCTAATAAATACCCCCCCTCCGCCTCCCTTCTTTTTTTATCTCTTATTTTTTCTCATGCCATACCTCCTACTGCTTTATTTATGTTTCTTTTTATAAACTTGGTTTTGCCATGGGGCAAACACAAAGCATTTTACTCAACACTCCATTAATAACTATGTATTTTTTTCTGTTGAAGTCATTTTGCTGTAAACACATCTGTATGTACAGTATACAGTACTTTGGCCATTATATTTTAAATGCTTTGACTTGAATCCTACTTATGTGTGAGTTGAGGATATACTTTCTTACCCTGATGCAAATTATAAGGTTTGGACAAAAGGGAGGATTGTTGAAACATTTGAGAAATAAATATTACTTTATGTATACTTCATGTCACATATTGGAAATTTCAGTCTGTGTAAATCTTGGATGAATGGAAAAAATACAGTTGCATGTAACACTGTATTTGTTTACTCTGATATTTTTTTAAATCTTCTTACATGTTCAAGGCCTGGTTCTTTCCTCTCTTGAGAACTCAGGGTCAGATGGGGGAGCTAACGTACAGGGTACAGTAGAGCAGGCCACAGACTGCTTTCGAATCCCCTAGCCTCTTAGCTGCTGTGGGTAGTGTCCATCCCTGGTCACTCAGAGGGCATCCCCAGATTAGTGCTTCAAAGACATGGATCTCATTTGCCCATATGGCCTCTTCTCATTGAGTTGATATAGGCTCTAATCCGCCGAGCCTTTACCCCTGACCTCGACATGTGGCGAACTACTTAGAAAAAGAACACACAAACCGTGCATATACCACATTTGATAGCTGCGGCACCAACAGGTCAAGTGTAAAGATGAGGATGAAAAATGACAGACAGTGTATTTTTGATTGTCAGTGATTGTAAGGGATTCTAGCTACTTTTCCCCAATTTGCCTTGTGGTATAGTCAAAAAGCAGGAAACACATAATAACATGCTGGGTTCTTGTGGCTGTAGGTTTTAGGTGCAATTCCTGGGGTGGAATTAATCCAATAAGCCCCAGTGGGGCACAGCAAATCCTAACCACTGCTAGCATTATAACTCTTAGCAATCACCTTCATCCCATAGTCTCCCAGTATCACTGTGCCCTCATTAACAAGGCATAAGTTGCCACCCAACAAGTGTCACAGTGATGTTATCCATGCAGCAACACTCCTCTGATGATACTTATCATCATTATTGGCATTGACCTTGTCTATGGGAAGATGAGAGGATAGCCAAGGCAAACAGGAAAACCTTACACTTTAATAGCTCCACTTTTGCTCCCCATTGGTGGAGGTTTTTTGTTCCGTTTTGTTTTTTTACATTTAATTTCCATTAACTCATGCATGTATTACTTCTGAAATTCATAATCCTATTTTAGTCTAGATAGATAGATAGATAGATTAGATATTGTATATGTTGTGGATGTAGTATTCCTCACCGGCGCTGCCACTAGGTGAATTTAGCTGATGGGATAAAGTAGATTAGCGCAGGTAGAGGTTAATCTATTGAGTAATCATATGAGAGTGTCACCATAAATCCTTATAAGTTCAAGCTACTCAAAAAAAAAAAGAAAGAAAACCTTATTCATTGCTCCATGGCATTTTTATTCAGGGGGAAGAACATGAATATATATAATTTGACTATAAATAATATATTTATTGAAAATGAAATGGGAGACAAACCCACAAATACGTCTTTGCAGTTTTATTTAGCAAGATGTTCCAATTCTTTTACTGTGACTCCATTTATATAGTTAAATCTGTTAAGACATTATTGATTTTTAACATTGAACCAACTGCTAGTATTTATTTTTCATGCCTTCAAAACATGGTCCTAGTTTCACTTTGTTGTTATTATTATTATTATTATTATTATTATTATTATTGGAGGCTAGTGGCTCAAAGCTACATTAGCGCCTCTAACATAACACAATACAGTCAAATGGAGGGGGTTGAGTTACATTGTAATGTAGGCAGCAGGTTTTGACAAGGAAGAAGACTGCATGGAATAAAAAAGATGTCTCTGGTTCTGAGCCCAATAACATTATAGGAGGGCAATGCTAAATCGATGGAGTACTCTTTTGACCTACAGTGGTGAACAATTTGTAAATGACTCTAAATACATATGTGGTGATTATATTGTGGTGCAAACAGTTTTTGGTCACTCACTTTTAATTTGATTTTTTGATTGTGGCTCCCAGGAGTGTGTATTAACTGAAATTACTGTAGGTGCAAGTTACAGTTTTGTTTTAGTGATCTTACATTGTGCTCTGTTGTGCTTGTTATACATTTATTTTTTAATGGAGACTGTTATTGTTATGGGTTCATGAGGCCAGTTCATTTGGTTTAGCAGCTAATTAATACACACACAAGCACACACACACATACTGTATGCCCAGCTGCTCTGAAGAACACATGCTGTGATCCAACATCTGGAAAAGCCAGTCAATTTAATATGTCAGTGTGTTTGTCTGTGTGCACTGTATGTGTGAGCAAAGGGTTTAGACTTTTTTCTTATTCTGTTAGTTAAAAGTCAGCTCGTGTTTAGTTAAACCTTTTTGATTTATTGTTGCAACAATTTGACCCCCTCTCTTCTCTACTTCATGATAACGTTATAATTAAATGCACATTTAATATGATTGTTATGAAATAAAACAAGACTAGGACAAAACCTAGTATATGGCTGGGCCGTGTAAACGCTAGAGGGCTTTTAATTTGAAATGACAGATACAAGAAGTGGCGACACTCGCCGAGGCGACTGATGAAGTTACGCCATTGGTTGGCCTCAGTCAGTCACTCAGTGAGTCAGTCAGCCAGTCAGGGAAGGACCTTTGCATTTATAAAGCTGGCCCCACTGTTGTGGTCCAGCCAAAAAGAACAAACATGGAAGCTGTGAAAATATATCTGGAATGCACATGATTGCCAAAGAGATGATTGGAAAATGAAAGAAAAAAAATCATCCTTGAAAGTCCTTGAGTCATAATCAGCCACAAATTATAATGTTTATTTGTCTTTTTTTCTGAGAAAAGGAAATTACATCTTATATATATAATTATGTAAACGAAAGTAATGGTAGATTCCACAACCAGGGAGGTTTTGAATATGCAGCAGTGACCTTGGATCCTCCACTGTGCTTCATGTTGACAGATAAAAACTTTATTAACAAGCAATCTACAGGACAGGAGACAAACCGCCCGTGAAAAATGTGGCAATTAGAAGATGATTTTTTTTTTTTTCATTGAAAGCACCAAGGAGTAGAAAGGGGTAATAAACACAGCTTGTTTGTGGCCTAGGAAGCAGCAATTATAAAGTGTTTGGAGAGTTGTTGTGCTTATTGTGCCTGGGAGTAATGAGATAGGCTGCGCTGATCTCTCACTGATGCTATTGCTCTTAATCCTGAACCCTCTTTTCCTGCTTCTCTTGTTTATCCACCAACATCCTCTGACCATTGCTGGCCTGTCACTGCTCTGGGCAGCACAGGATGACCTTTGACCTGTGTGTCAGCTGACTTTTCAGCACTGAAAATAGTCTAGCACTGAGTCTAAGCAATGGGGCAATAAATGTGTCATAATGTGCAGTGTATTATGTTTTCCTCAGTGTGCAACTATGTGGATTGGTTTTATCACTGAACCAAACCCTCTGTAAGCCATTGCCTTGATTTTAAGCGGTCTAATTGCTTTTTATGTCTGTCTCAATTGTCTAAGTCCCCGGTTTTCCCCATATGAATTTGTCCTAAGTGGTCTTGTTCATTAAGATGACTGACAAAAAGGAAATTCATTTAGGGTTTGGTGTGTATGATGTATATATTGTGAAATTCTAATATTAATGTTCTGTCTAATCATCTGTGATTATATCTTGGTAGTCTGTTTCTGTCCATCCTTTTGCGCTCAAACTATTCCCAGAGGCCCTCTTACTGTGTCATCTGTGACACATCTTGTTTCAGCATAGTTGTATGGTGTTACTACCTTTATACTTGGGTGAAGATATGTGTGCATGCATTCCTGCACATACACATACTTACCTACACTTGTGTGTACATCCTCCCAAGAAGAGGAATGCTGTGCGTACAGGCGTGTTATCTGGGTGACCTAGAGACAGTCTTGTTATCACCTCCATGGACCTCTTAGGGCTAAACTACAGAGCCAGCGGAAAAACACCACTCCTGCCTTCCCCCCCGTCTTTGCATCTGTGTGCTGGTCAGCCAGTATGTCCGCCTACTGCAGGGCTCACCTCCTATCTAATCAACATAGACAGGCCACTTGTTTGCATACACACACACACACACACACACTGCCTGTATGCTCACAGCTTCACATGTGCACAGACATGCTCAGAGATAGCCCTACACATGTAGACACACTTAGTGATACACCCCCAAAGACACAGGCCCACACCACACATATACACCCACACACTGATAATCACAGACAAACTTACATTGATCTGGGCCTGTTCTGGGTTCCCAGATATGACCAGCTGTTGCCATGAGATTTGGAAGTGGCCCAGAGGGCAGAGAAGAGGATCTAAGGCTCAAGTGGCAGACATGCAGATCAGGTAATGGAGGGCGCCACAAGGTTGGACAGGCGGGCCTCAGGGCATAGAGGAAATAAATTGAGCCTCCTAACTAAAGGCGAGTCCCGTTCCCCATCCTTGAGCCCAAGTCACCTGACTGCGCTGTGGCTCTGTCACAGCTTACAGCTACCTCCACCCTACCTTTCCCCTCGTTCAGATCCTAACCGACTCTCTAGTGGCAGAGGAGATGTTTGTCTTATTGAGATGCAAAAAGGTGGGGTCAGTATTCAGAGGTGCAAATTCCGCCATTTTAATCCCCTTTTGTTTGGCTTATGAAATGCTTTTTTTCTCTCAGAGTGCATGCCAGCTGACCCTCTGATGTTACATAGTGCAGCTCCCCTTTGCCCCCAACCTTGCCCTCTGAGCAACATGTGGCCAGATAACAAAACCCTAAACAAAAGAGGTAGATTGCCAGGAGCAGAGTGGAAGTTGGGGGCTCGCACTTTGTGTTTGAAACACTTCATGAGCGCTAAGTGAGGTTGGCACCAGCTGTTGGAGCAAAGTCTAGAAGAACTGGGGGGAAGTGAATTGCGTTTGGCACCAGGCGGCTATCAGGCAGTAATTAGTATAGCTAACATCCCAGATGAAGGAGTCAAGTCTAGGTCAGGGTAAAAAACTTCAAGGGTCTTAACGGGTAAGGGTTGGAGGCCAAGCCGTGCCCCCTCCCCTCCCTGGATATAAGTTCATGCCGTGCCTGCTCAGATTTGCTGAAAATCTGTATTGACCTTTGACCTTGAGGTGTCGCAGCCAGTCACATGTCAGACTGGCTCCTGTGGACCACGCTGGATGTGTTCATGTTAGATTGTCTGGGTAGTTCCTACTCAAGACCTGCGCAGCCCGGCCCAACTCAGAGATTTAGTCTTACACTCGATGAGGCTTTTGACATAGATGTTACCTTACAGCTTAAACCCATGCTTGGCATTCCTCTCCTGCTCTGGCCCCAGGATCAACCTTTTTCTGTCACACAGACAGGCCCTTGAACCAATCAGCAGAAAAATGCATGCATGTGTGGATGAATGGGTAGATGAGAGAGAAATGGATTGTTTTGTACTACAATTCTGTAAATGACATTGTAATCTCTTTCATATATGACGTGGTTGGTGTGAATTATCTGTATGAATGTATGTATGTGTGTGTATGGATGGATGTGGAGGTCACTGCATTCATTCCTGGTTCCTTAAAAGACCTCTAATCCTCTAATGCAACCATAATCTCTTTTAATACATTCAATATTAGTCGACAAATCACATGATAATAAAGTGATATGAAAATGTTTCTTTCGAATGACAGGACACACTAAGGATTTAACCCGAGGGTTTAATCGTAGTTGACACTCAGTATTTGTTATGTTGACCATGTCATAAGGTTTATGTCGGATGTTGGCCTATAACCTTCTCACAGCACGGGCTAAAAGCTCACCGTCTTTTTGAGACATAAAAACAGACCTACTTACTTTAATTTATCTTAAAATACAATTTCATATGGATATACAGACTATGTAATTTGTCCATATAACGTAAGCAGTGTTGATACATATGAACTTTAAATTAGAATGCACAATACACATGCTTTTGTGTTGTATATTTCACAGATTCTAATCAGTGATTTCTATATTTTCTTTCGTATCAAATACTTTCTCTGAATAACTTCTGTCTCTGAGGAGTTAAAATAAACAAGGTTCTACTGGAAAAAAAGGTTTGAACTATGTGAACTTTGGTGCATTTCATTTATCCTGTGTGCTATTTGTGGTGCTTTTCATCTCTTGAATCCTGGCCTAGTTTCTGTATCTTGTTTTTGGAAAACACGAGCTAAGCTGTGGTGCACAAACCAGACAGCCATTAGATCGCTGCACTGTAGGTCTGACCCCTGACCAACTAAGCCTCTGCCCCACCCCCTTGTAAACCCCTCATCCCAGCCCACCCGACACCTACCCGCCCCATGCCCTGCCCCATCCCCGTCCCTTCTTGGAAATGATATTATGGTGTTTGGATCATCCTCCTTGTCTTCCTCCATACTGTAATCCTATTTGCTCTGTCATGTGTTGGTGTTCACAGATGGTGTGTGTGTGTGCGTGTGTGTGTGTGTGTGTGTGTGTGGAGGTGGTATGACACCCAGCTCACTCACAGCTGTTTGGAGCTCACTGGCCCCATTGTCTCTCCCACACATCCCAGAGAGGGTGGTCCTGCACAAACACACACATGGCCATAACCACCCATTCACCCATAGAGGTGTTGAAATATAAATGATTGTAATATTTTGGGTAACATAGCTGTCAGAGTTCTAAAGTTCATCCCCTCGTCCTTCACTTCCCCCCGGTCCCCACACCCCCACCTCCGCCCCTTCAGTGATCTTCCTACATCCTACCATCCCTGTGCTTGCTGTAATAAAAATGTTAAGCTGAATGACTGAATGAGTGCGAAAAGGGGTAGGGGGTGTGGTGGGGGATTTGGGGGCAGGTGGGGTGGGGTTGTGGGGAGGGAGGCGGTGAGTCCCCACTCATTGTTGAGTCTCGGGCAGAAAGAGAGAGAGAAAGCGCAGCAGGGTGAGAGGTTCTTGGCAGCGCTCCAATAGTTGGCGTCTCGGCGTCCACATTTAGTTCCAGCTGAGTGCCCACAGTGGGCATGGCGGCACTGCCTTCACTCTGACCTCTCGACCGAGGACCACTGCTTGCCTGTTTCCACCACCCCTTTTGATTTATCCTTTTCTTCTCCTTCTACCCCCCCCTCCTCTTTGTATTTCGGAAATGGCTTCATAACAGCCAAAACAGAGATGTTTCGGAATTGATTTGTCAAAGCGATGGGCTACGTTTGTGATCAGACAACCAGTGGGATGCTTTTCGGGCTTTGTTTTTTAAATACGGTGCAACTTATCATTCACCTCTTAATCAAAACAAAACTCTTAAAACAATATTATTTTTTTCTGATCTTCAAAAAAGATTACAGGTGGCATTTTCTCATTAATTTGTCTCTGTCAGATATCCAAGAACTGCGTTAAACAAAAGGAATGATTTGCTTTGTGCTCTCATTTGAGTGGTAATAGGGGTTTTCCTGGTTAGATATACAGTAGTTGAGTGCCATTTGTAGACAAAATGTAACTGATGCTTAAATAGATAATCATCAAATGACTAATATACTGAAATGTATATATGCTCACAGACACATCATTATGCCTGTAGTCACCATTTAATTATGAAATAGTGAAAATCCAATATTTTGCACCTTTACTTAAAAAATGGAAACAAACCTATAAGCTTTAATTAATGTGGGTTTAAAAGTTACATTTAGATTTTTAATAGAATGAGACGCTTTCAAAAACAAATTTGCACAGCGCAGCACAAATCTCATACTAAGAGGTTTTGAACAGTTTGGGTTTGTTGTTTTACAAATACAGAGGCAATTTGTATTATTTTTTTGTATAAAACAGTCTCAGGTCTTGAAATGGAAGGCACACTGAGCAGGGATGACAGGGTCTCTCTTGTTTTATGTCCTCCTTCCTTTAAACTTGAGGACTTTCTCTGAAGGCAGTGCCCTAGAAACTGACGTAGAGAACGTTAGGGTTGGAGCAATCACACTGTTAAGTCGTGTAGCCTGTTGGGAAGGAAAGGACTTCAAGTGACAAACTCATGGAGTACTCTAGGAAGACAGACTTCTGCAATTATTCTTTCTTTTTCATCACTTCTTTACGGCTATCCACCTCTTTTCTTTTCATCTTTATTTTGCACATACATATTACTCTCACTCACTTCATCTAATTTTCTCTTGTCTCGTCACTTTTTTTATTTTCCTCTCAAATAAAGTATTTTGAGATGTTTAGATTTTGATTCTTAATTTCAAATTTCAAAGTTATATACAGCTAATGAGAATCATATTATATTGAAAATTCACCACTGTTCCCTTTAAGATATGTGTATTTTCTTAATCTGATTACTATATACTTAATGGATGGACTATATACTTATACTTACTATATACAACACAGAAATTACCTTGTAATTCTTAGTGGAGAAATTAACAAAAATTAAGACACAAAGGGATTATCTCCTTTAAATTGTGTAATGTTGTAAATGTAATACCTTGTTGAGGTCTCACATAATTCATGCTGGTACTGGAAATAACATCGATTTACATCACCGATTCATCTATTGATTATGTTTCCAATCAAGCATTTAGTTATAAAAAGTTATAAAATGGCAAAACCCATCACAAGTAACCAGTATCCTCTGTGTCTGACCAGCAGCCAATACCCCAAATTAAAGCAAAAAGCAAGAAACGTCTCTGTGAAGCTGAACTTGTGTGGTAGGCTATTTTTTAGGGGTATCCCGATCAACTTTATTTGGCTTCTGAGTCCATAGCTTAGAGAATACATGCACTGAATAATTTTCACTTTTTTTCACTTGCATTTGTGAGTAGAAAGCTCATACTATGAAGCTGTTTGAGGTCAAGTCAAGTTGTTTGAGGAGAGCTTCGCTGCAACACGAGGCTGAGTTGAACAAAACACAATGAATCACAGTAAAAAAAAAAGATTGTCATTTGATCTGGTTTATTTTAGCTGACACTGATCCATTAAAATAAGCAGATCAGCCCCAATATCAATCTATAAGATTGGCAAAGGACATCTCTACTTTTTTTATTTGATAATTGACTAAATTAATCATCAATATTGGAATTGATTAATTTTCTATTAGACAACTATTTGATTAACCAACTAAAATGTTTCAGTACTACTTTATGTAGTTCTGTAAACAGTGTCACACAAGTTTATATCAATGATATGTAAATGCTGAATTAAGGCAACTTGTAATTGTGGAAATTTCACTGCATAGTTGTAAAACATCAACTAAAATAGTGTGTGGATCAGTTGGAATAATGCAATTAAAAGGACTTCCATGTATTGTTATGAATTGTTATGAATACAAATGCTTGTTTTTAGAGGTCATATCATAGCCTATTTTTTTCTCATTTCAAACAAAATCCATAATTTTAATTTCAAAAAGCGTGTTTCTGCTTCTGGAGCTCGCCTGTTGTACTGCTGCACAGACATTGAACAAGGTGGGCACCGAGCCAACATGGGGAGGGTCGATAGCTGTTATACGAGCAAACGCTTGCAGATTTTGGGAGGCCTAATGAATTGCACCTGTATTGATCTCCATGGGAAATGCTTGTATGATACAGGAATAATTTAAAGAAAAAGAACTGGTTTGGAGGGGGTGGAGGTGAGGTTGTTGGCATTGGGGATGGAGGGAGCAGAGGTGTTTGTTCAGAGTTTGTCAGAAGGCAGATAGTGGGATCAAGATTGGGTATTGACGAGATAGGGGGCCGGGCGACTGAGCTACAGAAGCTTGAAATAAACTGTCGGAGGCACACGGCCGGTCATTACAGTGAAGCCGCCTGGCCCTGCTCAACCTTGAGCCAGTCGATAAGCTATTATAACCATGCAAATTGTGGCCAAATCAGAGACCTGACATATTGGTATTATATTCCTGTGCAGCCACCGGGTTATGCATCATTATTGGGAGCCAGCAACAATATACATTATGCTCCCCTGTTTAGTGTGTAGACTCATGAGGGGAAAACACTGCCACAGGACAATAACGTGTTTGTGTTTTGGATGACATTTCATTTTTTGTGGAGAGCACAAATTGGAAACCCTGATAAGTTTCTACATGCCAAGCTCTTGTGCCATTTCTTTCCCCCATTTTTTTATCATACTTTTTCTTCTTTATATGATTTCACCACCCATGTTGGTGCACTATCCCTCTGTCTCTCTCTTGTTCTTTCCCCTTTTCCTCTTTGAGCAAGACGGCAGCCTGCCAGGTCATTTACTCTCAGTGACAGTGTGATGCATCCAGCAGGCCAGCGTTTGGATGATGTAATTTGGGCTAAAGGCTGTGTAAACACTGCTGTGACCTTGGTTTTAGATTTGTGAATAGGGCTGGGTTGGAGAACAGAGGAGAGGATTGTGTGGGATTGAGAGCAACGCGCCCTGGCTATGATAGCTGGAAGTCTCTAGCTGACTGACTGATATGATAACCTGAGACACCTCAGCCTTACCTCTGACCCAAGCTACACTCCTTTAACCATCTCTCTGTACTCCTCTCTCTTGTCAAAGCTCTCTGCTCACCTCTGCTCCACTCCTTTCTCTTTGATATTGGTGTGCTCGTTATTGCCCTCACTCTCATGTTCTTTCTACCCCTCTCTTTTCTCCTCTCCAATCCTGGGCCTTTCTTCTTTGATAGCAGTATCTCTGCCCTTCAATCCTCAGCTTGTCTACTGTCTGCCCTCATCTCCTCTACCATTGTGCTTTACTTAGTTTTTGCTGTCATCTGTCCTATGCTGCTCTTCTTGAGCTCCAGAGGTCAGCACAAGTAAACACTGGCCGACAGCCCAGACAACACAGAGCTATTGATCTGGTTTGGTGGGAGAGGTGATGGGTCTCCTGGTGGGTCTCACAGAGGGTTATGACCTCCAGGTCTAGACTACACTATCCTGGGTCCTACAGTTGGGGGAGGTTAAGAAATATCTGGACAACAATAGTCAGTCAATTGTGATCCATTAAGAATGCCTTTGGGTTACAGATGTGTGAAGATGTAGAGTTTCAAAACTTGATCCAGGACAGTATGAACAATATACACAGGCAACAGTTTGAGGCATTAGAAGTGCATGGTTATACTAATCGTAATGGGAAACAGCATTTATAATAATGACATTTTCCATCTGAGCCCTATTCTATGTAGAAGCAATATCTCTAGCCGTGCTCTTATCATATTGCGATATGAACATCCACAATAAACAAATCAAGAACTACAATATTGCAATAGTGGTGATTCATGAAGAGATCCACTTTTTGCAATATTTTAAACTGATCCACCAACAAAAAAGTGCCAGAAATTGTACAAATATTTATTACAGCAACTTTAAGTGGTGTGTTATTCTGAGAATGCTCAGAATAACACTTCCATCTCTGCAACTAACAGTGTGCTATGGGGCATCTCATATTGTGAAGTGGATGCATATACTGTCCTTACACAAAGAGTTTATGCTAGTTTTTGTGCTTTTTGGCTATGGATTAGAGTAAGGTATAATGGAATTCATATTGGACAGTCACAACATTATATTAATAATCTTGTTATTACAGCTGAAATAGCTGTGGTTGAAATGCTTAAAATTCCATGCAGTTTGTGCAGTGAACTAGCAAAATAATATATGTCCATATCTTATGGCATTGCTGATATCTTTGCTGTGTCCAACAAATGCATCATATGTCACGTGTATCATACCATCTTGTGTAGCCCCTGTTTTCACTCAAATTTTAATTTTTAAAAGAATTTTTTAAACTGCACTGTAGTAGTTTCATACATTATTGATTTGCTGAGAGTTTTTTATGCCTACGGGGTTAATGGTGTGCTAGTCCAGAGTTTAGTTTGGGGGGGGGGGGCTGGATCTGTGGGATAGTGAGATTTTATTGTTAATGCATCTATGTTGAAGAGGTTCAAAATCTACTGGAATGGGACTATCAAGTAGGACGAGAATGGTAGCTGGCCCATGCGGTAATATTTTTTTAATTTGGAACATTTAATAAATTACAGAATTATTTGAGAATACAGTGCTTGAGAATGAAAGAATGAATGCTCCGTGTTAGACTTACTTTTAGGTTTAGGCAGCGTGGTTAAAATGTACAGTGGATTCACTATAACATGTGATGCATAGCTTTCTCTGTTTTTATCCTGCACACAAAACACACACTCTAACAGACATTCTTCACAGAGCCTCTAACCACCTGAGGCACTATGTTTACAGGCATTGTAAAAACCTTCTAGCAACATATGTAGAACATTGGGATGTGTTCTTTGAGCCCTATATGGGATCAGGGCATAAGATATCAGGGCTTCTCAGTGACCAGTTGATATAGTAGCCTATTCAACAGCTCAGGGCAGTGCTATTGATATTTGAGAATACACAAATTTGTTCCACCAAGTTCTGCGTGCAATGGCTCGCAGATGGGCAGCGATTAATCAGAGAGGTAACTGTGAAGTAGTTTGCAATTAGACTGGAAAGCTCTGAGGCATGCTAATTGAATCAGAAAATTAGCGACAGCTCTGTACCGAGCTGTAATAGGCTAGCTGCTGCTTGCAGCAGGTGCTAGCCCACTCAGCTGTGGAACAAGGTATTTAAGTCACATTAGCAGCAGTAAAAATATTCCTTGATATGGAACAGTTAGATTTTCTGCTCGTTTTCACCACCCAAGTCACCAAGAAGAGCCAAACAGCCAGCCAGCAAGAGTCAGCTCAGCCAGCATGTGGCACAAACACAGCAACCCTACCACCTTAACACAAATATCAGAATGTGTAAGGAACTGATGCGTTGGGAGATACATGAAGATATTTGAATAACATATCACTGGAGATGAGCTTGATAGAGATTACATGTGATGCATTCCTGTATTTAAGCAGTGATTAAGTAGACTACCTATTTTTTCACACACTGTGATTATGAACATTGGTTTGTTTTCTCACTCTCAATTGTTTCCCTCCCCTCTATCCTCTGCTCTTCTTCGCTCTCCTCACCTGCACTTCCCTCATCTGCTACCACCCCCTCTTCCTCCTTCCCTTAGCCTCCCCAGGGCTCCTGTTGCTGACATCTCTCTCTGACACAACATGAAAAAGTGGTGAGAAATTAAAAATTGATCACTTTTGAGCACAGGGTTGCCGTCTCTTCTGCTTGTTGGCTACGAGTGGTGAAGAGAGAGAGAGAGAGAGAGAGAGAGTAAGAGGGAGAGAGTCGCTTTTGTGGGAAGGCTGTGCAAGCTAAAGTTCTTTCAGGGTTTCCGTAGACTTAGAGTTAGGGGAGAGAGTGAGGGAGCGGAGGAGCGAGGAAGAGAGAGATGTGCAAAGGAGGAGAGAGTGATGTAGAGGTAGAGAATTCCCCAGGCAGACAGTGTTGTGCTTCGTAGTTCTCGCTTTAAAGCATGTTGCGTGCCACACATAAAGTAGGAGCAGAGGCCATGACAGAGGGGGGGGGTGGGGGGGGGATATGTGTGAGGATGTTTGTGTGTGTGCGTGTGTGTTAGAGTGGTGTGTTTCAGGCAGACACTGTCCTCTTCTCTGCCTGTTGAGCCCTCCAGTTCTCCTCAACATTCTGATCCCGCCCTGGCTCTGCTTACTCTGATATCTTCATCAGAAACGCCTGCCCGCAAACACATTCGTTCACTCTTGCGACTCGCACACGCAAACACACACGAGAATGCATTGCACTGTGCTGCACAAACATAAAATGCATATATGCATGCTTAGATGAATACATGATCACACAAACTTGCCTACATACATGCGATTGCACATGCTGCTGTCTTCGTCTCTATACAAACACACTTATAGACACGTACAAATAAAGCCTTCGCACATTTTCAGCTGTGTTTGATAATGCTCATAAGGATGATTGTGCCCTCTATATACTTTGAATGTATTGATTTTTCTGTTTGTGTCTATGTTCATATGTAGTGGTGTCTGTGCTCAGCCTGAAATGAGAGAGGATGGAATGAGGTCTTAGGTTGATGAGAAGCCGCCTGCTATAAACCAATGTCATGCATTGATTTTCCTGGTAATGAGTTCCCAGAATCTAGATGCACATATACGCTTTGAAACATACACGTATACAGTAGTGAATGCACATGTATATGCACACATCACAGGCACTCGTCTCTTCATGGAAACATACATAAAAAATAGGAAATGAGAAGAGGCATCTAAACTGTAGCTAGAGATGATGAATATGTGTAATGTATAGCGGATAGATTTATGTGCAGCATATTTCAGCATGTCATGAGAATATCTTAGAAGCAAATGGAGAATTGCGCTACATTCTGTGCAAATTTTGAAGTTGGTTAATTTAATTTCCTTGATTTCTTTTTTAAATAAGAAAAGACATCTTTTTAGTAGTGATTATTTTAGCTGACCATTCATATTGTGTCTCTAAACGTGACAGTTTCTATGTAGCTAATTTACAACCCTGTGGCTAACACAGCTATGGCACGTAACCCCAAATCTTGTTAATATTTTCTGAAGTGGTGCATGCATTTATATTGCAAATCATGTTCTGGCACAAATCCGAACTCTGTACTGTTCACCCCTCCAAAATTAGTCAGGAGAGCCTCGCTTTCCTAAAGACTCTTTCTTTATCTCTACCACCCTCTCTTTTCCTCTGCTTTTTTTCTCTCCCCTGCAGAGAGGATAAGGGCACTCCCACTCTTAGTCAACTGTGGAGCATTTACACTGAGGTAACTGTAAGGTTAGCTTGATCAGCTTTTAGTTAGGAAACTCTGGCACCTGCCGTCGAATGGGCCCTCAGGTACTTTGGCGAACTGCAACTTAACTTTTACGTTCAGTGCTTACCTCAACTACCCGGTCATTCAGCGTATGACTATGCTATCAATTATACAACAGAAAAGGGAGCCACATCATGTGGTTTCTCGGAGTAGATTCATTTTTTCTTTTCACTTTGATGCTCTGAAGATAATTTCCTCTGTCATAGGTCATGTGGTTCTTTAGGAATCTAATCAAATGGCACTATTCCAGCAATCTTTATACTTTGGAGTGAAGAAGCATTCCTACAACCACGTTCCCTCCCTGTACAGCTGCAATTCAGCCAGCCCCACTCCCGGCAGCATATTCCAACACCAGCTTGTTAAACAATTTCAAATCTCAACGCCAACTCTAGCCTATTCATACAGTTACCCCCCCTAAGCCCTCCCTCCATCCTTCCATCCCTCCCTCTGTCCCTCCTCTGATCCCATTTCACAGTGGAACCATCAGGAGCTTATCCCAATCTCAGCCTTGGCCAGGGGCCCAAAGCAGTGCAAGGCCCGCCTGAACTCAGCTGTGAACTCTCAACCTTTCCCTCAGTGCCCTTCCCTCTCTAGTTAGCTGGCTCCCCCCTTTTTTACCCGGACTTCATCTCTGCCTATTTTAGGAGGGTTTTGGATGAGGGCTTTGATATGCAGTGGATGCTCTTATGCACAGTTTATAGAGCACGTCTAAACACACTCAGGGTGTCGAGTAGAGCTCAACAATAACATAAACTCTCTGTTATTATCCAGACAGCAGCCAGCACATCAACCAGCCACCCGACTAGGCACCCAGCCAGCCAGTCAGCTAGCTAGCCAGGGAATCACACTGCTACAAGCTGTCAGTCAAACAACCATCAGGGCAGTCACCTAGCCCATCAGCCAGCCAGCCATTATGAGTGTTTCAAAGCTGGGCTAACTAAGACAGCTCTGAAAATGTGTCCCCCGAGCAGAAAAGGCGATTGGGTTAATTTCCCTTTTTTTCACTCCGTTTTTAAAACTACTAAGTGTGTCAACTGGCACTGGCTAGTGGCTAATGATGGAAGTCCCAGCCAAAAGACTGCAAGTCTCTGTTTTAGTCATCACAGACACAAACCAACAGCTTTAGCCTCAACAAGACCTCTGCTTTCCATGTTGCCCTCAGCTTACTCTCACTCTCCCTTTCTCGCTATTCCCCGTGCCCCCTTCCAGCCTGTGTACTTCATCAGTATCAGGAGTTACAGTAATGAGATTGGGGTTTTAAACAGCTGAGCTCAGTCGATAGTAGTGTGTGCCACTGGTCATGCTATCCTGGCCTCTGTAGCTCTCACCCTGCTTATTCTTTGCTGACGTTTACAGTTCAAGAGAGGGTCAGAATAAAGGCACTGGTCCATGTATGCAGAGTGAAAAGGGCTGAACAACTAATATTTGGTCATCTGACTTAAGGTTAAAGATAATTTTTTTGATATACATATATTAGCATGGTTCATTTAAGAAAGTGTTTTACAAGTATTTTAAATAAAAGTAAGACTGGATCCCCAACTTGAGATGATAGAGAGCACTTAATTCCTAGTTTATATACAGAAAGGTTTTCTTCTGTGGAGTTAATAGAGGGGTGAGGGCCATGGGTTTGTGTTCATAGTGGGCAGTGTTGGAGATGATGGGCATGCTGCGCAGGTAACGTTAGCTAATAGGGCTCCATCACTGATGACTGTCAATTTAGTATGCCCAGCCCGGATCAGATCTGGATGCCACACAATAAACTGCACTAAGCAGAGATTGACAATAGCCACAGACACTGGAATTACAAATAGTCAAAAGAATATTGTAATTCTAGTGTCTCTGCTATAACATAGAAAATTGTATTCATTACTTATGTGTTATGTGTTATGTTGTCATCTGTCCATCTTTTGCACAGATTACATTAACACAAATCCTGCACACCACTTCAGAACTGTGTCTTGGTTCTCCTCTTTCATCAGGCCAAAACCCAAAGTACTGCCAGATGGGCAAAGTGGGCAAAGTTTGTTCCCACCATAATGCATGGAGATTTGCCACTGTCACTGATCAATATCTGCTCACTTCCACTGAGCTTTAAATTCACTGGTATATTCTGCAGTTACATCGCTATGACTAGTATTTAAAATATTTTTTCGTGATCAGCTGATCTGCTTAATGAGGTAGCTTAAGCATATGCGAGAGGGAGGAAAAGTAAGGAAAGAAAGGCTGAGCAGATAAGGATGGGCTGTGAATGGGCTCAAATGTGCAAAAAATAAAAATAGTAATTAATATCCAAGATACAGCACATACATATAGAAAGTATAAAAGAAAGTATATAAAAAATTATAGTACCTTTATAGGAGTAGCCCATAAGCACCCTGGCTGCATGCTGGGTGCAGTCAGGGTGCTGACAGAACTGAGGTGCTCCACAGCTCCAAACCCCTACCTTTGCCCGCTTCACTGAATGTCAACCGAGCACAGGGTGCTGGAGCTAAAAGTGCCATCATATCAGCTCTCAACTGTGTTCACAGAGGGAGGGAAGTGGAGAAAGAGAGATAAGAAGGTGGGAGAGGTTGGATCCATCGGATAGAAGTGGCAAGAGTTTATGACATTTTGTTGGCTTCTCATACTTTTCAATGAAGAGATTTGACCATGTGCGCATGTATGCACATTCTCATGTATCTCATGTGTCTTTGTGGGTATATGTCTGTGTGTATGTGCGTGCGTGCGTGCCTGTGTGAGGGTGATCTCAGTGACACACATCCCCTTTATGAGAGGCACATCACACTACAGATGACCCTGTTGGATGGCGATGGCCCTTTTAACTACAGCACCCTGATGCAATCCGCTGTAAATACATTAAACCAAGCTGCAGAGGAGGAAGCTGCTTATCCATCCTCTCTGCCTCTGTCTCTGTCTCTCTTTCCATCTCTCTCTCTTTTACTCTCTCTTTATCTCCTTCTCCTCTCTTGGTTTTGTCTCTCATTTGCATTATATCTGTTTCACTGTGTTTGTTTCATTCTCCTGTTTTTCTTTTATCCACTTTCTGGTCTCCCTCACCTTCTTTACCTCTATCTGGAAGTACTGCATGCAGACACTCCCTGTTTTCTAAACTACATCGACTCTAAACTCTGCTGATCTAGTTTACCCCCTCTGCTTAGCACCTTTACCACCAACCCAACGCCCCTCACCCCGTCTGGCCATAAGTCTCAGCCCAAACCTGCCTGGGGGTCACAAGGAGTGCCAAAGGTGTGGTGAGTGACGTGGCACTCTGGCTGACCCCTGGCAGCTTGGCAGGGCTGCCTCCCTAATGAGATTAGCTGGGTAATGCCGACTCTGTGTCTGTTTCTCCTGCCGCCCAGCCCGGCCCACCCTGGGGCTCTTTATTTAGCCAGCAGCAGGACAGGGTGTGCCAGCATTCGCAGGTCGAGGGCAGGACAGGACCCACAAGCCCACTGCCCTCCATTTTCCCTCCTCCCCACCCCATCTATCTGAACTGCCCAGCCTGGGTTTGTAGCTTCCCCATTCTGATGCTGCATTGTTTTTGTCTTTTGTTGTGGCTGTGTGTCAAACTCCCTCAGTATATATCCGTCTGTCTCTTTCTCTGTGTCTGTGACTTACGCTATCTCTCTCATTTTGTGTCTGCATGCAGCTCCATATTCCTGTCTTTCTCCATCTTTCTTTGCTCTCTCATTATTGTTCATTGGGCACACAGGTAAAAGTGCCCTTTAATGACTGGACAATGAGTGGGCAATGATCAAACAATGCCCTGATCCCTTGAAACACACACACACACATACACACTCTCTGCCCCGAGCCAGGCGACCGAGCAAGGAACCCAGGAACCTCAGCTCTCATGCGTACGTGTGACTGGCTTTGATGATTGCTCATAGCAGCGTAAAGTGCAAAGCTGCTCACTGTACCGCCCTGCGAAGACACACAGACTTAGACAGTATTACCAAAGCTGTGGCCACCAACCTGGAACTAGCTCGTCAGCCAAACTGTTAGTTAGCACGTAGAAAAATAAAATTTTAAGCAATCTTTACTCAGAACATGATACTAAATTTTCTGTCTCTGTACAAGTGTAACCCTCTTTGCCTCTTCAGCCCCTTTTGTCCCTTTGTTTAGGAGGCTCTGAGAGATGTTATTAGTACCCATATTAGCGTTGAGCACGTTTAAGTGCCAATTAAACGCCTACAACTTTGTCACCGTAACAGAGTGTTTTTATGAGAGGGTCCTCAACAGACAGGGGGCCTCCCATGGCACAGGTGTGCCCCCCTCAGCTCTAGGGTCACTTTCATCCTGGAATGTGTGACAGCTCCTGTGAGTCTGACAGTGCTGTGCAGCCCAGCCCAGGTGTCCAGGTATTCTTGCTTTCTGTGTGTGATTGTGTGTGTGTGTGTGTGTGTGTGTGTGTGTGAGTGTGTGTGTGTGTGTGTGTGCTCCAACACCTGCTTGGCTGTGGCCCTAGGGCACAGACAGGTTCAAGTTCCACCCAAACAAACATCCTGTACCAGTCGCTCATTAGACACGTGTGCATGTGTCTGCGTGTGTGTGAATGTATGCATGTTTGTCTGCATATGTCTGGCAAAAGTGTGTGTAACCAACGTACTTATACTGTATGCCCTCTGTACTCATCATTTACACTGAGGTATTGTGTTACCTAGAAGTGTCAAAGTCTGCTTTTGTGCCGACAGACAGTCAGCTTGCTCTTCACCTTGTGATTGCTCTTGATCACACTGGCGTCAGTTTCTGACATTTTGTGTCCCTGCTCATCTCTGGCCACGTGAGAACACCATGGACAAATGTGTCATCCTCAGCCAAGAGCAATATTTAGAGAGGTGAATTAGCTTTAACCTGAATCCCATTCTCTGTGTTTCAGTTTAACACATCTCCCTTTCACACAGACATGCCAGAATGCACACTGAAAAGAACTCGCTCTCTCCGTCTCCCTCTTTATCTATTGCTACAGCACAGACAAGTCACAAAATGCACGCTGAAAAGAACAGAGATACACATGCACACACACACGCACGCACGTGCACACACAAACACACATACCGTCCCCCGCCCCCATATCACATTGCTGATATGAACCTTTAGAAAAGAGAAAAGAAATCCTGTTGAATGAAATGAAATTGTGAGGTGGATTTAGAGGCCTCCATGTTAATCTCCAAAGAGAACTGCAAACATAATAGCCATGCAGTTGGAAACTTAATTAACCGGAGACCTTGTCCATAGATGGCAGGTCAAGGGAATCTCACCCACACAGCACCTCATCTTTTCTAGTCAAGGCATTGCTCTGCATTACTACAAACTGAAGATCTCCCTCAACTCTGTTTATATCTTCATAAGTCCCTGGAGTACATATGGTATTTCCTTGTATATGTATGTATAGGCATCATTACGTGAGTGGCATAGCCAAGCTTTGTTTTTATCTGCAGCATTCACTTTTGAGTGGACAAGTCCAGATTTCTTAGTGTTGACATGCTTATGAGGACACTAAAATCTCTCTCTCACTTATTTATATATCATTAACATTGTGAAATAAATTTAACTGCCGGCTGTATTTCATATTATCTGTTTCTTACACTTCTCTTGTATCTACATTTTTATCAAGAAGAAAGAAAAAAATGAATTAAAACATATAATGCCTTAGAATAAGTGTGTGTAGCATTAACATGAGAATCCAAACGGAAATTCTGTTGAGCCGCAGTTTAAAAGTCATGCTCATATGCATTGCAGAGATATACAGTGAGCAGACAGGCAGTTATGATGCCCTGTGTGTATTTAAAATATTTAGAGTGTAACATTTATGAGAGTCTGGCTCATTTCCTGTTGTTGGTTCTGTTTTGGCAGAAAGGTTGATTTGGTGAAGGAGAAGTTAGTATATTTAATTTAAAAAAGTGCAAACTGTCAACTTCATTTAACTCAGCTGTGAATATTTTTACACTTTTCTCACATTTCACATGTTTATACTTAAGCACTCCCTGTGATATCAATGAGGGAAGCCCAATGAGTTTGTGAGAGACTTTTTGTGAATGAGAGCCTTCTTGTTCATGCATGTATGCATGTATGCACATCTGCGATGAATGTCTTGTTGCTTGAGTTTGTGTTATCCTCTGTGTCACAGGGCATGGTGCCCAATTCAGGATCTGTGGGGTGGCTCATCATAGTGTGCCCCTACAGGGACACTGGAGCAGGACAGCCCCTAGCCATATGGCAGAGGTCCCTGGTCTGTTGGCTGGCCAGTCACACTTGGACCACAACACACACACAGTAGCCACTTCCCTGGAGACTGAGGCTTTGGGCTGTATGCTAATGGCTGAAGTTTCTGGAGTCTTGGATTTTGAGATTTTACCGGGTTCCATTCCTCACACACATTTCCATTAAAGGCAAAAGGGCCCACAAGAGTGTCATGTTTTAAAGATGCCTCTAGAAAATACTGGTGGCTAGAAGGTTGAAAATAGGAGAGTCTAGATTACCCAATGCCAGAAAAAACACAGAAAAGTAAACAGGAAAGAGTAATTTAAGTGTGTGAGTGTCAGTAGGAGTAGAGAGGCAGAAAGTGAGAGAGTATGCATGTAAGGTAGAAAGTGTCAGAGGGGTAAGAGTCAGATAAACAGATTAAGAAAGTATGTGAGGGAGAAGAGGATAAAGCAGACAGAGACGGAAAAAAAATAAGGGCATGAACGTTGTGTTGAGAGAAAGGGAAAAGAGCAGCAAGAGAGAGAGAAAGATAGAGAGAGGATCCCACTAGATGGGAGATTGTAACATCACACTGTAGGGTCCCTTATGGGACAGCTGCAGACGGAGCACACTCCCTGCTGCATGCAGGAAGAGGAAGCTTTGCCAGCATGGAAAACATACAAGAGAAGAACGAGAGACGAGCGAAGCAGAGAAAAACGCAGTTCCCCCCAGAGACGAAGTGGGAATTTTCTGCTAGCGCAAACACTATGTAGGCAGATAGCTGAGAAAGAAGACGAGAGGAGATGGCAGAGAATAAGTAAAAAGAGGGATGCTGAAGGAAGGGAGAAGTATGATGAATAGATGAAATGGTGGGAAAGTAGAGCAGAAGGGTTCAGAGAACAAGAAAGGCAGGGGGGGTCATTCTTTGCAGAAGTCAGATAAATTGATCTGTAACATACTGGTGTAATGAGGACAGACCAGAGTTCATAGTGTGATTCAGTAAGAATGTTTGACGGTACAAAAGCATACCATCATACATGACTAAAGAAAGGGTTTTTGATATTCTCTGAAATTGTGATCCACACTGTCATCTCAGAGTTGCATTTGTACAACAGTTAAAATGTTCTCACATCTTAAAATACCTTGACATGCTCTATGATAACTCACTAAAATTACCAGTAGTGCTAATTACCACTAAAAACACTAAATTTAATATTGATCAATATTGATGCTCACCTTACACTTTTTCATTCGCATTCGCATTTGCAACTACAGTTTATGCCTTCATTGGTTGAATCTTGATGCCATCACTGCACTGAACACCATGGTGAACACTGTGGAAGCCAATTTTATTATAGGGCATAACCCTTGACAACCACTCTGTTTTAGGATGCAAACGCATTGCCCAGAATATCCCCCAGCACAATATCAAGTATGATATCTATATATATATGGTATACAGTACCAATCAAAAGATTGGACACACCTTCCCATTCCCTTGAATGAGAAAGTATGTCCAAACTTTTGACTGGTACTTTATCTGCAATGTAATGTGTGTGTGTGTGTGTGTGCGTGTGTGTGTGTACTGCTGGATGGGAGAGGGGGTAGATGAAAAGTGCCATTAAACTGGAGTAACCTAAGTGGTGTATTAGTGCAACTCAGTCAGAGCCATGGGGTCATCAGAGAGGCTCTGATCAGGGGTCAGAGTGTGCTGCTGTGAAATGGGACATTACTGCGCACCAACACAGCAATAAATACAGAAAGAAACTTTAACTGCTGTAAAATATGAGGCAGCCCTCTCTTTTTGCAGCATATAGGGTGTGCATATCAGTGGGTGCAAGCTCACGCACGCAAGAACGCATGTGTTTAAGTGTGTGTCTAGGGCTGTGGTTTTGCTTAAGGGAGGAAAGAGGATGGGGTTAGGGAGGGGTTTAATATGCCACTTTAGCCCTCAGGGGGGTGTACAGTTGAAAGTCAGTGCATGAGGCGTGCAGAATCACACCAGCCTGCATTACAGAGGGACTAGGGGTGGTGGTGGATTGGATGAGTGGGGTGGGGGCTGCTATAAAAAGTGAAATCATATCACTTAGCAGCTGAGTGCAGATAAAGCTGTGTTTGAACTGCAAGGCATAAATTATACATTGTAAACAGAGCGTTGGGAGACTACGGATCGTTTAAATTATGACAGAGGGTAGTTTTTCTACTTTCCTTTCTTCCTTCCCGCACTTCTGTTTCTGCCGCTCTCACTCAGTTTCCTTCTTCATCCTCTCAGTCCCCCAATCCTGCTGACTTTTTTGCCTCTTGCCTCTCTTTGTCCCTTTCCTCCATCACCTGCCTCAACAACCAGCCACCTCCAACATACACACGTGTGCTTGGTCACATCCTTTAATTGTTTATTTCTTTATGTTTGAATGAGCCATGTTCTCCCAATGCGTCTGTTAAATGTTGTAATAGCTACTTGGTTATTGTTGAAACGCCATGGCACCTCCCCTCACTGCTCCCTCTCCTGTAGTGTTATTGAGAAGTAGCGTTCCACACATGTCATGGATGAAGGACAAAACTGGGTGAACGGGCTGGCAGAGCTTTACATGATTTGATCAATGTTTCACTCCTGCATAGTTCAAGGTGGGCTGCTGTGTTTTTTTTTTTTCTAAAGGTGCCTTCGTCCCCCCTGACAAGTGCAAGGTTATTGATCAGTTTATTCTATTTGCTTTTGACCACTCGGCACCATTTCTCTGCTCACAAGTCAATAGTGGAGGATTGAGAGGGTGAGTGCCTCCCCTGACCTCCCCTCCCTCAATCTCTGACGCTCGTCTTGTCCACCCCACTACACTCATGCACACACAAATACAGAGCAACACGCACACACAAAATGAATCTCTCTGCCTGTTGTACCCACACCTCTGATCCCAGCTACAATTTTGATTAATCTTGAAGTGCTGCAAGGTCAGGGCAGGACTGTGTGTGTATCTGGTGTTAGCTGATGCTGTCAGATAAAGGTCTTAAGCTCTGTTGGGGTGGGTGCTCTGTTTTTTTTTTCTGTGTGTGTGCATGTGTGTGTGTGTGTGTCTGTGCCAGGGTGGTGTAGATAGTGTCTCCTCTAGAGGTGAACGTGGCCACTCTGAAGCAGGGATCAGTGACCTTGCCCAGTTTGGCAGGCAATGCTCAACTTGTGTGTCTGTGTGTGTGATTGTGCATACATGTTTGTTCTTGTACTGATAAGAAAGTCTTCTAAGCAAGGACTGTTGGGCCATGTCCGGACCAACAATAACACTGCATCAACGAAACGCAGGGGCTCCATCGGTCTGGGCGCATTGCTACAGGTATAAGTATAGGTATAATGACACTGCACAGTGGTTTATCGTCTTTTGAGGCAGAATTTTTAAACTCTATCATGGCAGCAGCAATGGGCTGTAGTGGCTCATTACTTGCATGGTAAATAATAGAATTAGCACAATGCTTCATGGTACATGGTAATATGCGGTTGCACATATTTGGTTGGCCAAGACAATTATTAACAGTGCCAACTTTTATCACCAGATGATGATGATGATGGAGCCATCTGAGAAGACACTTTCACTGCACTGCTGTATTTGAAGCAGAACTTTCGTCAGGTTAGGTTCCTTATCAGAGTTGTGTTATAGTTAATTCCACGCTGGAATGAAAAAAATATTAGGGTGAAGATTCTGGTGCATGATTATGTGAAGTGAATGGAACATCTTAGTGCATCCAGCAATTCTAATATGTTTGTGCTTCTTAGCGCCTTTACCATTGTGTTTAACTAGGAAAGTTTTACTATGTACATTTCATTTATTTTTGGGTTATGTATTAGCATAGCTCAGTTTCTCTCTCTCTCTCTCTCTCTCTCTCTCTCTCTGCTCATCAGCGTTGCTTCATTTCAGGACTTAGTTCATTTATGAAGACCAGACTGGGGCTGCAACCCCTCGCCTCTCCACGGAGCGAGAGGAGATAATTATTCTCTTTCTGACTCACACATTTCGATGAAAAATGCATACAGCTGGGGCTCGAAGCAGCTTATCAAAAGGTTAACTTTTCCCACAGTTGTCTGTGCCTACAAAGGGGAGCATTTCCGACAACAGTGGCAGCGACAGACCACTTTGTGTTTTCCTGCTGTTTTGTTTGGGTGTTTTCAACATTGTTGTGACCCACCGGTGGCCCGATGCTTGGTTTTCCCAAAGTTAACTTTCAATCAAGAGACAAGCCAGCTGTTGTTTGTGTTGTGTTCTGTACATCATTTCTTGAGGAGCCATCTGAGTGCAGATTCACAGCAAAATGATTCAGACATAAATATATATATACAGCATTCAGTTATTTTGTATTATCAACTTTCAGCTTTATCTTGTATACAATTAAACACTGGCTTTACATGAAAACAAATAGGCAAACCAGCTTTCATGCATCTCTAGCTTGCTTATTATAATTTTATCCATAATCCCGTGCAACCATCATGAAGTGTGAGCAAGCAGAAGATTCCCTTCTCTGGCAAACGTATACAATATGCTATATTCAGTATGCACGTCATTGTGCTTGATAGCTCTTTAGATCGTCTCATTGAGATTCAAAAATCTTTCGCCTTTTTCACCTTCACGTACACTGTTTTCCCACATACACTTCTGTCACTCATTCATACACACGCATGCACACACACACACAAAGTTAAAACTCACACACTCACACTTGAGGCCTTATGTGGAAGGAGTGCTGCCTGGGAAAGTGATAGCAAGAGAAAAGAAGCTCTGGAGAGTGAGTTATCTCTTTAGATGTCATTGAGGGGCGCCTCTTTTCTCTCCCTCTCCTTCCCTCTATCATTTTCCTCTTTCTTCCCCTCTCTCTCTGTCTCCCTCTCTCTTGTTCCCACTTGCTCTCTCAAATCATGCTCGCCTCCAGTGGTATTCAGACAGTCCAAGGACAAAGTAGAGATATGCTGGGAGCAATGGACTGTCCGTCAGTGTGTGTTTGTGTGTGCGCGTGTGTGAGTGTGTGTGAGAGAGAGAGAGAGAGAGAGAGAGAGGGGTTGATGTTGAGTCTTTGAAGCTGTTCTCCCCCTGTCCTGACACTTCGGAATCTCGTCCCTCTCCATTGAACCCCCTGATGCTACATAACACACACACACAAAAACATACTTTTCAGGCTGCTGTGGACGCGCATAACAACACAATGTAAGATTTAAGATTCACCTAGAGCACAGTGCACAGCTTGCTATTGTCGAGGTCATGCCCTTGTGTTTAAGGACTGTTATATTTACTTCATTTTATATTTATTGACTTGTCAAGGTGACTGTAATGATATTAAATAGTTAATTTCCATAAAGATGTAAGATATGTGTTTGGTTTTTTTGATTATTCACCTGTCTGAGCCTCGTATCTGCGGCACCAAGCCAGGGGTCTCTATATTATTAAGTCATGTAGTGTGTTAATGTGGCCTTGGCTTGTCTGACTAAAGCAGACTGAAGTAGATGGCCCCAGGGTCTGTGACCCTGAGAGAGGCGCGCACACACACCTACACACAAAATCAACCAGATGCCTGACCTTCTCTCCTCATGACACACACACACACACACACACACACACACACACACACAAACACACACACACACACACACACACACACACACACACACACAAAATCCATCCCGGAGACAGGCTTCTCCCTCTGTCTGTGTGTGACGCGGCAGCTCCGCTCTCTCAGACAAACAGGGGAAATCCTCCTTGTCTTGCCTTGTCCATCACAGACCATCTCACTGTCCCAGCGCACGTGGGCGCCTGCAACCCCTCCCCCAACCTCCCGGGCCAGGCTCCAAACCCAAGAGATTTAAACACCACACATGCACAACACACATATCTCGCACAGGCCTCTTGGCTCCAGCCGGGTTCCCCTGACGCAGGGACACACGCAGGCAGGAAGTTTGAGGAGAGGTTTGTGTCAGTTTGCTTCTCTTAGAACACTTCAGGTCTGACCCTCTCTTGACCATGCAGCTTCCTCCCCCTCCATCTCTCCGTAAACAACCACATCCCTGCGACTGAAGGCATGCCGACTCGCCAAGAGTAATAACATCACTCATGTTTTGATTTGAGGCTCGACGTCTACGTGAGTTAGGGAGGCTGACTCACGTATGTGTTTGTGTGTTATGTTTGAGTGTAGCGGGAGAAACCTTGTGTGTGTGTGTGTGTGTGTGTGTTTCCTTTTGGGTTTTCTCTGATTGCAGGGATGGCAGATCTTCGTCATGGAGGAAACCATGTTAACCTGTCACCTTAGCGGTCTTCTCCTCCCACTATTTATCTAGTGTGTGTCCTTAAAACACACACCCGCCCATGCACGCGTGTGTGCACATGCACGTCCCATAAAGAGCGGTCGTCCACTGATCTTGTTGAGTGTGTGTCAACTCCATTAGCACATTCCCAGATAGGGCCAGAGCCCTCTTATCTTTGGCGACCCATTAATTACACTTTGTTCCCTTAAGTGATCTATTTCAGACCTGCCCCGCCCTCAACACCCACTCTTTGCTATCTCCACCCCTGCCCTGCTCCTCCCCCACCTGACCTCTCTCCTCTCCTCTCCTCTTTTCTCCTCTCCTCTCCTCTCCCCTGCTCTCCTCTCCTCTCCTCTCTTCTCCTCTCCTCTCCTCTCCCCTGCTCTCCTCTCCTCTCCTCTCTTCTCCTCTCCTCTCCTCTCCTCTCCTTTCCTCTCCTCTCCTCTCCTCTCCACTGCTTCCTCCTACTATCTCCCCCTCTCTGTACGTGTTACAATGCATGGGATCACAAGGTCGTGTGACAAGTAGCTCTATACATGCACAGCAGGTGTATGTATGTGTGTCTGTTTGAGAGAAAAAAAGACACTTGAGGCTTACATAGTGCTCTGTTGGTGGATTTAGATGTTAAATTCCCATCACATTAGACTCTTAGTTGAAAAATGTGTAGAAAATCATACAGTTTAGTGTATCACATGTTCCACTGGGTATACTGCCGTGGCCAGAAAATGTCCTTCAGAGCCCACATATCTTTTCTCTCGCTGTATTGGTTACCTTGTCTAAGCCAATTCTGTGCCAATTCAACTCTTCATGTGAGTGTACAAATGTGAACACTGAATCACCCTTGAGCTAACATGAAAATCAACATTTGTGCGAACCACATGAATATGGTTTTATACCTATCAAGTGTGTATCTGTATTGTCTTTTTGTATGTGTGTGTGCCCTTTGCACCAGGGAGATGCTAGGCAGTAAGAAGTGCTAGATAATCAAGTGGTGTTAGAGCAAGCTCTCTGTTACTCAATATGCCACCCAAGAAACCCACAAGCCTGTGTATGTATGTACACATGAGTACACTTTCATTTCATTACAGTTAGAGCCCAAATAGGTACATGGGCAACTGCTTTGTGCTAATCTAGTTATGTTTTCCCAACATTGTTGGAGATTGACACGGGTGACAAATCATTGTGTAGAGTATCAAACATTTGTGTCCACTTAGTTTGTAGTGCTAAAGAGATCTTTGGGTGAAGTGCTGGTCATGACTACTGTGCCTATAAGGCTATCAATCCACTTCATGCTTTTTACCACCAAACAAAAGCTGTAGCATTGAGAAGAACATGTAACAACACATTTTTTTCACATTGTAAGTAATGAAAGCAGCAAGGGCCATGCTGTATGAACATTTACAGGCAAAGGACACAGATTTATTTGGTGGAATGTAAAGAAAAAAAGGGGAAAATCAGATAATCATCAACAACATTTTGCTATGTATCTTACACTTCCCTCACTATGCTGCCAGTGTATAAATGCTTTAGATACTATGCAGTTATACCTTGCATTTCACAATACATGTGCCAGTAGTGTTAATTGCTGTGCTCCATTCTCCTATAGAGCTTACACAACCTGGTTAGTGAAGGATCTTTGTAAGGTGTGTGCGATCACCATGGCCTTGTGTGGATGGGGGTTCTCACACTCAAGGCTGTCTATTCTGTGACCATTGATTCTGAATGTGGCCTGTCTTTCTTACAGGTGCAAGGGGCCCTCTCTTACCCCTCTCCTCCTCCTCCACCTCTTTTGTGATGTGTGTATGTCTGATATTGTAGAAGTGTGCATGTGTGTGTGTGAGTGTGTGTTTTTCTATGCCTGGTATTGTCCTGAAGGTGCTAGGGAGGTGCATGAGCTCGTGCATGTGTGTGTTTCCGTGTGCATGTGTGTGTTTCAGACCTCATTGTGTTGAAGTGGAGCAGAGGTTGTGTGTTTATGTGAGTAAGGAGTGAGTGTAGTATGGTGAAGTGGTGTAGCGAGTGTGCACTTTGGCTTGGATTTGGTTATACAGACTCTGTGCTTGTGTGTGAGTGTGTGTGTGTGTGTGTGTGTGTGTGTGCGTGTGTGCGTGTGTGCGTGTGTGCGTGTGTACGTGTGTGTGTGTGTGTGTGTGTGTGTGTGTGTGTGTGTTAGCGTGTGCGCATGCTCCATCTCCACCAGTGTCTTTGGCAAGGTTGTCTGTCCTGACCCTTACCCAAGCATCATGATGTGTGTGTTTCAGTGTATGTGTGTGCACTTGTGCCTATGTGGGTGCACGTATACGCATGCATGCAGTGCCTCCACTAATGGACAATCTTTGTATGGGCCTCTCTTTTCAGCCATGCTGCTTTTGAGACACATTGTGCCTGGGCATAGAAACAGAAGCTCTCCATTGCCCCTCAATAGGCCAAAAACAAAACCGTGTCAGGCGAGCTAGCAGCCCCCGAGTGTTTGCCATTTAAGTCCCAACCAATGGTGGTGCAGAAGGAACAAAGGGCCTGGACAGGGAAGGAGGCCTGCACTGTTTACAGTGCTAATGTCTGGGTGGCACTCCCAACAAGACCCCTCCATACACATACATGTGTACGCATACTCAATCACTCAATATCTCTCTTTTTATGTATTTCTCTGGCACATACATACACTGAATCAACAGGTACACACATAGACAATGTGCATGTGTGTGACAACAATTGTCAGTGAATCTTGGACATGCAGGAGTGAACATTTGTTCCCGGTAATGATGGAGCACAGATCTGTCACTAGAGGCAAAATGGGAATGGTTTATAAGGAAAGGAATAGCAGATTTTTTTTGTTATGTGTTGCATCTGGTAACTGAAGTGTCCATGTTTTGTTTTTCAAACTTTCATGATTTTTTTTTCTATTACAAAGACATTCTCACAATATGAGTTTCCTGGTGTAGTCAAATAGTTTAGTTAGTTATGTGTGCTCAGACTATCATCTCACATTCTCCCTTTTAACCAAATAACATATTTTATTTAATTTTGTCAACTCAAAACAGGTTTCTTTCCTTTTGGTTTAGCCACGTCTGAAATTGTAATCTCAATTTTTATCAAAATGGCTTCCTGATTAAACAGGACAACAGAGTCCTTTTCTATGGATAGAAGGAAAATAAAATGTGTACAGTTTAATTAAAACAAATATATTCTACTTTCAATTGATTTAAATTGTCTCTCATTTTATTGTACAGCATACTGGCTGTTATATAGGAGGTATAAGTGTCCTGATGTTCTGCTATGTGTCCCAATGACACTGAGACAAATTCTTATCAACTTGTTTTTTGTGCTTAATATACATATACAGTACAAATTGGAAAAACTGAGGAAAAAGTTCAACCAATGTCTTTGTTAAATGTCACACACAACTGCCTCTCCTCTTACTCCAAAGTGTCTCATCCCATTTCAGTAGAGCAAAGTAAAACAACTGACATTGAGAGGTGCTGTCATAGGCGAGGGTATGTTTGGGCTTTCGATTTTTACTGAAGAGGAGAGGGGAGTCTGACACTGGTATCAAACAGCTTTCGCTGTCCTTGGACCAGGGTTATCTTGTAAATACTCTGCTCCGAGTCTATAAAAGTGAGGGTCCTTTATGATGGCCAAGGCCACTCATTCACGTTAAAATAAAAAAGCACTCAGTGCAGTCTCAGTGTCTGGGTAGGGAGGCGGCGAGTGGGGAAGGATAGATGAAGGGAGGGTACTGAAGGAGAAAGAAGTAGAAAGTAGACTACAGTGCTGCACTGTCTTTTGTGTGAAGTGCTAGTTGTCACAAGTTTTACTCTGCCTGGAAATATTATATGGAATGTAAAGTATCTTAGATTGGATAATTTCAACAAGTTACTGTGATATTCTCCCCTCTCTGGGCTTTCACTCCATTTTGTTTCCCTGTATCTCTCTTCTGTTTGTATTTTATTCTAAGTAAATACAGTCCCCTCAGCGGCCCCTGTAGCTAGTGATTCAGGTTCCTCATCTCTGGATGTGTAATGAGTTCTGCCTTGTTTTTGTCTAACAACAACACACAATAATAAGCAAAGTAATTAAATGCAGTACGAGAAGGGGGGGCAGACCCCACTTACCGACGAGCATTAAAAATGAATTGCATTCAAGAAACAGCAGTGGTATTAGTGGTTTGATGAAATGAGCTCTGTTTTGAGTAGTTTTTCTGTTTCATTTTTTTCTTGTTTGATGCATGCGTGTCTATCCTGGCCCTGTAGATGTGTGAAAGCTTAGTACCGTGTTGATTTTATTGAAAATAAGACACATACTGCAGCATAGCATAAACAAAGTCTGATTATACCTGTGTTACAGTGTCTGTGGGTTTGATGTGGATGTGTCTTCACCCTGAGTGGAAATTGAGTGGTGATGGTGGGGAAGGGATAAATTTAGATTTAATTAGCTTTTTGACTGAGGACAACATCTCCATGTTTTGTTACAGAGGACAGAGTTGCTCTGGCAGTGTGGCTGACCGGCTGTCACCTGCCTGGGTTCTCTTTGACCTCATCTCCAGTGGCAACATGGCCTTCCCCCCTCGACAGACAGCCACGTGGGGCAAAAAGACATTCTTGACCTTTATTCATGTCGGCAAGCAAGATGACAACATGCATAACTGACTGCGCACACACGCACACTCATTATCTGCACACACACTGTGCACATACTCTCGCACACACCACGGAAGATCATCTAATATCAGAGACCGTCAGGGGCGGAAATCCGATCGTCTGACAACCAGGATACAGATAGCGATTCCCCACTGCTGATCCATGCAACAGATAGTTTCCACAAACAGCCACCCGGCTAAGGTTACAGCCAGCCAGGGCCCACTCCACAACGTGCTGCTGTGCCTCACATCGAGATAAAACAAAAGCTTAGGTTACCGTCGATAGGAAATCGATAAGAAAATACACTGTTTGTGTTAGATTTTTGATGAAAACTTTGACAAGAGGAAATGAGAAAATGTTTGCTTCTGCATGCAATATCATGTGTATTAGTCCTGTTAGGTACCCTGTTTTTGTAATTTTCACTCCATGATTATATCATTGTTCATCTTCTTTTTTAATTGAAGCTCATTAAATGTTTAACCCAAATGTCAATATATTTGATTAAGCACTCATAATTGTTTAAAGAAATTCAATTTACACAAAGAAAAGTATCATCACTTTACATTTCCCTTGCCTCAAAGTCCTCTTAATAATTTGAATATGTATTTATATTATAAATGAAGTAAAGAGATATGGCCCCCTTCACATCAGTGTAATTACGAATCACAAAAAAAGAGTTTGATTCAAATAAAATAGGCCATTTGTACACAAGCAATTAACTGATGCGGCTTTAAATAATGTAGCCCAGATGGAACCTAATTATAGTCGGCATGCTTTGATTCGGGCTTTCTGTCGGAGTATCACTCGGGGCGTCACTTTGGCTTTTCAGTCACCTAGCATTTGTTTTGAAATTTGTGACAATCAGAGCCGATTACCATTTGTAACAGCATGCAGTGTTTGGTGCGGAGGGAAGAAAGCATGGCCCATAGCTATGGAGGAGTTTCCTTGTTTCCTTTTTAACAGCTCAAAACTCTCTTCTGTTCCCTTACCTCACTGCACACAAATGATAACAACCGTGTGTTTGGATGTGTGTGTGTGTGAGTGGGGGTGCGTGTTGGATTGTTTGGGGGAGCGTACAGCGGGTATGCGCTACATGTGTGAGTAAAAGTATGCGTGAGTGTCTGCCATCCATGCATAGATGCTTGCAAGTGACAAATCTGTGTGTTTGTGTGTGTGTGTATCAGCGTCTTGTACCAGTGTAGAGTCAGAGGGAGATCAAACCGTCAGTCAATTACCTTGAGAGGGCTCCAGTGGCTGTGACAGAGAGGAGGAGGCTAAATATCCAGGATCAAATACTCTCTGCCTGTCACATAATGAGGCAGCCTCACCGGGCTCAGACAACACACACGGAATGTTCAAACACAGGGCACAGGTTAGGCGCCCAACTGAAACTCTGCCACGACCTGAGCAGAGAGCACCAAAGAGGAGCTTTCACCACAGACCTTGTTTCTGTACGCGCTCTTACCTGCATTACAGTGAAACATCATCACAGCACGCCATGTGTCTGTTAGTGTGTGTTGCCTCGCCTCAAGGTTGCAGCCGTCATCATTCTACTTGCAGTAATAGACTCGGTTAAGCTTGCCGTCGCCCAATACTAATTATAAACACGTGAAAGTAAAGACAATTTTTCTCTGTATTTCCCATGACAATACCCAGTGTTATGGAGCTCACAGTAACATAATCATTATTGCATTTACAATAAATGAGGACATTATTGCATTTCTAATAAACTTCCTCAGATTAATGCAATTACAATGATCATGTTAAAATTAGCAAAAGCAACTTAATTGATTCATAGTAATAAAATACAAAAAGCACAAGTAAATACACAAGGTACTTTATTTTCAAAGTTTTATCAATTAAATACAAGACACAAATTACAATTAAATCGATAAAAAAGGAAGAGTGTCTTCATCTACTATATCTTGTACAATACAATACATGAAATCATTTGCTCATATAAAAAAAATATGCTTATTAGTTGAAAAACTTTTTCATTCAGTGGCTAAAATTGAGGATAAAGTAGTGTTCACTGGCTGTTTATGGGTTCACTTTACACACATATAGCCAGATGACACCACATCGATCCCCTCATCTTTTAAAGATATTACTTTGATTTGTGGCATAGCTGAGGTAATTCTCTCTCTCTGTCCCTCTAAGTCTTTAGTGGCTAGTGAAGCCTGGTCATTGGGGTTCCTCCTCTAAATCAGTGGTCACAACTCAGCTTTGACAACATCCATTAGGTTTGACACACTTGGCTATTAAAGGAAGAGTGGACGTAAGCTGTTAAAGGCTTATTTAAGCACGTGTGAGGGTGGGTTTATGCCTCTATGTGTGCGAGTGTTGTTGGGGGGGTGGGGGGGGGGTTCACTTCAACTCAAAGTCTCCACCATATAGAGGGGTGGAGCTTAACACCAGAGTCATTGGAGGGGCACAGGCTCATCTGCATATTGGCACAGAGACGCCCCCCTGGTGACCCCAAAGTGCGATGGGATAGGGTGGAGAGGCTGGCGGCGTTCCGGAGGAGTTCACCGCCAGTTCAGGGTGAACGAGGGAGCACTGCGGCATTGATCGCTTCTGCAGGAGAGAGAGAAAAAAAAAAGGACAAAACACAAGTAAAAACACTAGTGAGCGAGAGACCGATGAGACAGGGAAAATGGAGGAGGAGGAGGTGGAAAAGGATCACAGTGCCTTAAATTGGATATAAATGATAGATTAGAGGTGTGAGAGGGCTGTGTCTTTGTTTTCCAGAGATAGGTGTTATGTTGAGCCCTACACAGGTAGCAGAGTCACTGTGAGTGCCGGGTTATTGACTCCCATGATTGCCAGGCCAGTAAATTTGACCCAAGGTACTGACTGCAGTCTGCTATATAGCGTGAAGCGCAGTCCCTTATCTCAGAGTGATCGAGAACCCCCTTACATACTCTTACACACAAATATGACATACACACACACACAAACAAAACAAAACACACCACCAGCAACGTAACCCAAATTTACACTCAGCCCAGGACCCTGCGCTTACCCCCAGTCTTACAATCATACACACAAACACACACACACACACATGAACACCATCTCCATTAATGCGTCCAGCCAGGGGTCAATCTAATAAACATGGGGTCAGTGCAGTGGTCATCAGAGGCCTGTCTATGGTGAGAGAGCCTTTAAGGTGCTTCCTAATTGTATCCCTGTGGCCTTCCAGTCTATCTTTTTATAGCCAATTCCTTGTACACAGAGGAGAGGGAGGAAGCAAGGGAGGAAAGAGAAAGGCACTAAAGACAGGACCAGGGGTAAAGTGGTATTTTTAATGTACTACTGATTTGACTTATCTTAGAAGGGTTGTGTTTTTACACAAATCTAACTGATTTCAGATACTGAGCTTATCCTTTTTTAATCCTCCCAAGAAAATTGTAGGGACACATTTTAATATTCTTATCTTCACAAACAAATGCAGGTCCCATCTTAAAAAAAAAAAAAACAGTCTTAAGTGTGCAAATAAAGACTCAAAAAAGAAAACTCATTACTGCCAGGCTTGTATTCGCTCATCCCTCTGTCTGTAAACACATGTAAATTTCTTTCACATCTATCTGTCAAAGGATGAAACTCTTAATATCATCTTGCAGGAAACCTATTCTCCCTCTGCGCAAGAGGGCACCTCAATATGGCTTCTCAAGTCCAGTTACAGTTGTGTTGCTAAGCAGCTGAGCTGCTAGCCAGCAGGGGCAGAAAGAAGCCATTATCTCTTAGCACTCTCACTGAATGGTTAGCGAGCAGGAGTACAGACAAGTCGGGCAGCAGCTGCAGCCACGAGCTGTCCTGATCATTGATGCTCCGATGCCAAGCCAAGGTGTTCTGTGGCAGGTCTAGCTGGAGTAGTAGAAAACAGACTCTAAGTTTGCAAGCTATCCAACTAAAAGCTGGAGGCGTATGTACCAGATTTCAGGCTCTGGTGTGACCCCAACTTGGGAACAGACTAACCTGGAGGAGGTCAGAGGGAAACCCAGCACTACCGCCTCCCCCCGCCACCAGCAGACCACCTGATATGCTCGCTAGTTACCTCAGCTTCTGTCTTCCATTTCCTCAATCAGCCCTTTAGAATGAATGACTACCGCTCCACTGGTTTCGCTTAGTGCACCCATTGTCCATAACTATGGTTTTGTAGGAAGGCTTGAGATGGAAAGAAGGACGTGCAGTGGTGTTGCTTATCAGGTATCTGCTTGGATAACATATTAAAGCTGTCCCATTGGACTAATAGGTCATAGGCTGTCATGGCTCTCATGCATAAGGCCTTAGGCTTGCATGGAGGGATGCGATGAATTGTGGGATTGGTGAGCTTTAGTACACAAGCATCTTATCGAATGGCCTTCATTCATTTTTTACCTTTTATGTTGCCACACTGGGTGTATAGGATGCTGAGCTACATTTTTAATTATGTTGGAATATCTACCATGCACTGTCTTTGCCTACAGCCTGACAATTTGCAAATAATTTGTGAACCCTGCTCATGCTTATGTTTGTGTGTGTGTGTATCTTTTCTATATAGGTACAGAGAGACATGAGTTGACCTCCTGGATGAGTTTCAACTCCATCTTCAGGTTCTTCAGTGAGGTCTTGGAGGCAAAAGAGGATGAGGAGGCAGAGGAGACCTCCAACATTGTCACCACACGCAGCAGCTCCCTCAAAAACAAACACCAAGATTTGTAGAGGACCAAGAACAATGACTTGGAATAAGAGGAGTAGGAGGGGGGATCAGATGAGGGAGCAACAGAAAGGGAGGCTAAGGTTTCAGCTCCTTTCTGCTATTTTTTCTTTTTTCTCTCTCTCTCTCTCCCTCTGTAACCTCCATCTTTCCTGCCCCACTCTTCTCCCTGTGTGTCATTTCTCCCTTCCGGCCCTCCTTGGCTGTGCGCACACATAGCCTTGTTGTTGCAAGAGACAAGAGTACAGGGTCACCATGTATACATCACAATAACGTTTTGCATTACTTCTAGATGAACGCAACTGTCAAAGCAATATGGGCCTGAGTGTTAGCGCTTCCCGTGGGCTGTGGCCTGGCTGCGGGTATGGGCCACGGCAGCAGAGATTAAGGCTGACAGGCGCTGTGCACAATGCGCTGTGGTGCACCTCTAATTGTCCTGACATCAGCCTGAACTGAGCTAATGCCCCGCCTGCCCTCCAGTCTGCACTGCTCAGTCTCTCCCTCCTCTCCCTCTTCCCCGCTGGTCCTAAAGCCTGGGCCGCTTACCCTGAAATCAGCTCATGCTGTATGGTATCTTCTGCTAACCATTAGATATCATTTCAACCTGCTCAGCGCCCTTTTTTTTTTTCTTTAGCCCTTACTCACCTCAATTTTTTTTTAAACAAGTGAACACACGCTCTTAACCGCTCACCATTTGTTTTGTTTTAACAAAGCGTATTGTTTTTATGACTTCTCTATTCTCTAACCCCACTGCATATGCAGTCTGCTTTTAAACTTGACTTTTCTCATTCAGCTTTGTGTGAAATATGGTTCTAATATGTGCCATATATCTCTGGGTTTGCAGTGCTTATAATAAGAGAGATCTTTTTCTAATTTCTCAACTTTGAGCTAAATTTGAATGCATTGTTTCATACACACGTTCACAATATTTGATTTTTTAATATTAAGCCAATACTCTTCAGTGCTGTAAATGTTTACTCTGGAGTATCCCTGGGTTTGATCTGCAAAATTATGGAGAGTCCATCTTTATGTCTTTATTTCATATATATATATATATATATATATATATATATATATATGTGTATCCTTGAAATTGATGTCTCCAGATGATTGAATGTGATGAAACAAATAAAACAAACACAACCTGTGCCGAATATGGAAAATTCAGGACACTGAGCATATTTAAAATCACTTAAAGTCAAGCATCAAAATGGGTTTGAGGGATATCTCATTTTAACAGGAGCCAGAAGTCAGCTCACAACACTCATAAAGCCTCAATATATCGCCTTACACATGTCAGGAAATCCAAGATTTCAATATTATTCTAAGCCTGAATGATATTTCCTTAGATGTTGGAGAAATGTAACATATCTATTTTCCCCCCTTTTTTCCGTCCACCAAAGTACTTTTCTTGTGTACTTAGAAGTGACAAAGTCAGCTCCCTGCTCAGCTGCACATAATCTGACTATGTGACACAAACATGATAAAAAAAAAAAAATTTCCATAAGGCCGGTGTGTTTTATAAACCACTCAAAGCTTAATGGAATACATTTCTAATGTGTCATGACATTAGCAAAACCTCAAACCGGATACTAAATCTTATGATACCTTAGACACATTCTCAAATATGTACTTTTCTTTTTTTTTCACTTCAAATAGTTACCATTGTTTAACTTTTATACTGTGAAATCCTGCCTCTCCTGCCCACTGTGTGCATGGTTTAAGGCTTTTGTGGATTATCTTTCCGCTGTAATGAGACAACTGTGGCTGATGGTTGCAGGCCTAATTTCCTTTTAATTTGATTCAGATCTCTCCAGGTTTCAGCAAAGAAGTTGGCTTATTATTTGATTTGATGATTTTCGTTTCAAGATACCATTGCTCATCTTCCTGCTTTTCAGCTACAATCAGTTCATTTTTCACTCCATAATTTGTATATTGTTGCCTTAGGAATAAACAAGACTCTGCTCACTGTTTTTTAATAGTATCCAGCAAGCCATATGTGAATGGAACTAAAGATGTAAGAGCAGCCTAAATCCAAAGCACAGTCTGCAAATAAAAGGGGACTAATTTTGCCAATTGCTCTTGAAGACATTATTTTTTGCAGATGGTTTATATGTTGTATTGGTTTAAGAAACACACATTTTGTTTTAAGCGTTTGGATTTTATGAAACCGCGAGTGTCCTGCCAGGTCACATATTTTTCTTAAACTCTCAGATGTCTGTCTCTTTTTCTTTTTAACCATTCTGGCTTTAAACGGTTTTCTTTCAAAGTTATTCTAAAGTTTCTTCAACGCAGTTATGACTCTTCATTTTACACAATTGATTCATTTTTGTAATTAACCTGTAAAACCTGTCGAAAGCAAATAAAATGAACTTTTGCACCTTGGTTTTTACCTGTCTATATTTTCCTGTCATTATTGATTTTCATTGCATATTGTTTGGTTTTTTTTTTATCTCCTCGAGTTTTTATTGAAAATCATTAGATTTTTTTTAACGGATGTCACTGCAGAATAACGCGCATTATAAATGTGTTGAACAATAAAATAGTCAGGAGCGAAAGTAAAGAGAGACAGAGAGGTTCCCCGAAAGTGTAAAGTGAGTGCAGAAGGACGAGAAAGTCGAGCAGCAAGTGAAAAATGACCTGAGTCATCATCTCACATAACCGAAGACCACCTAACCTTCATGTGCTGCAGCACAATCGGCCGGTGTCAGTTAAGTGCCTTTTATCAAGTTTTTAAGCTAAAATGTTTACCTTAATCCACTGCTGCTTTTTAAAGTGAAGCTGTAGATAAAAGTTTTAAAGGTTGCATTTTTATACAGGTCAGGCTACAGGAAGAGAGTGTATGCAAGAAGTGTGTCAAAAGGAAAACAAACCATAAACAGTAATTCCCCTTTTTTTGGTCATTAATTTTGGCAAAGTGAGCCCCCCTCCATCCCGGCGAGGTTTTACAGCATCATTTGTTTTCACACGGTGAAACCGATCAGGTCATTAAACGCCCCCTCAATAAATCTTTAGAAATCTTTTCCATTAACCCCCGAACAACAAGTGGAACCAGGCGAGTCCCCCTCACACCGTGTCAGGCCGTTGATTAAAGAGGGGCATTCAATCACACACACTCTCTCTCACACTCACACACTCTCTCTCACACACACACACACACACACAAGTGAATTACTCAACTTTCTCTCTTACAAAAATGAGTTTAAAACGTCATAGGGGCATCAATAGTCAATTTTAATTTAGCGATTTGCTGAGAGAGAAAGATGTGTATTCTATCTATCTATCTATCTATCTATCTATCTATCTATCTATCTGATTAATTAGTCTAACTTGCCTCCTGTCCCGAGCAATGAACGGGCGGTACCGAAAAGTATGACCTCCCGTCAGTGATCAAAGGCAGACGACTAATACACAGCGGAATTAGAGTAAGATTAATTAGACAGATTAAGATTATACGGTATATAAAGTATATCCTTCAGTTTACACCCAGCTCACAATACAAATAAAACTTTTTCAATCAGGCATCAGTAATCCAGTTTTTCCACAATTTGGCTTTAATAAACTTCATAACTAAATAGAAACTGTGCCATTTATCCTTAAGTAATTTTCTAAGTGTCCTGTGTATTCAGATGAATCACTCTGTCATATGTCTCCTTACTGCTGAAGACAGTAAGGATTCAGTGCTGCTTTTTAAAGTTAATGTCTGCGGGATGTGACTATCTCAGTGGCTCCTGAAGGTTGCGGGCATCCTCCAAGAGAGGAGCCCCAAAACCGTACGAGAAACTGTCCAACTCGCCTGTCTTTTTTACTCGCTAGAAGTTAGCACAGCGTGTCAATGTATAATAGGTATGACTGATTTGATTATAGGTTTCACTCTCCCAGCTATTGTCGTCAACTCACGGTACAGACAGTTACAGGCAGCTCCACACTGAATCATATCTACAGCAGAAAATAACAGCAGCTGCGGAGCTTTAGGATGAAATCCTGCCAAATAGGGGGGTCCTTTCTGTAATGTCAGATTTTGTGGGGGGCTGGCCGGGTTTGGGTGGGGTCCTTGACATGAAAAAGTTGGGGAACCCCTGCGCTGCCACAGCCTGATATTTCAATTTTTACTTTAAGAGAGTTGTTGTTACGCTTGCTTGCTCTGGCCCACTCTGATATGCACGCCATCCCTGCAAAAGATGAACTCTTTCCAAAAGGAACCAGGCATTAGGCAAAGTTGGAATGTCACCCCTCTGACAGCCCCCACTCACACTCACACACACACTCACACACACACACACACATACACACACAACACTTTCTCTCTCCTTCAGCACTCCTCCAGCGGATCACTGTCAGATCACTATTTGCATAATTATATGCTCAGCTCAGAAGAGAAAACTAACCCCTAAATTTTACGGGTCAACTAACTGCAACAATCAATGTTTTATCGGGTATACTAAAAGAAAAATATCTTTAACAATCATGGTAGAGGAACTGTCTTTCTCCCTCTCTCACCCCCTCTCCATCAATTCAATTCAATTACTTTATTGGCATGACTGCTTATCAGAAACAATATTTCCAAAGCAGTTTAAAAAATGTAAATTCACCCCCCACACTTGTCTTAAAAAGAGATGCACCCCACCACCCACCCCACCCCACCCCTCTCTCTCTCTCTCTCTCACTCACTCACTCTCTCTCTCTCTCTCTCTCTCTCAGTACGTTAGCAAATACTTTTTCATCTATTGACTGAGGGGAGAATGTCTGGCTTAAGCTTGGAGGTGCATTCAAGATTTGTATCCCTTCTTCCCTTCCCCTATTCTGCCCATCTTTTCTCTCCCCGGCTCTATACTGTGTTTTCTCCTGAGCAGAAGAGGTCTTTAATATAGGGCCTGTATACCAGAGCAGGACTCAGTGACCGGTTTCGTTAGACATCATTACATATTCATTGACTTGCAGAGAAACCATTTAATCCAGTGGAAACAACTCCTCTTCAATCGCCTCTCTCCTTCTCTATTCTAATAAGGACTCGCGGACTGAGACAACACTTGGGGCCACAGACATCACATTTAGGAAAGAGTGTGACTGAGCTTTATTCTACAGGGAGAAGAAGGTGCAGCACTGCTGAAAGATGTATGTGTGGGGCACAGGTGTTGCACCAAGTGGGGTCCCCAAAGTGGGAAATATAGGGACCCCCATATTTTTGAATGTATTCAACATGCAAATATATACTTTAATTTCTATCTATTTAATGCATAATTTCACTCTGCATCACTTGATCTATAAAAGGTGAGATATCATACATCTTATATATCATAATATGCACAAAAAACATCCTTATGTAAGTCCTAAAAGTTATTAAGCAAACAATCCAAAAAAAAAAAGAACTTGTGCAACAAAAACTTGTATAATTAGTCTAAATCCTGAGCTGACACACACACTCACACAAACACACATATAGGATGACCCGCTATTCTGCCTTTGCTCTCACCTGTCTTGGAGCTCCTATGAAAAACAACTATTAGAACCATAATGTGTGAAAATATGCGAAGGAAATCGGCTATCCCAGCAAAATTGGAATTCCCTTGGTTATTACAGGAAGAGCTTGTACAGAAGTGAAAAATGCCTTTAGAGACCAAAACACAAGAAACACAACTACGCTGAAGTCCCTGTAGGAATATAATCAAAACATTACCGGAATATTCTAGTGGTTGCTCGTTGGTATTTTCTTTTCTCGGTTTTGCTGTTTAACACTTATAAGTTGCCACTACATCAGCAGCGTGGCCTAATGTGTGTGCGGTGCGTGCTTGAGGATCCTGGCATATAATACTCCGATTGTGGGACAGCTGTTGGCAGAGCCGTTTTACGGTGTTCAGTCCATTTGGCTTTAATAGCAGCTTTCAGGCGGACCGCTACTCTATCCCCTCACCGCCCCCTCAATTACACCTCCTCTGATACTCTGCTGGCCTAAAGACTCCTGCAGTAAAAAAACACCCTCTGAAATGCAATACATTTGAAGAATGGGCTCTGACTTTTAAGATTTGAGGCTATACTCTCTGATGGTTTCAGGGAAGCAATGTTAGGCAAGCAGTGATGAAGGAGGGCGGAAAGGAAGTATAACACAGCTCATTGGCCTAGTTTAACAGGCCACCGACGACTTACTGCGGAAAATTGGTCATTTTGTCTTGATGAATGGCAGTCAAGATGAAGGGGCTCTGCAGGCCTGTGATCGGGGCCTTTCTCAGACTGTAAAATGCGACTGGATATCTGAGGACCTATAACGTGTGTTATTTAGCACACTGTAATTTGTCAAATTTCAAGTATCATATTGACAAATGCCAATTTTATTTACACACGTGTGTGTGTGTGTGTCTTCGCGTGCACGTTTCCAAAACAATTTCGTTGATTGTATGATGTGTAGCTGCTGCAGTGTTTCAGTTTCTTCTTAACGTGCACAGAAAAAAGTGAAGGGAGCGCAAATTTATTACTCACAGATCTCAGTCACCTGTGCTGATTATTTATTATTTTCTTATTTTCCAACCAGTTGACTACAAGACCATATAAAATATTTTTTTCTCATCGATTTAAATACAAATGTTATTGTTAAAGTTGTAACAGAGGACCGATTGATTGATCATTAATAATACAATACACAGGTTTTTTAAAAAATTTATATGCTTATGTTGATATTTCGACTTATATTCATAATGACTTAATACACTGCATTATAATATAATTAATTATATTATAAAATCTAAACCAGAAAATGTGCATTATTTTTTTTAAAAAAATAATGTACCACATAAAACTGATGTTTTTTTCAACTCTTTACAGCTAACCGATTAAAACTTAATTCAAACAAAAGTTCAATTTAAAAGTAAAAGAAATAGAATAAATTATTTAATAACCTCATTGATAATGCGTTATCACTACATTTGAATAGGCATCATTAAAACTAACAATTATATAATAAAATATCGATCGAAAAAATGACGTTGTTATATACAGAGCTACACATAAAATAATCTTCAACGAAATTTTAGAAAACGCGTGAATTATTTAATGAATTTTATTTCTAATCTCTAAGTTTACTGAGAGTTTGTCAGAAAAGAGAAGAGGGATTTTCATCGGGATGAGGCTCATGGTCCAGTTGTTTCTGTAGAAAAAAAAGCTTTGTTTTAGTGCTTCCAACAACTCCAGAGGTGAGTTGTCATCGATAAGAAAAAAATAAGATTATTTTTAGCGACCACCATGAATCGAAGGAGGTCGACTGTGTATGAAATAATATTTTCTTGCACTTAAAGCAACGAAATAATTAGTTATTTCCAGAAATCCTTGAAGTCCAGTCAACCCTGAATCAATATCGCACTGGAATTGGTGAGATATCGATTAGTTGGCGGTTGGAGAAAAGGCCTTGAATTACACAGCAAAAAAAAAAAAAAAAAAAAAAGCCTTTTAATGAGTGATGAGCTATATATTCCCTTAATATATATTTTCTCTCAAAAACGCGAAAAGTTCTTACATTTGAGTGTCAAATTGTTGAATACATACAGTTTAATTTTCATTTCATCAGTAAATATTGTTTATTTTAACATTTTTAAACAGAATTAAGAAGATATCTACTTTAATATCAAGAAATGTACAGCTGATTCAAAAATATATAGCTGATTCAAATCCGTTTAGGAAGTTTTGCGTTGGAAGTGACATTATCTCAACTTCAGCTTCAGCTTTTCACGTTCTTAGAAAAAGTAACATTTCAAAAAAAAAAAAAAGAAAAAAAAGTTCAATATAGACTCAAATCTAAACAACCATGTTGCTGTGTAACTCCTGCACCAACCCACACTACAGCCCTCCGTCTTCACACTTTTGGGTTTAAAATCTCAGAGAGAGAGAAAAAAAAAACCAAACAAACAGTGCAACGCGATATTAAATCACACATTATAGATGAGTTTCATCATGTGGACGCAGCCCTCCGAGGATAAACACGGCAGTGCGTGGGGTAAGAATAAGATCCAAGTTATTATTACTGAGGGAGCGGCCTTTCACTGGCAGCACCCTGCATCCTCATTACATCCACCCCAAAAAGAGATGAAGTTCTAAATGAAGTTATTGCCATCCAATGAACTCAAATTAGCCGGGCCACACCATGACGGACAGCTCGGGTGGAGAGAGAGAGGGGGTGGGGGGGGTGGTGTGGGGGGGGGCGGCTGGAGGGATATAGGTGGTGGGATTGGCAGGTGTGTGTTTTGATGTGCATTTCATGGTTTGCAAGGCCCCTTAAGTGAAGTTGGGTTCATTTTGAATCTCCGTGGTTAAGCCAGTTAATATACTTGTGTTATTAAAGGGCCTGCAGTCACCTTGCAGCCTGCTCTATGATGCCTAACCCCTCCTTCCCATCCCGACGGCTTAGACTTTGTTCCCATCTATTTCATTTCTTTATCAGCCATTCAAATATAACGTTTCTCTCTCTCTCTCCCTCTCTCTCTCTCTCTCTCTCCCTCGTCCACAATCTCTCCATCCGGTTGAATGGCTTTCTTTCTTGTCGCTAAGGTCCTCATTGTGTTTGCTACCTGAGTCAGCAGGGAGGATGAAAAGGGAGTTTGACGGAGGAAGGACGGGAGGAAGGGGTAGTTTGACATGCAGGGAGGGAGACAGAGGCGATGATAGGCGAGGGGGGCCCTGTGAGGGGTTGAGTGAATTTACCTGCTCCTCCGGTGGCGAGCTGTGTGTGTGATAGTCTGTGTGAAGTTAACAACACAGCGGCCAACTCTACTTTATTGCTGTTTATCCCTGCAGCAAAAGCTGTCAGGCGGTGACAGATTGGCAGCATCTCTAATCAGTGCCCTCTTCACTTCTCTCTGAGATCTCCCTCTCAACTCATTCACTCCTGATCTTTCACAAATTGGTTGTAACTAATGGCATTCATTCTTTGGATAATACATATAATGCATATGTGTATATAGATGAAGTGCAACTTTTCAGTTACACTTGTGTTTAAAGTCATTAGATAGGTTGTAAATTGTCTGCACGGGCCTTTTAGTAATTTTAAAGTTATTATTTAGTATTGAATGAGCTGCATTGAGTATCAAACTCCTCAGATTTTCATGAGAAATAAAAAAGAAATGCAGCTGGATTACATTTATATACATATATCTATTAATATCTGAATGTGCAAAACTCACAGCAAACTATAAAGACTGCAGCTAGAACAGCGAGATTGTGTTATTTTCTTCAGAAACTGTTGTTTCAGTCTCATTAAGAAACAAACGTATTCAATTCAAACTAAAATATATTTCTATATTCTGCATAATCTGTTACAAATTAAATGCAGCTCGGGTCAAGCAACTGGAGTGCAAAAGTAAATAATTTGAAAATGGCATCCTGTTTAATTTGAAAACGACAAATAAAAAGCATCTTTTGCATTTTATGAATCAGAAGATGCATAAAACATTATATTCTTTGATCTTGTAGAGATGAAAAGCCCATTGTTTATATCTCAGCTAGTGACCGTGCAACCTTTCAGTTCACCACTACATATCATATAAATATTTATAATAACAGTTCTATTTATTAACCCAAAAGTTATGCTTTTAACTAAACTTTCGACCTTCCATAGCTGTGTGGCAGTGGATTTTTATTATAAACCAGGATGTGTATGTGTGTGTGCGTGGGGGGGGGGGGGGGATGAGTGTGTCTGTCTGATATTCCTCACATACACAGATAAATGAAGACTGTCAAATAAATCGGCGAGCACGAGGACTTCAAGTAGAGGAGAAGAAAACAACTTTTATAAAAATCCAACCTCAACTGCCAGAGTGTCATGCAGGGCCCGCAGAATAACAGTGGACCTAAAGATACATTTCACTTAGAGCCGATTGATGCTTATCTCGCCAGCACAGCGCTGCTGACCTGTAGGCTGCTGCATCAGAGGTGTGTGTTTGTGTTGAGGTGTTGACCTGTCAGGGGGGACTTGTTAGGACTTTAACTCCGACTGCTGGCGGTCTCCAGACATCCGGGGGTGGCATCGATTTGAAACTTGTCCTGTCTAATTTGATGATAACATCCAGCCTGCCCGTCGCAGCACCATGGACAGCGCACTGTCTTGACCTTGCCTTGCTATCAAATTACCCCCGTCTGGGCCACGGTGGGAGCCCAGCACCAAGTTTACTATAGTCTGAGAGAGAGAGGCACACACACATACACACAAACAGAGAGAGAGAGAGAGGGAGAGAGAGACAGAGAGGGAGAGATTTTTGCTGCTTTCACCGAAGACAAATCTTCTGTGAAGCCAGTGCTTACACTCTGTAATGCTGTGGTAAATCAAGAGGTTGTTGGCGGTTTACATTGGCTGTTGCGCCAACTGTCTATGTAAACAATACTCAGTTACACTCACACAAAGACTTGAATCTATATTTTTATCCTTAAAGGACCCGTGCGTCCTCGTATGACTCCCTCAGTTTAATAACACCTAAGATGTCATATTAAACTCTATTCTGTTAACTCGATTCCTCACCGGATATGTAGGAGACTTTGGTGTGAAAGTGAGGGTCACACCTCTCCTAAATATTAACTTTTTTTGTAATAAATTTATGGAATGAGAGTTTGTAAAGTATGTCAAAAGATAATTCAGAACAAAGTTTACAGGTTAAAGGTGCATAATCTCACATTTGTGAAACAGACTTTAACAGACTGTACAAGTTATGACTCCATCACACGAGCCCAACAGAATACAGTATGAGGACGTCTGGTGATTAAACATGTGCATGATAGATGCTAAGCAAAAGGAGGAAAACAAGCTATTTATATTTTGCAAATTTTCTCATAGTAGTTACATCCTATCAGCTGGTGCACATACTGTGGTAACAAGTTGATTTGGGAACCAGAATGTCTAAAGTTTGAGAGAGAGCCCAAGGCACTGACGGGAGGAGGATTTACTGGTGGAGAAAGAGAGAGAGGGAGAGAGGGAGAGAGAGAGAGAGAGAGAGAGAGGCTGTTTGATGGAGCTCTACAGCTTTGAGACAGCTTGTTAATTAAAACCCCAAGATATGAGGCTCTGCAGCCACCGTCCATATCAGAGCACTGCTAACTATACTGACAGCAAGTTACTTAACAAGCGAGCGCCTCAATCCCATACCTTTTTATCACAGGCGAGCAGTGAGATATTTTAATTCGTTAAAATCCCACAGTGGCGGTGAAATATCTTGTTTTCTACTTAAGAAAATATGACAAACCTTCGTATTCTCTGTCTGGGATATAGCCCAAATGGCTGCTTATGCTTCAAAATCCACACACCAGCTTAAATGTGGCAAATTCGATTAAGGAGGGAAAGAAAGGAATGTCAAAAAAAGGAGTGAATCAGTCTAGACATAGGTTGGGTGGTATTAAATTCTTAGCTTTATATTCAGGCATTGGAATTATTTTCCAAAAAATCAAAGTAGCTTGCAGTTTCAGAGGCAGCCATAGGCCTCAGTGTGGATACAAAGAGGCAACATTAAGTCAAAACAAAGAGGCTACTGTGTATTTTTTTTTTTTTTTTTTTTTTTGGTGAATGCATTTTCTGATCAATTTCAATCGAGGTCTTCATACGCTTTGTCCCCATGCATTATTCCACCTTAATTGAACCCGCAACCCGCCCTTTGCCTGCGGGATCTCTGAGCTATTTCAATTCTATATGCATGTGTGAGATGATGGCTTGTTAAGTCGAGGAAAACAAATACCAGGAGAGCCTTACTCAAACACTCAAAATGTGTGACGGGCCCATGCCCATTGTTCAAAAAATAATTGAACTGCTGCTTCCCCCCTCTCCCTTGCTTGCTAATAATGTGTTAGCCAAGTGTAGGCCAACTCATGTAAATAGCAGGAGGAGAAGACGTGGATTTGGAGGGAATGAGGTGAAGCCTGACTGGGTTTGTGTCTTCTGGGGGCTGCAGGTGGAGAGGCCCCGTATACAGTACAAGCGAACCTGCTGTGCCACAACACCCAGGATCCAACGGGGGAGGTGTGTGTTCATGTGTGTGTGTGTGTGTGTGTGTATGTGTGTGTGTTATTATCAAGACACTGAGCCCCCCACTTAAATATAAAAAGCATATCCTGTAATCATTAGGGTCTGCTACAAATAGACTATTTACTGAAATGAGCTGCAATACTCGAAATATAAACAAGCTTTAATTCCCATATAATAATTCATTTGACTATACAGGAGGTTTGTGTTTTAGATGTCTTCATATGAGGGATAAATGAAGCCACAGAGGGAGGGAAAAAAGCCAAAAACCACCATTCACAGCCCACTTTATGTTCTGGACTGTGTTCATCTTCAGCCACATAAGAGGGAATGTATTTTCTGGATCTGTTTTTATTAGGAAATATAAAGATGGTTGAAATACACTATTCCCAGTTTATTGTAAAGCATCAAAACCGCAAATATAAACTAAAAAACAATTTAATCTTCTTTAAAAAAAATAATAATCTCTGTACTTTTGTCTCTTCAGGCGACCGCATCTTCAAATAACTTACATCAGATCTGATATTGTTTCCATTTATGAGACAAATATTCAAGTCAACCGAAAAAAAATGGTCGGTAAACTCGATTCTAAAATAAAACCTTGACAGAGTTTACTTTTCATTGCATCGGAGGCTCTTTTTCAAATGTGTGTTAAGTGCGTGCTTCTTTGTCATTGACTGCCGTATTAAGCCTCCTGCACCTGATCTGTTTGTGGCTGGTCTGGGGCCACGGCGTGTTTTTAAGACAGCTGTAAAAGGCTCTCCAAGTTTCCAACACATTCATCAACGTCAAACACCGACAAGCCGCTATTTAGTGAAAGTGTAACTGCAGCAGTATATCTTAGAGCAGAGTGGACCACTCAGCAAACAATACATTACACTTTTTTCTTGGTTGTAATCGATCTTAAACAGATTATAAAGGGTGTCAAATGATCGTTGGGTTCCTAAAAATAATCAGAAAAAAACGCAAAATTATAAACATTTTCGTTAATTGTGTAATTCCAAACGTCAATATCACGCTTTGTTTTACTACTACTACTTACTAATATAAAGAAGTCTTTCCCTGAGACATTATCTGTGCTTGTAGTTAACTCTTTATTTAAAAGACATTTTGATCTATTTTCTGCAAAGCCATAATAATGCTGACTATTTGTGCTCCAAAGATTTTGGAGACAGACTTAATTCTCTATCTTGTCTTTACTTAAATTAATATGACATTCTTTATTTGAAAATGGATAATTGAAGCGCTTTTATTTCTTTCCTCATAATTCAAATTCGAATTAGTGTATATGCTCTGCAACGTTACACTGTAAAAACAAACCACTAATTATCTAAAGCTCAAATATTGTGTGATAGTCTGCGTTATTATCAGTTTACATTCAAATTAAATGCATTACTGATCGCTGGTTTTAATCGATGGGATACCACAGCTTAACAAAACAAACAAAAATGTCAGTCGACATAGGATAATGCAATTATAAAACTCCCCCACTATTCACAACGGTGGGACTGCATTAGAGTCGTTTGCAGCTGCTGTAATTCCTGGTTAAAAAATGGCACTGGAAACGCTGTGCTGTGCGGTGGACTGTGGGCTGGGAGCGCAGCTGAGGAGAGAGAGGGTATGAGGCGGTTCTTGTGTCAGAGGGTCCCATAACGCAGAGCGCCATCTAGCAAACAAAGGTAGAAACAATAACAGGCATGGAGGGTCTGAGAGAGAGGCTGCCTTTACGCACACAGCACACAGGGGCGCAGAGGGACGCCACAACAAAGCGCCGCGGTTTAGCGCTCTCTAACACAGAAACTTCGTGTATCATGCATGCCATGGCGCGATCCCAGCCCTTCCGTGCCTGCTATGCAATATTAATACATGATCCAGCTCAAATCGATCAATTAGTTTTAGTTTAACGTCTGCTTGCGTTTTATTTTTTTCCACCGGATCAAACTGTAATGAGCATCCGAGGGGGTGAAGATGGCAAAGCAAGTGATTAGTGGTCAAGCTGAAAATGGGACAACTTTTAATGTCACAGTGGGTGAGGGAGGGGAAGGGCGGCTGGTGACTCCCCCACTTGATAAAATAAGCTGCATCACAGCGTTTTAACTGGGGTTGTGTATGTATATGTAGCAGAAGCAAACAATACATCTTCTGTCGAGTTCATAGTTGAGAATCAATTATATAATATAGTATATGTGTCTGATGCTCTGCCGCTGCTGAAAGGTGTTAAAAGGTGGGTTTTGATCAAAAAAAAAAAAAAAAACAGAGAAGTGGAATCATGTGTGTAAAATGGTGAGTAATATGCCTCTAACACTTCCATCCTCACTCGCAGTAATCTTCTCTACTCACCTTCGCCGCAGTCATTATTTCATATACAAAGATAGAACTAAGTCGTCTTCCCTATAACATAATTGCTGGTAATGATGGTGCAGTAGCAGTAGTAGCAGTTATAGTCTCATACAGTATAAGAAGTGTTTGAGTAATAATGATAGCAGTGGCAAAAGCTTGATGGTGAGTATTTATAGAGATAGATAGTTGTTGTTATTCATCTTAGTCCATATTATAACTGAACAGGTTAGAAAAAAAACTCATAGTACATTAATCTCATACATCAAAAGGTTCTGTAAACTGAAACTCTTGTATAGTTGTAGATAATTCAATAAGTTCACCTCTCTAAGCTGAACTAGCAAATACATAAAATACATTTTACTTTTTACGTTTAGGAAGTGTAATGAACCCAAATATACAATTTTGACATATCAATTAGACATTATATTGAAGTGTAATAATGCTGAAGACAATATGTGACTGATTAGTCGGCTTTTGCAATGATATATGAACCGAGGTGTCAGGAGCAACATTTTTCATATTCGTTATCTTGTCATTCGCTCCTAAACAACCAGCAATTTGTGACAGTTTTCGCTCGGTTGAGGCGTCCAGTAAACTCCCCCAACCTCCACACTGAAAATAAAGTTTGGACTGCATGTGCACACTTATAACTAGGCCACTAATATAGTTTTAGAAATAATTATAATGAAATTGTGACTGCTTCCACTGCACTGTACCTCACCTAATTTTATTATATATACATAATGATGAAGTGATAAAGTGTGTGTGTGTGCGCGCGCGCGTGTGTGTGTATGTGTGTGTGTGTGTGTGTGTGTGAGTGTGAGTGTGTGTGTGTGCCCTCGAAGTAAATTGGGGTATATATGCACTGCAGGAGAGTGCGTTAATTGATTTATTAATTAATGGAAAAATACATTTGCAGTTTTCTTACGTGTTCACCCATTATGTGATACTGTTTACACGATCTGCTATTCTGTGGTAAGGAGACTGTACTGAATGTAATCTGATCACTAGTCATTTATTACATTACAAAAATGCAATGAAAAAAATATATAAAATAAGATCATCCTAATAAAATATATATTTTAAATATGAAATATTCGTGTGGCACACTGCTTGCATTTTTTACTTTTCTAAGAACATTGCATGCGTTCAGTGCGTCCTTCTGTTACAATATACAGCTACATACCATTATATTCATACTTTTTCCCGTTTTTTCTTTTTCTTTTATATTTTTTTCCTTAGAAGTAAATCCTTGACATTCTGCACTATTACCAAAATTGTAGTATATAGGCTAGTAATCAGAAAATTACAGGGTTGCTCCATAGCAAAGCCCCATTTTGGTGCTATAAAGAATCCTTTCAGAAAGGTTTTCTATCTCTTCAGCATTATGGTGCTGAAAACATCCCCGCGAGATTACATGAAATGCTCCACATCAGCAGCATTAAAGGAACTTTCTGGCCCCATTATTTGCAGTATTTTATTTGCGCAAATCAGAGGGAACCACTAAAGGAGAACCTTGGAACCCCCTTCTTTAGTACACCGAAACCTTTATGATCCACTTTCTGGTCCACATGCTGTATTTTCTGCTGCTCGTTCTGCAGGCCATGCCATAGTAGTGAGACCCTACCTTCCTTATATACCCGCTGCGTGCATGGAATGGAGAGAGTGAAGATGTGACGGGGCGTATTTGAAGTATGACGAGCTTTGTGGTCCACTCCTTTTCATTCCCTTGCCTCAAATATACGCCCGCTTTCAAATAAGCCTCTTTGGCAATCCCATGCCGACCCCCCCAACACACACACCCCCTGCCACCTTGACATGAATGGGCGACTGACCTTTAGGGCCGTGTCCACTCTGCAGTCCAGTTTTATCCAAATAAGCCTTCTTCCCCCACCCTGCCTCATACGGTGCCAGTAATTCTTTACTGATATCATCAGCGGATGCAAATGAATTTGGACGGGGTGGGGGGTGCAGGAGCGGAGGGGGTGGTGTTGGTGGTGTAGTCATGGACAAAATACCACACTGGCTGCAGAATGCTGCATGTGGAGAGATGGGAATGTTGAATACCCCGCCACCAGAACCATCCCCGAATTCAATATTGCAGAAAAAAAAAAATACACATTCCTATTTCAGAAATCTTGGCTGTGAAATACCACCAAGAAAAATCGCCATTCAAATGAGATGCGTTTATTTCTGCATGGCCTTTGAAGAGAAGAGAGGGGTCGTGTCACTCAAAAGAAGGAAAGGGCCACTCCGTTATAACCCCCCCTCCTTTTTGCTCTCCCTCTCTCCCACCCTTCCCGTCCCCTCTTCTCTCGCTCCGACCGACCCCCACTCACTCGTCCCCCACGCGCGCACACACACATACACGCACGCACATTTTCACTATAGCACGCTGGCTTTGGGGGCGACACAGAGGCTAGATTAGAGCTTTGCTCCTTTAACAAGGGAGAGGAGGCACTTCTATAATCACAGCGGCGGTATGTGGGGCCACAAAGAGTTTGCAACCACAGGGCGACTGGTCTTCTGTAGAGTGGTCCAAGCCGTGGGCAAGCCAGAGAAATGCTCTATCCAACGTATTACTGGGATCAAAACACAGTGGTTATAGTGCGTAAAGAGGTTATTAACCCACAGAGAACAGCAGAAGACCACTTCTAAATCTCCAAACAACACAACCCTGGCATAGCCTGATTTAAGACAATTCACCATGTGACCAACATGACCAGAACACAGTGCGAATGATCAAGTAATTATTTAGTATGTAGAGAGGGCAATACATCCCCTGTTGATGATTTAGAGGGTGTTTCTGCACGACTACTGGCATCCTCTACCTCCCTTAAGCACAGTAGTGTAACATGGACATAAACATTTGATGGATGGTGCTGAGTAAGATGGAAAAAAGACATGTATTTATCAACATGCCGCATGTCCTCTGAGGTGGCTGAGGGAGGGAGAGAGAGAGGGAGAGAGAGAGAGAGTAAGAGAGAGTGAGAGAGAGAGAGAGAGAGCACCAACCATGGTGACTACAGGGAGTCAATGGGAAACCTTACCACTGTCAAGAGAGGTTCCCTGTGGCACAGATGAAAAATACCCTTCAATGCATCGTTTCAGTCAAACATAATAGACCTACAGCAGCGTCTCTGAACAATCCAGGTAAACACAGATAGCAACAATATGAACTGCAACTTTGACTAGTGAAACAACCTACAAAACAACACTAACATGGTAGATAGACAGATGACTATTTTGTCATATAAGATAATAATTTTAAGAGTATGTGCACATGTGAAAAAAACAGAATTATACTACAGCAGACACAGGCTTTTATCATGTCATGATAAAGCTGATAGTGATAAAATATAAACGGAATTAGTTTATTAACCAAATCCTACAACAAATGGAACTCCCATGTGTTTAGTGAAGAGGTGGGATACCTGCTTAAAAAAAACTTGCCAATTTATTGTCAGTGGATAATATAGCAAAGGAACACAGAGGGTATAGGCTCAGTAGATTATATCTTCACAAGCATTATTCTGCCTGAGTGACTGGCTGGAAAAAAAACGCACTGGCTACAACAAAGATTGGTCAGGCATGAATGCGGCCTGTGTGTTTTGTCTTCATAACATATTAATCCATCAAACCATGAAGTGGGAACTAGTTGAGCTCTATACTTTAATGAGATTTTTTAAAGATTTTTTTTTTTTTTTTTTTTTTGCTGAAAAGTAAACTTCAGAGCAGTAAAAAAAAAAAATCTTCACATGTAAATAAAGCAAAAGCCCAAACTTTCTTCTTTTTCCTTTCTTTTTTTTTATTATTATCATTTTCTTTTACATATAATGCAGAGAAAATGGGTCACCAATAAATTCTGTCTCAGCATTGATGTAATTGTAACAAAATGCTGCTGAGTAAAAACTGAGGGGCTCGCTGACTGCGGTGGCACAGTCACACACCATCTGGAGTGTATTAGAAAGAGAAGCCGTAAATATTGCTGAAAAGCCCAGGCGTTATCAGGTATGTAAGCCCAGGCCTTGCTGCATGGCCTCCCATATGTTGACATAATCAGACTGTTGGGATGTCTATTAAAACGTATTTGAATTTAATAAATGAACACAATAATTAAATTCAATTTGTTTGTGCAGATCTTCCCAATGACTCCCAGTGTTGGTCTGTTTACATTTTTGAAGGGGTGGATTATTATGGGATAAAATGCTGCAGGGCTCATGGGATGTTATCACAGTATTGAGGTTGCTGTTATGTTTGGATCAAAAGCAACAGGTTAACTGGCTTCAACTCTAACTTTCCCTTAAATTTCCCTTAACAGCTAATTATTAGATGCATCATAGTTATTATTAAGTCGATCTGTGTTTTACAACGGCATCACTTTGCCGCTGAGAAACCACACACACACACACATCCTCTGAAACTTGACAGAGAGAATTAGGAGTTCCTCTTGAGCTGCAAACGCTGTGTTACATCCGATTTACGCTTTCCCCCTTGAAAACCAAGCGTTTCCTTTCCGACCATCCGGGTCTCTTTTTAGGTAGTGCCATTTATTCCACACAGCATTTATACATGTGTACACACGCGCGCACGCACTCATGCGATCACCTCCATTCACGCAAACATGTGTCCTCAAACTGTACGTACATTCATTGCACACGGGTGAGAGAAAAACTTGTAGTTTAGAGTTTAATGTCACGTGCTGATTAATTTCTTGGTGATGACAAGAACACACACACACACACACACACTCACACAGACACATATACACGTTCACCCTCTTTCACTTTTTACGTATATATCCCCCCTCCCCTTTCTCTCACACTTCTCTCTCTCTCTCTCTCTCTCTCTCTTTCTCACTCACTCCCCCTGGCTTTATCCGTTTCAGTCCAAGGAACACACAAGAACACTATGCAAAAGGGACACACACACACACACACACGCACACACACATAGAAGAGAGAGAGAGGAGGAGAAAGAGAGACAGAGGGAGAGAGACAGCGTCAAAATGAGTCTTACTTTTTTTTTTCCTTTTCTTTTTCCTGCCGTGAATCTTCATCCATCCGTCGTTGACAGAGCTTGACTTGATCCGACCACTTCTTTCCCAATGCTAAAAAGTCTGTAGTGCGCTTTAATTAATATATTTCTGGGCTGTGTCCCGTACCCAGAAGCTTTAGAGAGAGAAGAGGAGTGCAGATTGAGACATATTGAGCCCGCTTTAAAAGGATCATTTCATCATGTGGGAGGTTGGGACACACAAAGTTTGGACCCGTGACTGGCATTCCGGAGAGACATGCATATTTTAAAACAACAAAGCAAGACAGAGACCGGGGGCCCCGGGGTGGGAGGGGAGAAAACTTGGAAAGAAGTTACTATCAGATGAACAGCTGTCATTGTTGGGCAAGACTTGAACGCATATTAAGATATAGTCATCTGAAAAAAGGAGCTTGTCCAAATAAAGTCACTGGTAGTCCCTGTATCACTCATTCAATTATATCAACTCTTAATTTATTCATTCAAACACATATTTTAGTTTCTAAATTATTTAAATAGTAAACTATTTATATATCCGTATGTAAATAAGCTTCAATTTAACATCTTAAGGATTTTTTGAAATTACCATTTTGCTCCGTCAGCGTTATTAAGTCTGTGTTTATTTTATTCTACAGGTTGCGATGAAGATGTAAGTAACAGCTTAAATAGAGATAAACGCTTCAACCGTAAAACATTTTCTGCAATTGTGATATTAAATGGAACCAAACGTCTAAAACTAAGTGGAAAATATTCACCTAAGCTGAATTGGAAATAAAGTGTATATCATTTACCTTCTGATAATGAAGCATACAGGCTGCAGATTTTTTTTTTTCCTTCCCTCAAACATCTAAATAATGGCAGGTAAGGTTACAATTTTAAACGTCTCCCACTTCTATTTTGTCAAGTCACACACAGTTGTATCTCTCCCAAGTAAAGCCGGTGTGCTTAGCGCTGTCACTTCTGCACAGCTTTTACAACATCACTCCCCCTTTTTTCTCTCCTTTACTGGGAGGTTTTCGCTCTTGTGCACGGGGTCCATTCGTGCAAAAAAGAGTGAAGAAGGCATTAATAAGAATGTGTTGGCTGTGATGAGAGATCTGTCCGCTGGAAATGAAGGGCCAGGGGAAGAAGACAAAGGGGGGAAAATGCATGCAGTGGTGTAGAGCTGGATATCTCTGTTAGTTGTCAGCGTTTAGTCCATGGCTGTGGAATGCTAATGAGTGAGGTCTCTCTCCCTTTCTCTCCCTCGCTTTTCTCAATCCCCCCCTCCCCTCCAACCCCCCCAACCCTTCCTCCTGTCCACCCCCCTCCCTCCCTCCCTCCCTCCCTCCCTCCCTCCTCTCTCTCTCTCTCTCTCTCTCTCTCTCGGGGAGAAAAAGCGGATCGATAGCTGACCCGATGGTTTTGGCCAATGCTTTATTTATCTGGCCAGGCAATGATATTATCAGCCTTGAACGTTATATACAGCAAACGTCTTCCTAAATCAACACAAAGGGATCCGCTTACACAGCGATCCGGGCTTTCTCACAACCACCTCTCTCTCTCTCTCTCTCTCTCCCTCTCTCTCTCTCTCTCACTCTCTGTTTCTCGACCAGTAGCGCGTGCACACACGCGTACGTACGCTGGTAGATAGACGCTTTTACGCACGGGCATGTAAAGAACGCGCCCGCACACATACATACAGACAGACCTCACACATATATAAAATCCTACCATTGCCTACATACAGTTATGACAATCATGACAAACTTGCGTGCGCACACAAACATGGACACACACATACACACACCACACACACGCTGGCTCAGGGAGGCGTCCCCTTATGTTACATTCACTGCTAAGAATATTTTATACCCCGTAGGGCTGGATATGATCCATGGCTTAAAGGTTGCCTATGAGGTCCGCGGACAGATCTCAGAACAGCACAGTGTAATCAGAGGACAAGTCTCTCTCCATTGACTGTGTACAGTCAATACACAAAGAAACCCGGGCTGTTTGCTGAGATATAGCGCAAAACATCTCACGGGAATCTATTTAATTTTGGACATTTGTCCTCACTGTGCCGTTCCCAGCCATTTTACACCCTCGCTGTGGATGAGGTGCGTGGTGGACACGGCGAAGCACTTGTTGTCCTGTGTTGTCATCATTTTTACGCACAAGACAATATAAGAAATAAGCCGTGTCACAGGCCTACTTCAGAGGGCCCCCCATTCATACACGCAGCCGCTACTTGGAAATTGTTATTGTCTCAAACAACAGTATTTGTCAAATGTGACCGGGAAAACCAAGCAACTATAAGTGAAATGAAGTGACGTGTAACGCCAATAGGACATTTCCACTGCTGCATAAAACCACTGGCTTGCATTGAGGGTTTTGGAGAAATAGGTTCGCTGACAACTTAGGATAATAAATGTTTCGCTTTCAGACAGATATCTCAAACGTGAAATCGCACCCAGCTGCTTGTGTAAAGCAAACAAATAGCCCCCCGTGTTAGGAGTCCTCCACTTGTGGTTTGATGAATGAAACCAGACAAAGGTAAATGGTTATTTAACTCATTTCGTAGTAACACTTTGGTAACCGGAGTTTCCGAAATTACAGAGACACAAATGGGGCCTATAGTGTACCACATATCCATCTCATTTACCCACCGCAGTTATAGTCCAATCTGACAGTGCACTTACATTTCTCCTTGCAGTTTTTTTTCTCTTCCCCTTTTATTTAATTAAATATAAGTACTAATAATGTTGTCATCACATTAGACGTCAGGATAAGAAATTTCATGACGAGCCTCTGGTTGAAAAATATTGAAAATATAGCTGATATTTGAAGCTTGTTATTTCAATATTTGAAGTGTTGCATGATAAACCAATTTGAGCTTCTGTCAAAGCAAGGAGAGTCAAAAATGGTCCACAGACTAAATAGAAAATACCACTTTTCCTTGAGTCCTCTTGTGTTTTGCTTGTATTGCCTATACAGAAACGTTAATTAGGAACACATGCCACAATTTCATCTGTTTTTGAACTATTGCTTTATATAGCCTGTAGTGTAACAATTGTATAACAGAATGCTCTCAGCAAGAGGATAAAAGATAGTGACTCTAGAGGGATTTAGAATACATTATGTGGAGACAACCAGCTGAAAGCTGCGTTTAATAACCCAGCAAACAATTTAGTCCAGAGCTACATGAAACAAAAACGACCTGGACTGTTGTGATGGCCATGGTGAAGCCATATTCATTCCCTCTGAAAAACAAACATTTATTCTCACACGGAGTCTTCCTCGCCGTCCACGAAACGATCCTCTGGGTTATTAAAAAAAACACCACTTTAGGACAAACGCGCTGAATAATTCCAGTACTCCAGTAATTATCTGTTTTTAATGCTGCGTTTAGGAAGTTATTGGTTATGTGTGTCTTTTGTTAACTTTTGGTTTAATTCAGCATATTCTGCCTCCAGTGTAAAGCAGAAAAGGAAATGTCCCCATCAGCTCATTAGTCTGCAACTTTCACCTGACCTAAAGCTCCGGGAGAATCATATCCACACCAAGTAAATAACGATCCAACCTGAAGAAATATCACATTTATGTTTGTACAGTAGCCTAAGCAACAACAAAGCTTCTGACAACTGACCCAGTGCTACAGACAGGTCGATTGGGAGCTAATAGGTCCAATATGCCTGAACACACATTAATCATGAGAATAAAAAACTGTATTCTTGTGAGAGGCATCTGAGGACAACCTTAAGCACAACCTACAGCATCATTCCAGCATGAGCGCGAACTAATGAATACCTTAATATTGTAGCCTTAGAATAAGACAGGGTACACAAACAAATAAACCACTGGCACAAATACCCCTCCCCCAATCCTATAAGGGAGATAACAAATATGGCGATATCAAATTCAGACATTGCAACGTGCTACATTCAGTTCAGCTCTCGTCCTCCTGTCCCTCATCACTGCCAGTCAGCAGCTGAAGATGTGGGCAATATGGCACACAAGCAACACTTCTGATGATGAAGAGGGGGGCTAACAGGAAAATTTAATAATTGTCACACCAAAACCCCATTTTCTTCCTCATAACGCCTTCCAATTTATCACATTTTATCACTCTAGATGTGAGTGTAATGCAGTAATGACTGCGAGGGTAGATCCAGGTCCATAACTTGGCTTCCTGTGTCATTTGTGGAGAATATGGAGACAAAAAAGAGGGTGCGCACACACAGAGACAGACCAATGCAAAGACAGGAAGTCTTCTATCCATCTAACACATGGAGGACTTATCGATACACTCATTACATTCTGAATGTAGCAGGCAAAACCAAGGCAGCATCTCTTTCTGTCTCCCTCTCTCTCTACATCACACACACACACACACACACACACACACACACACACACACACACACACACACACACACGTTTACTTACACACACACGTTTCCCTTCTCATTTGTCTCCCATAGTCTCTCTCCCCCCTCTCTCCCTTTCTTTCTTTCTCTCCCTCCCTCTCCTTCCTCTTCTCTATTCCCACACAATGCATCACACTCGGTGTTCCTATCGACTGGCTTACATGCTGTAAAATACATTTTCCAGATTGATCACGCATATCACAGCAGCTTTGCAGCGGGGCCTAACCCTTTTGCCAAATGACGCCCACATCAATATTGAGGCATGCACTATCAAGGCAGAGTTTTTAAAAACGACAGAGAGGGGGAATATTGTTTGGTTTGTGGAGAATCACCTTGATTAAGCCACAGGAGGTAGGATAGAGGTGGCTCTGTGTGGTGCGCAGGCTTTCCTTGCTGTCTGGGAAAAATATTAAACATTAATGCGCTCACAGGCTGGCAGAGAGCTCACTGCTGTAGTTCCTCACGTACAGTCTCCCCTCCTTTGTGTGCACACAGCCAGTTATGTCAGTGGGTCTGTTAAAATGTAAGGTATGCACCCATTGTGTAATTACCACACGTAATCCCGTGTATCACCTCGTTTTCACTGGTACGTGTAATGGAGGCAAACAGTGTATTCAGAATTATATGTTTCAGTTTAAGGCAGTGCAGGATACTGACTGGCTGACTGCAGGCTGCACTTTTCTTATATAGAAACCAATGAGCGCACAGGCAACAGATTCCCTCAGATGGTTTAAAATAAGCCCGAGAATCTTGACATTTGCTTCCAGGAAAAGGCTTGAGAATGAGACATCGTTGCCTATTTCTTTTTTTAATAGTACAGTCACCATCACACAACTTCATCAACCGACCCTTCTGCAAAAAGCTGCATCATGGAGTAAGCAAATTGAAGGCAACAACCAATAAAATTCAAGAAACAATGAAAATTTTCAAGACGAAACAAACAAAATGTATTTGAAATGATATATTAAAAGTGCTTTTGATTTTCATGTCTCTCCTCTTTGACTGATGATCGACTCCACACGCACTCATGGCCCGGGGAAAAGGCGCCCCAGACGTCCTCTCAGTAAAAATGTCCTGGAGGTCAGTTTGCTGCTGTTGCAGGTCCATCGTATCAATTGGGAAAAAAGTTCAACCATCAGTGGTGATATTGTCATAGCGATTAGACTGTTTCTTATTTGTCTAAATTTCTTTATTTTTCTGTTTTTAAATTCTCACTTCAATTTTAATTCTTGGAGAACATAGCTTCGACAACATATATCGCACTCATTATAAGAAGCAAAAGGTTATATCAAAAAATTATTAGTATAGAATCACAGAAACCCTGGTTTAGAACCAGAAAAAATACAAAACAGAGAGGTACATAGACACAGGACAATTCTTATAATTGCTTGGAAACATTATTTTCCCGCTAAGTCTTGATTCTTTTTTTCTTACTGCGCATATGATGTTTTTCATTTTATTTGTATTTTTTACAAAAAAGGAAAATAAAGACTAGTATTTTACAAAATGAAGAGTATTGTTCTTGAAGATGAGGGTGGATTTACACAGGTGTAAAGTCCAGTTCCAATATTTTTCTGTACATAATGTATTCCATCTCAGTCCCAGAAGACAGAAAAAAAGTAATGTCTTCCAAGTTTCTCAGAAAAGGTCCTATATATAGTCTTCTTGAAGGAGGATGGGGTGAGGGGTGCTGAATTTTGGTCCTTTTTTTCCTCTCTTTTTTCCACTTTCATATAAGGATCATTGGATGGACATGTAAGGCCAGTTGAAGCTGCTCCCGGATAATAGCATATCCCTGATGAGGGTTTCAATAGGAGTTTTACCTACCAAGCGGACGAAGAACAGCTGCTCGATTACCGACGAGGAGACGGTGCGCAGAGAGGGCAGCCGCAGCAGGAGCTTCCCAAAGCGGCTGGGCTGGTTCGGGTACTGGCTCCTCACATACTCCTCCAGGGCGCATTGGGATTTCTCCTGTAGGCTCTCGATGTGAGCAGCGTCCGAGAGGCCGCAAGCGTCTGCGAAACACACACCAAAATAACTGCGGTTAGATTGGCAACATCTCTAAACCCTGAGGTACAACATGCTGTGGAAATGTCTCTGAATCTGATATAATTTGCTTTTAAACTTTCGCATTTCGATCAAGTGAAACAATTAACACTTAAATATGTAATAAATATTACATTATCTAAATAAATTTGCCTCCCAGGTCACCAAGCCTTGCAGAGGAGCACAGACAATGACATTAAATACAAATTTTACATTATCGTTATAAATACTTCTAATGGTAAAGAATTCAATTTACACTGCTGACAAATTCGCTTCATATTTTCTGTACAAAATATTAAATCACATGATCAATTTTAGCCTCACGTGGGCTTAGCTTTGGCAAGTGCACATCTTGCCAAACCCAATTTACGTCCTGCAAAAGCACTCTGATTATCATTCAACATCACCCTTTACGTGTTATTGACAAAGTGGAATGAACAAACACACTGCCCAAACATGCTACATCACACTGAGCGAGTGGGACTGTCATACAGAATAAACAAGGGGCTTGCTGCTGGAGAAGGGGGTGCACAACTCAGTGGAGGATATCTCTGCCTGCTCCTACAACAATCAACAAGAATATTAGAGTTAAATGTCATGAAAATCGGTGTTACACGCGTGCAGAGTAAGAATGGATGGGAGAATGGGGTAAAGGCGAAAGGTGGGGTATAAGGTATAGGCCTAAAGGCCGCTGCTCTTGATGTCTGGACTATGGGGATTCAAGTATAAGGAAACACAAACGGCACTGATGAATCTGAAATTACACTGGATGTAATGTGACCTAATTACTCTGCAGTAAGCTGTTAAGTCATTTCGCCGCTCTTCTCTCCATAGACCACTCTTGGCCTGTTTTTTGATGGAGCCTATAGGACAGGCCGCTGGAAGCAATCAAATTTATTAGGGGAGGTGAAGTCAATAGTCACGCAGAAACGACATAAAATGTCAGAAAATGAGCCAGTGCAGCGACGCAGGCGGAACATGTGTTTTGGTGCTGACTGGTGGATTATGCAGCCTTGTGCAGTGACGCTTCCCTGTAGACAAAAGCACAAGCCTTGTTGGTGTCTTACGATGTTTTAGCCTGTTATAAAGAAAATTGTCTTTCACACAACCCAAGCATGCCTGTTCTACTGCTTATAAACTGCTGTAAACGCAAGCAGCATAACCGCTGGCGTATATGGTCCCACATGGAGTCTAGGCTGTCTTTAACAGATTCTGTATTGAACAGTGCTTTTGTAGAAACTACACAAGAAAGATAGCTTCAGTTCTCAAGCACTAATACATTAAACACCGGACGAAGGCTTTTAAGCCTATTCGTGATTTCTCAGTGCTATAACTCACTATGGCCAGACACAATAACCTTATGAACCCGGGGGCAACGCTGAGATCTCGGGGTGATTTACTGTGACCTTAGTCCGGCCGGTCAAAGCCCCATGTATGCAAATCCCTTTGTATTAACGCTGACTGTCCCTTTTAAAATCTAAAGCTGCCAATAAGTTTGAAATTTATTAAATTAGGAAAAAAAATTCTTGTAAAGTATAATAGTTGACCTAAATGTTGCAATAGAGCGATTTGTGGAGTTTAACGCATTGCAGGGAATAGGGTGCAGTTGAATGTAGGCTATGCGTCAAGAGAAAGCTGGTCAAAGAAACGCCATAGTCCTCCATAAGGCCTGCTTGCAGCCCTGCACCCCACTACCTCAATAGACTGGGACATGGGAGCAGATAGCTTCCAGATTCGCAAACGACTATTTCTGTGGTCGGTTAGTAAAGACACATACTGCAATGTGCACATGCGAATAGAATAAGGAGTTAATGTAAGACAATGATTAGCCTGGCCACTATTATTTATGCATCAAATACTGACAAGACTGATGTTATTAAAGGCAAACAATCCACGCTGGTCTTGGCAAAGTGCCACATGACTTGTTATAGCCAACACCAGTTGTAGCCTATCAAGCCACCTAAATGATCTGTTAGAAAACATGGAGGATGTTAATGTGTGTATGAAGTTTCTCTGGGTGATCTGGGGTGAATTACTGCAACGTCGTGCAATAGGAAAAAAATATGGTCAAATATGTCAGTGCACACGATTACATTACAGCATGTGCAGGCTATTAGTAAATAAAGCGAATCTCACAAGCAGTCACATTACTGTAGTGCGGCAACTGAGTCAAAATACGTATTTATTCGTTTTAAAACATACATTTACCTCTCAGTATGCCTTCAACATTTGGCGTGTCAAATTAGCCTTGTTGCCAAACCCCAAAAGTGAAAAGTAGTCATTATGGCTCCTGCAACTAAAAATATAAAAAAAAACTAGAAAGTCCTCCAACAGTAGGAAAACCTATGTGGGAATGTTGTATCCGCCAGAAAAAGGAAAACTGAATGTTGGAGGTGGTTTTAGTAGCTTGGAATACAAGTTTGCTGAACACTCAGAGTTTAGATAATTTAGATCCCAATTCAATAAAGCTTAATATGACTTAATACACACTATGTGACATTAAAATATTGTATGGCAGAATTTAGCGATAATATAATATAATGTATTATACTATAATATAATATTATATAATATATAAACAGTAAGGTAATGTATGTATGCATTTGTAAATCCCTGTGACGCTAAATAAATAATAAACAATAATTATTCAAATATGCTACAAGTGTAAGTGTATTCACTCTCAGTATAAAATGGAGTTATGACGCTTTCTAGGGACATTGAAAATGAGAATTATTGAAATATAAATCCAAATCTGAAAACCACAGTAATACTGAATATTTTATCATAAACGTGACCAATTATAGAATCTGTACAACATTGTTGCAGAATTTTGTAATGGGTCAATTTATGAGACATTGAGGTAAAAACTTTGAGGTAAGTTCAGAAGTAGTTTGCGGCCTGTATGTGAGTTTAAACTTTCCTATTCCTTCCCATCAACAGACTCCCTTGACATAACAGGCCTAATGGCACCAAGCGTACACAACCAACTCCAAAATAGCATCTAAATTACGCACCGAGAGTAAATGAGGACCTTTAGGACCTTGCCCCAGTCAGCCATCAATTAAGCTATCAACAATGTAGGTTACTTTTGAAAATTGCTGCTGATGACTTTTCAAAGCATGTGCGACAAGAGAAACTATCCTCAATAAGTAAGAAAATTAATAGGTCAGCTAAGATTAATCTACAAACAATCCATACAGAAGTGCTGCTCTGTGTCCTACAGAAGCAATGCACTGACATATGAGTCAACTTCCATCAGCTTTTTTGATCTCAGTCTGCTAAGGATTATTTCCTGCCCCCCAAGACATGTGTTTGTGCACGCAAAACAAGGATAAAAGCATGCACCAACACTCATAAATGCGTCAGCTGTCATATATCTCCCAGTGATAGACTATTTTATCTTTACGCTCAATTATTTGACACCTGTTCTAAAATTTATGGACGCGATCCTACAATCTCAGTCTCGGCTAAAACGTGTTCAAAAAAAGTTTTTAACTGACAATTATTAAATATACACATGTATGGTGACCTCAATTATCTCATATTTTAAAGCACTGAACTGCGGAAGCTTATTACACTTAAAAACTTGATGCGCTCTCTCAATCTGGATTTGTTTACACGTCTTATGCTGCGGCTACAACTGACATGGGAATGCATGTAAGTGGATATGTAGCAAGCTGTTGACAAAATAGCTATTCCATCGACAACACAAACATCTCGTAAACTCAGATTTGTGACCAGACTATACTTGACAGCCATATTCTTGATGCCACACTGCTTCACCCTGCGAGCCTCGCTCCCAATAACATGACTACAACTAGGCCTCATTTGATTAGAGACATGTTCCTATGTGACATGTTGGACACCCACCTGATGTAAAAAGCACGATGGCCTTGAGGCAGCTGTACTCTGCCGAGTCTACATGCAGGGTCTTAAGCTTCTCCACTTGCTCCTGGAAGATCCGGATGTGATCCATGAAAGCCACGACGCGGTCCGCGGACATCGGGGAGGCGTGGAGGCCCGCCGCGGCGAGCAGAGGGGCCACATGCAGAGGCATGGAGCACTGGGCCGCATTAAGCACAAACAACTCGCTCCATGTCAGCCTGAGAAGGGACACCTGGTCGGTGATCTGCAGGTCGGGAAAGAAAGGGATGTTTCTCGCCCACTCCACGGCGCTGAAGAGCAATCGAGCTGCCAGCTCGCAGATGTTCTCGATGCCCATGATATTGTTGGGCTGCATGCACTGGCTCCCGTACCGGGACGTCGGGTAAGGCTCGGCCCGCAGCAATAACGAGATGTATCCGGACAGATAGCAATGGCCATTCAGAGGGTCCCCGTTCGTCAGCGCGTACTGGCCTGGGTTGGGCTGGGTTGGAGGCATTCGTCCTCGCTGAACCGCTGACAAAAAGAAAGAGAAAAAGAGGAAATGTGCATCCAGGACTGATAAACATTGTTCACGAGTGGTAAAAGCGTCAAGCAAGCTACAGCTAGTGTGTTTTTGCTCTGGAAAACGGCACACACGCTTTTCAAAACATATTGACTCGTGTGTGCTGTTTAGCAGACTATTATAATATTCCACAGCAAATTATTTCATCGGCAACATAAAAATCTCATCAAAACAGATGTACTGTCCCTCAACCTTCATACTGCTTGCTTTTGTATTTAGGGATGCAGGCTACATGAGCTGAGTGTAAAATCAAAAATAATCACTTTTACACAGCATACACACACATTTTCTCTGATCAAAAAGTAAATTTTATCACATTCACCATTATCAGTATTTATAGGCGTATTTGCACATTGCATGCAGCAGCCTACTTATATTACTTTACTATTATATTTATGTGGGGTTTTGTTTATATTAATAATTATTAATTGTGGTCAAACATATTACAAATGTGACTGATAATTAATGTTAAATATAATGACATTTACACATTTTAGCAATATCAAAAGGTCAGCCGGAAATAAAAGGAATTCAGCCACTGTTTAATATTAATAATAAAATATTAATGTAACCCAGGGAACATTATATGTGAGCTTGCAGTGTGTACTGTAAATAGCAGATATTAAACGAGGGATGTTTGCATAAATTGAAATAAAACACCTGACATTGGAAGGAAAGTTAGATGGCCTGTAATGCACCAGGCACAACAATGAGCCATGAACAACTTCAGCGGCATTATTCAGTGTCTGAGCTGTCTAGTCAGCATATGGAGCCAGAGGGAGACGTGGGTTTGTAGTGTGTTCATTTCACATTCACACAGATTTTAAACCCTACTGTAAAATTATGAATTAGTACGCTGCACATACTTATGGAAGGGACTATTAGCCTTGCACACTGTACACACACACACACACACACACACTCTCTCTCTCACACACACACACACTCACACACACATACAAACACACACATATGTGTGTGAGCCTGTCTATGTGTATGTATACACACAGACAAGCACACACAGATACAGACAACTCTTCTTATGCTCCAAAACCTATACGTAAATTGGGCCTGCTGGACCTGCTGCCTTTGCTTGGTCGTTGTACAGTTTTAGACTGCAACGAAAACAAAATAAAAGGGTCAGCCTGACGAGCCGCTTTGTTCAGGCGACCTGCATTCACAAGCATAGCTGCTGTGGCTGCACTGGCCTTTTACCCCTCTCTAACATAGACAGAAAGACTAATCATTCATGCAAACATCCCTCAAAAACATGGATGGAGACTGCAGTATGCCAAGCCATATAGTCTGTGACCTTAATGCAACATGGCAGCCCTGTTCGTGTGCTATAGGATGCGTAATCATGAGATGGCTTTAAAAATATATATTCACCTTCCCGCCGCATTCCCACTTTTAAACATTTCTTCAGCCGGCAGTATTGGCACTGATTTCGGTGGTGCTGGTCAATGGGACAGTTCCTATTGGCACGACATGAGTATGTTAAGTTCCTCCGTACACTCCTCTTGAAGAAACTTTTGCATCCCTCGCAGGTGAACTGGCCATAGTGTTTGCCGCTCGATTTGTCTCCGCAAACCACACATTCAATATGCTGCTGACTCTGTCCAGAATTTTGACTCCCCTTGTCCCCAGCGGTCCCCGGTGTGGACGGGGGTCCCGGCTGGCTGGGGGTCTGCGGAGTGTGCGGCGCCGCCGACGCCGCCTGCTGCTGCTCCCTCGCCGGCTGCGCTGCTGGGTTGGGGCCGCTCGGAGGTCCTCCGGCCACGTCTTCCTGCGGATCTCGCCAGACGCTAACTACCATTGCCATATCTCGGCCCCTGAAAGTGCTATAAAGCGAAATGATCGCCGGTGTTTATGAAGCGCAGAGGAGGAAAAATGAGCTCTCAAAAGACGGGGCAGTGCAAAGTCAAATCGGAGCACGCAATCTCATATGGGGTAAGAAGGGGAGTACAACGCGATCAATACATTCAAAATATAGGAGGGCGATTGAATAGGCACCCGATCAGGATATGCAAGTATCGGGAGGCCAGTTCCAAGGTAAATTGCAGTCAGCCATTCAGGAATCCCTAATCTTGTAGGAAAACCCGAGTCCAGTCGTAACAAATTGCAGTTTGATATAAAATAGCCACAAAGGAAAGGCAGGAACGATTCACATGGACGCAGGAACGAGTATAAAAACCTTTTGCTGGAAAGACACGCGATCCAAAGTGCTGCGGAGATAAATTCCTTTCTCTTTTCTTCCTCTTGCTCCTTTACACTCCCGTCTTCGCCGTATAGGAGGGGAGGAAAAACTGAAGAGCTGGATTTTTACATCTATATTCTTAAATAAACCTCATCATCTCGCCCAGCAGCGAAAGAAAACCGCGTCGCCGAATGAAGTGCCCATGTATAGTTTCACCTCTCTCCAGCAGGAGGAATGGAGATACGCAGAGAAAAGGTTAAAAAAAAGAAGAGGAAAAACACCAACAACTAATAGAATATGCAAGAAGAAGGAGAGACCCAAAAATGAATGCGCTTAAACGGGAGGACCAGCAGAGCAATGTTTCCGAAACGGGGGATCTGCGCGAATGTCTGTATATAGTGAACTTTGACACTACTATTGAAACTGACACGTTTCTATGGAGATCGCTGCGCCTTATATGGTGCTCATGTCAAGGAGCCAAGAGAGGGGCTGCTGGAGACTGATAATCAAAGGCGACTGACTGGCCAGAGCCCTGCACAGAGGAGGAGGAGAGGAGGGGAGGGGGGGATAGGGAGAGAGAGAAAATGGGAGGCTAAGGTTATAGCCAAGCCCTCTCTTTCTCTCCATTGGTTAGAGTCCCCCTCCGTTCACTCACTGCAAAAAATGTCCATTCCAATAAGACATTGGCTCTCATGTTCAAATCTTAAAATGTTTTTTTTTTCTGAAAATGCATAAGAGAAAAATGCCAATGCAGTTTATAGAATTCCACTTGTTTCTAATCGCAGTTTTTAATATTTCAGTATATTGAAACATATTAGAGTATATAGGGAGATTCCTACAGAAATTAAGTCGATGTAATAAAATGTACAGTAATGGGTCGTGCGGCATATGGAAACAAGTGGAAGCATCTCGGTCCGACGGACGATCCAGTCTCCTGTTAGGTAAATTCAAGATTTCCACATTCACTACCGGACTCACTGATGTCTGAGGACGGATATTTTTTGCAGTGTTGCCATCTACGACTGGAGGGGCTGGGGGGTTCTGACAGGCACAATTTACATTGAGCTCGCCCCGCGCTGCTATTTACTTTGAAACCTGATTAGTATGGGCCGTCTATTGTCACCAAAAAGAGGAAGAAACCCTGGATAGAATAGCAGAAAAAGCGGGGTAAAGGCAAGGGGGGACAAAGCTTTTACGCACGACAAATAAACCAAAATCTGTGCGCAGCGGGGAAAGGGGGACTCTGGCTCAGAAATTCCCCAAAGTTTCAAAATGGTTTATCTTGGACTACTATCTTTATTATAAAATTAACTGATATCATTATTGGTTTGGAGCGGATTTACATTTCCACACGTTGTTTTGTGTTTGGCATGCGCATTGCGGTACATCCTCGTCTGTAATCGGTACAGTCTCGCTGATTAAAACTTACAATTTAGTTTAAACGAGCTTATAAATGGAAGAAAATGCCAATGAGAAGAATGATGCATAAAAGACAGTGTGTTATACAAATGGGATGCCGCGCCAACGGCCGAAAATATCTAAAACTAGACGGAGCAATAAGCAATATGCTCTAATTACCGAGGTCCTATAGTCTCCACAATCACTGAGCTGGTGTCACATTATGTCTTAATAATGACAGTAATTCAGAATCATGTGAAGTTGCTGGGAATTTGCATGGGGATTCCGGCTTTTTTGTATGAGGGTTTCTGCTGGCTTTCTACCTCTCCAACTCAAAAATGTCTGGATCGCGCTGCCATCTAGCGTACATTGTACAATTACAACCTCATATTAATGCATGCACAAGTCATCAAACATGCATTTTTAAAACTAGAAAGTTTATTTTTAAAAATCAAATAAGCCCTCGTGATGCGGGCTATTTTCTCTTGTCTTTTTTGACTCTCTGAAAAGAACAATCTTTTGACTTTACGGTTATATAACGGAGAGAAAAAAAACTTAAAAAGAACAACAAAAATAGAAGTTACACTACAACAAACTAAAAACAGTCTCAAAAGTACATCAGAATTTTTATTGCATTGGATTGTGATGGAAACACAAAGTCAAAATGATGTGCGTAAATAATCTCCAAAAACATGGCAACACACCATGTTGGAAAGGAATAAGCCATCATAATACATTAAATTACTTTTTAATATAAATAAATATAAGTCGCTACATAGATCTTTAAGCACACAGAGATATTAGCAGATATAATGGAGCGTAAATATGCAAGTGCCCCCTTTGGAAACGCATAGGAGGGATGGGTTGTTTTTTAAGTATTCAACAAGAGAGCTCTCTCTCCCGTCTCTGTCTCGGACACTCCACTGAAACTCCCCGGCCATGTCTCCAGCTCTTTGAAAAGGTGAAACCAATAAGATTAAATCGGACAAAGATTTTTTCTGTAAGTGTATCATTAAGATTTAACTCCACAGATTGGAAAGGGGCTCCGCAGGAGAAGAGGAGAGGAGAGTGAGAGGGACAGCGAATGGGAGCAGGGTAGAGGCTCTAATAGAAAGCTGGGAAACGGCGAGAGAAAAGGGAGAAAGTGGACAGCAGGACATTAAAAGAAGAAGCAGCAGCGACGGCGGGTAGCGGTAGAGGAGCAGCTTTCTACCTTGACTAAAACACGGGACCGATAAGGCAAGTACTCTATTTTTTACTTCTCCTACGCTACACACGCATGGCTCTATAACCGCAAAGCTAAATTCTCCGTGTCACTCACATGACCGTTAACTTCAAACCCTGCAGCCGACCCGGCTGTGTCAGTCTCAACTTTTTAACTAGTGGACATTCACATCTTTTCTCCACATTATCAGCGATTATCGAGACTGGTTTCTCCGTTTCCAGCTGCCCTCACTGATTTGTGCATCAGATAGTGGTAATGTTTTTGCAGGCTGGTTGTAGCGGGTATGGGACTTTTTTTTTTTTCTTTTTTTTTTTTTTTTTTTTTGCACGTCCCGTGCACCTCACCTGCAAGGCTATTTGTTGTTTGAACACATAATGAAAAGATCGATAGCAGGCTGTTTGTCTCAGCGATAGTGTCACCGGATTAAAAGGCTGATCAAGGAGACCAACAGTTTTCCCATTTTTTACACAGTTTTTCCAAGTGCCAGTTCAGCCACTTATACGGCCAGTAGCAAATATTAAAGATTTGCGCAAAATCTCCTGCAGCCGGCAGGAGACATTATATGTCATAAAAAGGCTGCAGTGAGGAAGTTGTTTTATCAAAGCAGCATTATTGATGAAAAGTGATTGCAATGAAAATTGATGTAAAATAAATGATGTAGAAATATAGGCCATGTTCACTTATTCCAGGAAAAAAAACTGCACATTAAACAGCTTTGTAAATTTACACTGCATAATAGCATTTAGCTGAATCCTTCTATGGATGCATGAAGTTCATGATAATTGATCATTTTACATGAGCCATGTAATATATTTTTCATTTGCTATTCTTTGGCGTGTTCTAGCTTTTTTCTTATTCCAACAGGGAAAAGATACACGTCCCTATTATCTATTAACTTGTTGAAGAGGTAAAGAATTACATAATTACGTCATTATTAAACGTGTCTTTCAGATATTGGATGCACTCGCGCACTGTAGTCTATTTTAATAAACAGCCGTCTCACACACAGCCATTATAATCTCATGCTTCTCTTTGCCTTTTTCTTGCTTTCTAAGATCATTTCTGATCTCAGAATTTTTAAGATTCAATCAGACATTTTCTGTTTTAATCTAAATTGAGTTATACACAAATACAAGATTTCTGACTGATAGTCCTGTTTGAATTTTCTTTGTATGATAGTTTTTGTCAAACAGTCTTATTGGTTAAATATTTCTAGGGATAGAAAGCACATAACAGTTTTTTGCCAAATCTATGATGATCAATAACTGATGCTCTTTTTACTCAGAAACAGTCGGACATTACAAGCCTCACGAAATAAAGGTTTAATACAGCTGAAACCGACAAGGAGCACACTCAGTTGGGAAAACACTGAGGTCATGAGTGCAAGCGCCCCCTCCCACCCCCACAATAAAACAACACATGACTACAAGAACGCGTTTTAGAGCATTCAAAACGATGCAAACGGATCCAGAGTTTTATAAATGGTTGAGGGTCTGTTTATTATTGATTGTGTGTAATCACATCAGGGTTATAACCACAGCATATAGTCAATAATACATTGTATGGGCTTAGAGGTTGATTCACTTTTCTAGGGGGGGCTCTGCTCAAAACGCCTCCTGTGAACACACGACTGTTGTGTTTCTGGACGTCGGGCTATAGGACCACATACAGCTGATCAACATCTGCCAGCAATATTAAAATTATTCAGCGATCAAAACGAATAAATGAATGGACATCTTTATGCTCAAGAACAATGAGCCTGCACGTCTCCATGCTGAGTCCCGGGCGTCTGTTTGATTAATACAGACTGATTAATAATAGTCAAATCGAGCATGTGTGGCAAAAAGATGCAGCTCTAAACCTCCAAAAATGACTTTACACTTGTTGGAATTCACTTTTTGTAGCATGGAGAAGTTTGTCTCTTGAGTTATTTTCATTAATAATGAAGTGACTCATGATTTGCTAAGTTAATACTCATGGCTTGTGACAATGGTATTATACTGTAATGCAGGGCTGCACGGTCAAATCTGACATTGTATTATAATGTTTTATTAATTGTTCGAGCACATGACCTCCCAAACATGTGAGGTATGTGGTTCATATTTGGGATTAAAATAAAAACCTGATGTGAATGAGCACAGCATGTGTCGATTATCAATCATGGTAATACTCACGTTTAGTCCCTTGTCTATCTTTCAGCGATATGTTTTGAGTATAATTTGTGTTCCGGATCACTTGCTTTCTACGTGTAAGCAGTAACCTTGCAGTGACATGTTGATTTATGCTGTTTTAGTTGGGCAACAGGGGCGATTTTCTCTGTTTAATTAAGTCGAAATCGTTGGTTAGAACCTTAAAAATCACCCGACTGAAGCAAACGGTGATTCTGACATATTTTTAGAAGTGAAAACCCACTTCCAACAGTGGAGTTAGTGTAACTTTTCTCAGCACCTCTATACCCTACTTAGAAAAATGGCACTTGGAAAAAAAGAGAGAGAGAGAGAGGGAAAAAAAACTATTTTCAGCGTGCGCATTGCGCTGAAGACACATGAAACACAATCATCATATTTTTCTAATTTAAAAAAATTCAGACTCCTTCTTATGTTTGAGTTGGAGGTTTTGTTGCTTTGAGTGGTTGTGTGCTGAAAAGGGAGGAGGAGGAGGGCGAGGGGTGTGTGTGTGTGTATGTGTGTGTGTGTGTGTGTGTGTGTGTGTGTGTGTGTGAGGGGGGGAGGAGGGGGGGAGGAGGGGTGGGGGGTTGCTTCTTTTTGTCCAAATCTGATCCCCAAATTATTCTGGGGGCTCAGATTGGTGTGAAAGGGACGAGAAGGTCACTTGAAATCGCCTTTTATCCGCTGGCTTTTTTTCTATGGATCAGCAACTTTCAATAGACATAATCTAATCGCTCTTAATGGAAAGGCCATTCGTGAGAAATAGTGGAACTATCGCCGAGCCTATAGGCTACAGGCATTTATGACCTCAGCGTTTAACAAGCAACGAGAGTCCACAAAATAGCATTGCTATTAATTATTACTGGAAAACGAAAAAAAAAAGTGTCTCTCCAAAGCAGTTTACATTTGAATCTTAAACCAACAAATGCAAACAGCAGTCTGCGTATTCAGGGTAAATATTACTTTATGTACATTATCTTATTTCTATTACATTACATATGATTTTTAAAGTTGTCTTTTACACTGAAAGAACACAAATTTCAACTGTAAAATGGCACTGCTGTAAAGTGTGATTCATCCTAGTATGTAAACAGATTTTGTTGCTTATTTTCTCGTCATTTTTAATATGTTCTTGCGTCTCTAGAGATTTGAGATCCTTCAGTTTCAGACGTGATGAATGCAAGTCTCTTTCCAGGGTTTTTGCATCCCAGACTGTAATTGAGGACAATAACTGCAATGACTTTCCCAATTAGGCTTGAGGTTGGAGTTAAGTTAGAGGGACTGTCAGTTTATGCTATGGGCAATGGCTTTATTGCTCACTAACCATCATTTCTTTAGAGCCTATGTGCTAATTACTTCGGATGGTCCCATAGACGGAGATTATAAATCCATTAGCACTCAAACCCTCGTGGTTGCACAGTGCAAACACTGTAATTTTGCAGCACACCAAAAAAACCAAACTTTAAGTACCAGAGGCTAGATTAAGGGAAACAGATTTTCAACGGGGTGTGTACTTCTTAGGGATCCACTGTGAAAGGAAGCCTATCAATCAGCAGCTGAGGCGAACACACACAGTAAACTAAACTCAACGGAGAATTAACTGACAGGGGAATATCAGAGGGGTTTCTGACTGTCACTAACAGGCGGTCATGTTTAAAAACGATCTGTTTATCCCACAATATCAACTTATTGCAGCATTGTAATCATAAATGATCAACAGAACTTTATTGTGAAGTGTTCTCGTTTATTCTATTTTTTCACGCAAGTTTTGGAGAATCATTTATTCTTAGGCTATTCTCCATGAAAGCGCATGCGAAATATCCAGGGAGAGACTCAGCCTTAAGGAATAAAGTGAATTAAATTAAGTCTTAATACCTGTTTGACTGCGTTTAAAGAAGGCAATACAAAAACCGGGACCCAAACGGGGGTGCGTGAAGGCATCTCACCCTTAAAGTAATTTATTTCAGGGAAACCGGAGGGCAAAGGTGGAATTCTTGAGAAATTCAACAAGGATAAGGGAGCTTTAGGAATTCTGCACGCAGATTACCTTTCATCCCATCCTCACATTATCCGACAACACACAGTAGAAATATAGCTCAGCGACAAAAGAGCGAGATTACCCTCCGACACAGGAGAGTGCAAAACAATTTTAAAGAAGTAGGCCTATTGCGATTATTAGGGGAGAGAGCAACGAGAGAGAGAGAGAGAGAGAGACAGGAAGAGAGAGGAGGAGGAGTGTAGGGGGTGGGGGTGGGGGGTCAACACAGTGGAGGAGTGATTCCCTGTGTGCTGTCATAAGGGGGCAAAAAAAAAAAAAAAAAGAAAAAAAAAAGACGAAGCTCATTGTTCATAAAGTGTCCTGTCACTGTCATACTGGTGCAGTGGATGGTGAACCCATCTGGAAGAGTTTACCCAGCATTTTATTCTGGCATAAATATTTATGGTGTGTAAATTCACATCAAACATCATATGAAAGTAAGCAAAGCCGAACGAGAATAGGATCGTTTATGGAGATATATAAACAAATTAGTTATCTTTCCCTTTTTGGTGACGTTATCTGATTGTTGTTCCTATTGTTGGTTGTGAAGCCTTTGCAGTGACTGTTGACACTGGGTCAGAGTTTGAGCCCCTTTTGGTTCAACTTGTTTGGTTGTTTAACTTTTTGGTTTGTAACTAAATGAGTGGCATCACGTCAGGACTGCGTTATTTTTTCTCTTCTTGTTTTTTTTTTCATGAAAACTAAGACACAGCAGGGGCTTAATTAGAAATGCAGTGTAGCTGAACCATCAGTATACTGGAGCTGAGACTGACTGAGCATACTGGTGAAGTCTAGTTTACATCAGTAAGAGAGAAAACAAAAAAATGATTCCCACACAAACTCTCAGAAGCATTTAAGAGTAAATTATATTAGCAATCCTGAAAATATTTTGTGCCACAAATGAATATACAGTAAACCAAGTATGAAGCTGCAATTAAAGTTTCACTTCAGTTTCCACCCTGCTGAACAATTGTCAAATATTATTTATTATAATCCTAAAATATAGCACAGATTAGCCAACACAATGATTGTGTGACATTTAATTTTTAATATATTGTACATTTATAATTCAAAATACTATTAAAATAACATTGAAACCAAAAGATACTCCCCTCTCTCTTTCACATCCTCACACACACACACAACGACAAACCCCTCAAGAGATTTTGCGTATTTTCATTTGAAAAGTGTGTCTGCTGTCTGTGTGTGAGGGCACATGTGTGTAAAAGACAGTGAAGTGAAGGTGGCCTGTGTTTAGTGTCCAGACCTGGCAGATTGTGACCTTATCAATGTGAAACTCTTAAGATAAATTATTCATAGCACCTGTTTGATGTCTCTGGCCAAAGAATGACAAAGATGTAAGATTTAAGATGCACCTCAAAGCCATGAATATCAGTTCGTATGTTACCTGTATCTTCTTAGAGCAGAAAAAAAAGAGGGAGGGAGGCTGCTTTTTAAACAACAATGAACTATTTGTTTCCTTACAGGGGGCGCAGAAGAAAGAGACCAGAAAAAAAATCCAGTCATAGTAAGTGTTCATTTGCATCAGTAAAAACTCTGTAACTGTAACTCAATCTACCATTTTCAGTGTGCAAGGTGTAGTCGCTGTCAGCCATTCTCCTAATGTCATGTGACTCACAGGTGTCCACTGATTAAGTCGGTCAATGAAGTGGGCCACCCACATTGTCCCTTCCTGCTTTATCTTCATCTTCATTTGAAACTTGAGGCAGAGAGTTTGTCTGATTGATTCAGCTGAGCTAACCTCGCTCTTTGTTGCTGAGTTTGTGTTGTGTCTCCTCGCAGGCAGAGAGCGGCACGGCGGCCATGCAGGCGTTTGGAAACACGGCAGGACGTGTCGGTGTGGTGCAAGGACTGACACTGGGAGGAGATTGAATTTATGGCGAGTGCTGTTTGATTGTAGGACGATGACTGATTATAGCACAGGGACAGTGATACTACTACTTAGTATGATTGTGTGTGTGTGTGTACATGCTGAGATCACTTGGCATGAAATCCCTCAAGTGACAACTTACTGTACTTACTCATATATGTGGTAACTATAACATTAATTGTCACTCTCAGAAGAGAGTCTCTCTGAATTTCACTACACAGCTCATACATTGTTTTTACATCACTTACTTTTAACATTACTGGAGTGTTTAACAAGTGCTAACATTCATTTAAAACTACTCTACTCAGAAATGAATCCAAGCATCCTGTAGCTCACATTCTTTTTCAATGATTTGTTTTGGAAAAAGCCCATAATATGCTTTTTGGGAAAGTGGCAGCTGATCTTTTCATAGCTAGAGGTCAACATAACACTGTATTACTAAAACAAACAAGACAAGGATGGATATTAATGATGATATATACAGATGTACTGCACATGAGCTTGAAATATGTGTGAGAGAGTGCTGAAGGAGAGACACTCTCACAGACACTCTCATACATGATTGTGTGTTTACTTGTCTGTGTGTATTGGCCAAGTGAGTTTCCCCTCAGATGTTCCCTTTGACCTTTGACCCCAGAGTTGAGGTCAAGCCCTGACAAATGAGATGGCAGAGTTCTGGCCAGAACTGCAAACATTCCACAACAATCTTCTGTCCTCCTCCTCCCCTCCGCTCATATCCGTCACTCCTCACCCCCTCACTCCTCGCAGTACATCTCCTCCACAACTTAGAGGTTAGAGAAAGTTCTCATTACACACAAACATGTTTTATTGTGTTTGCTGTGGGAATCATATAGTACACGCCCTTCAAATTAAAAATTACAACACTGGTTAAATTCAATACCCCCCCCCCCAACATCTGCCTTGTTTACAGGGGGAAAGAAAACAAAAGATGATGATCTGAGAGAGGGGGCTGTGTAAAAGATTTGGATATTACAACCCTGCTCTTTGCAAGCACACGGTGTGTGTGGAAAGCTTGTCAGTGATGTCAAGGATGAGAAATGTTGCAGTGTGGTTTTTACACACGCTGCTGGCTCTAGCATTTCCGGCAACATTTCTCACTCTGCCTCCCTCACACCATCCGCTCTGCTGCAATATCCCCACATTTTTCCATCCTTTCACTTCTTCCCCCTTCCCCCTCTCCCTCCCTTTCCTCTCCACATGCCCCCTCTTCGCTCTCTGACCACTCTTGCTCCCCTTACCACCTCTCTCTGCTGCCCCACCCTGCCCAATCTCAACCTCCCCCTCCCTCCTCTCTCCTCCCAGCACTATTTTCTCTGATTTTCTAACATGCCGTTCCACAGAATGCTACCACCTGTGTATTTGGGGGGGTGGGTGGGTGAGGGGCTATTGGTATTCCTCTTTGGGAAGCTGGTTAAGGTAAGTGGCACCCCCTATTACAATGACATGGCAAATAATGGTTCTGGTTGTTGTGTTTCTGCATTAACTTTTTTTTTTCATGGAATGACCCTGACTTCCTAAGCATCACCACCCTCCATCAAAGCTCTCGCTACAAGTCACTGCTGTAAAAACACACACAGTCACCATTGATGAACGTCAGCAGAGCAGCCACAGTGCCACAAAGGAGCCTGGAGACCAACAAAGCTGGATGATACAGTAACACTGAGTTGATCTTGTTCTTGAACTTTCTTTCATAATGATGTAATATTACAAAAAGGCAATGCAACACAGCAAAGATCTTAATAAAAACACATCAATCTCAATACGCGCGTTTGTGTTTTTCTTTTTCTTCCTCACTCCCAGTTGAATTGTGATATCATTTGATGTCGACTGTTATGTGATTCATCGGAGGGTACAGCTGCTACACATGGATCTTGGCCTGGTCAGGACTGTTTCCTCACAGGGTAGCTGATCACATGACTCAACCACATGGATAGATTTGAGCTCTAATTGGCCGTGCACTGGCGCATCACGGTGCAGAATCTGGGTGCATGTATACAGCTCTCTCTGCTTTGAATGGTAAAATAGTGGGCTGTGCTTTAGTGTAGTTTTGCCTTCCCAGGCAAGAGGGCAGTGAGCTCCCTGTGCATCTGTGGGTGGGCACACCTGGACCTTAGGCTGTTGCTATGATGATCTACAATGCCAAAGAATAGCTTATGGCATTACTAAAACAATGCACATGGCTCAACAACGGAAGTGAAACAATGCAGTGCCACATGGCGAAGTTATGCAGCTGGCATTGTAAGAAAAGCTTTGAATTTCTGCAGAGCTCTAGCATCTTCTCTATTTCTCTCTCCTCTACCTCATGGTCTCTGTATCACCCTCGCTTCTTTCACATCCCACTTATGTCCACGCATTAATGATCAGTTTGCTGCCTGTATGTCCAGTGTAAATAAATGATAAAGCGCCCCTATTACTTTCTCCATCAGCCATCAGCTTGGTAGGGTTAAAGCAGGCAGCAAGCGACAGGCAGCAGGGAAAATATGTGTAGGCGTATGTGTAATCATGGCCATGTCCATGCTGCAGTTCAGCTGATTGTGTTTATGTCCCTTTCCTCCTCCTCCTGCTCTGGTATGTCCACAGGCAGCTCAAGGATGTAAAGGAAGGGCTCAGGGCTACTTGATTCCCTGCCACCACCCACCGTTACCCCAGTGTTACCGGAGCGTGGACGTCTGCCCCCGTCCCCCAGGGCCTCGGTCCCACTCAACCCCACCCCTTCTCAACCAACAGGCACCCAGCCCCCCGACTCCCAATCCCTCCACCTCCCTGCCTCGCTCCCTGATTCAGTGTGTAAAAGCGCCCCCTGAATGATGGATTACTGTGTCACCGCAGCCTGCGAAGGATTAATTTGTTTCATTGATTTCTCTTTAGGCAGAATGCCAGCGTCTGCCGCTTCCCACCTTTTCCCCAAGACTCGCAGCTGTAATAGACGGTAATGGCCTAAGACAAATCAACCCGTTTCTTGTAAAAATAGCACCAAACAACCCTCTCCACCCTCCAGCTTGCACTCTACTCACGAGCACATCGGGGGGTGGCGTAGTGGTGGTGGTGGTGGTGGTGGGGTATCAAGGGGTGTTCAATTCATCCTCATCCTCCATCTCTATCACCGTATCTGGCTATCCTTCCATACCACCGTCCCTCCTTATCCTGTGCTGAGCCAGAGGAGACCATCCAGTCACTCTAACAAAGCCATAAGTCTGCCGTACTTACAGCTCTCTCTCAGGCCTCACAATGGATGTGTAATGACAGCGCTGTCTGGAGGGGGCTGTGGGAGTTGGGCCATTCTCTCCAGTAATGGAAGCAGTTACTGCCATTCCCTACACACCTGCAGGAACAGCTAACTGTTAACCACCGTGATCTATGGCAAGGCCTTACTGCACTAGGCTAAGGTTGAAGGGTTGTACTGACATCGGTGAATTAGGGCATGTCTACACAATACATCTTTTTTTCTGTCTTTGGTTGGGTGCTTGATGTTATTCTACTGTACGTTAAGAGCTATGGAAAAGCATTGGAGTTATTTATAAACAAATCTGTACCAATGAATCAGTGTCGGTACTGCTCTCAGCACAGAAACCTGACAATCCAGCATTCCTGACATTCACTGATTTAACACAGACATAAGATGCTGCCACATCTTTACTACCCTGTCACTGCTTTGAACGATGGGAAACCCAAACTGCCTGTAACATTAAGCACACCACTACAGGCTGACTGTCCTCGAATGCTTTCCAATCCCACAGAGATTTATGAGCAGAACCAGATCCATTAATCCATTGTTGATTTGCTGTGGCTGCCCTGCAGGGTTTTTGGGATCAGATATCATACAGTGCTGAAACTCACCCAGTTGCGCAGTTGGGTAGACTGCAACACCCTGACCAGTGCTAAAAATGCTGCACCAAGCATTAGAAAATAAAATACAAGTCAATGTTTTTCAAATTCCTGCATGTCTACCACCAGTCGCATTTACATACTACCTGACAGATATATGAACTTCTAACAGTAAACAATGTCACTTGCATTAAAATAACAACATACAACAGAATGACAATCCATAGAGGGCTCAGGACAAGTGAATTAGAGCTGGTACACAATGTGATAATGACCTATGCTGCAGGGAAATCTCATCAGCTCCCTGCAATCAATTTAACAGTGTTTACAAAGCCATGGGCTGAGGTTTGTGCTTGGGGACAGTGGACTGGTCACCTGGTGTTCCTCTAGATCCCCCTGCTAAGCTGGCCTCTCCTGGGTAAACCTCCACAAAGCCCCCTCATGTCTAACACCACCAGGTCCTTCAAATACTTCTCTCAGACAGAGGATTAGGTAATCTCACCATGATACTGTCTTTTTCTCTATTTCTATCATTTTTTCTCTCTCTCTCGTTGTCATTCAGCCTCTCTCTCCTCTCTCTACCCCTCTATTCTCATACCTTACATCCTCCCTCCCTCTCTCTCTTTGGGTTCTTGAAGTGCTTGTTCTACTCAGGGCACATCTATCCTCAGGGGTCCTTACATTCTTAAGTGCCTCCAGAAAAGGTTAGTTGGCAGGTAATTGTCCAGCTGTGGTCAGGCTTATCTTAATTGTGGGTGCTTCAGTGCAAGCTACACTCTCTTTGATGAAGAGACTTATGTGGAATAAAGGGAGAAGATGGGAGGATGGGGAGAGAAAAGGATTTACCATTTTGAAGTGTATCTGATATTTTTCTTTGGTTGTTTGTACTTTACAGTTTACACAGAAAAACAATGTGTATTTTTTGCAATTTGTAATTGGAAAACCATCATTCCTCTATACATATGTAGTTTTTGGTCTCTTTATCATCCATTTTTCCAAAACATCTTTTCTATGCATCAGTGGAAATTTTCCATTATAAGGAACTCAATATGTGTTTTGCCTATTGATTCTACACATGCATCGTGGAAAAAGCAATGCTGACCCCACAGTGTTAAAATCCAAATGACTATGTCTTTAGCCATTCTAAATCTATACTTCTATTAGCCATCTGATCATATATATATATATCCACGTCGATAGGAGGCTTTAGGGGAGTTAGTGTTTGCATTGCCCCAGTCAAAGGTCATGACTGACCAATAAAATATTTCCAGAGCACCATCAATAACTCCGACATGCAGACTAATACAGTATGGAATTGTGGGTAAGAGGAGGAAGCCTGCTGTGCTTGCTTCGAGCAGAATGGATGAACAAGAGGCCAAAAGGTTACTGGACAGACTTCAGCCCCCTGCCCCTACACCCTCTCATATGTGCATTTGATAGCGACAGGGGCAATTATAAAGGTATACTTCAGACAGGTCAAATGGGAGAGGGCAAAGTGCAGAACCTTTAAAGCACTGGCTGGAGTCAAAGGTTAGGATGGACATAGGACATCATAGAGTGCCGCCGGGCTAGGGGTAATGGAATCAGAGCTATAAAGACATAGACTGATGAGAAGTGAAAAAAAGGAAATATCTTCTCTTCATTTATTGCATATTTTCATTGACATAGAAAATTACACCAACCACTCATGATCAGAATCTCAAACTATAGCATGAAATGCTCTATGACACTTTTTGTTTAGTGTGTTGGTGCGGCACGTTTGTATGTGTTCATATACTGTATGTTGTCTGTGGAACCAACAGGCTTCATGGCTATTAAATATGAAAAGCCCAAGGTCAGGGAAGGTCGTGGCATGCATTTAGCACCAGTGACCAATGCCAAATGTAAAGGTCAAAGTGGAATTGCCTGTGCTGGAGCCATACGACGTTTGCTCGTCCACATTTATGCATCCCATTGGCAGTGATTTATGGAGGGAGATAAGCGTACGGATGGGAAGAAAACACTCTCTTTCTCCTATCCCGTCAGACTCGGTAAATACACTACTCACTCATATCAATCACCATGTCACAGTGAATCGCGACTGTATGCTTCCTGCTCAGATTAAAAACTGCTTTTGTCTTGCTCTGCCTTCTCCCTCCGGCTCTGGGGAACACACTGGCCGTATTGTTGCTTTTTCACAGGCTTTATATTAGCATTTCAAACAGCTGTGGTACAAAAGTAGTTAGTATGTTGAAAGACAGCAGTATGCTTTAGTTATGTACCATCTTCCATGAATAGATTCCATACTGTATCAGTCATGCAGTATAGAAGTAATCTCCTCAATTGATCACGAAAATATTGAGGAAAGAAAGTAAAAATTCAGTAATGCTACAAACTGCTTTTTAAAATATAGTATTTCTCACTCCTATTTATTTGCTAGTCATTGTTATTTTATTCGTTTTCAATGGCCTTTCATATATTTAGTTTTCATAAGAAATAAAAGAAAATGAAAAGCCCTGTGCTATTACTTTCGTCAGGATTCCAGGGCATTTAAAAGGGTTCAGGTTTGAGCTGGTTTTATGCTTATAAAACAAATCACGGGTGATTAAGATCAATTTCCCCTCCTCTGTCCTCTGCAGGATGACATTCCTGTGCTGCAGCCAGACAGGCTGTTCAGCATTTTGCAGGAGCTGCCGCTCTGGGGGGGCCTTGACTGGGCCAGCGATTAACTCTATATCCCGGCTTTTAGAGTTTTGTAGGCCTCTTGAACATGAATATGTTCCCCATGTCCCTTTGGCTCCTTAAATGTGAAAACCAGCCCGTCACTGGTGCACCACAGGCTTTTCGAACTACCCCCAAGTGGTTCAGAATCCAGCCAGAGAAGTCCAAAAAGAAAACATGCTTTTGAACTGCCGGCCAAAGCGGAAACATGGTCTAGTAAGCTGCTTTTTAACCTGAACCATAAAGGCCTATTTTCCTTCCCTCCAATAGTAATAAATTTGCTCTTTTCCTTTATTACACATATTATGTTTTTCCATTGTAAGATCAAAGGGTGATAATGCGCGACACCATAGGCACCAGTGTATATTACCTGACACTTTCTGTTTAGTTCTCCATTACTCTGTATTTCAACTTGCTTGCAACTTCAGTATGACAAAAACCTCTTTAACACCAGAAAAACTGCGGTAGCCAAAGTATAGAATGTTTCTCCTTGGGAAATCATATCAATTTCATTGCGTTGACCGTAGAGGTCAGCTTTGAGGATCACATTCTTACTATTTTAATACCAGCAATGACATTTCCCTGTATACCAGCTGTTACACCATCTATCCTTCCCTCCCTGTGAGAACAACAGTTCTAAAGGCCGTTTATATACAAGTTCTGCACGATCTGTCACATTCATCTCTATTTCCCATTCACCACAGGGCATTTGAACCACATCAGAATCTATTATCACCATGCAGATTCAGCCCCTGCTGACAATACAAATCATGATAAGATGGAGCAGTGACTCCATAAACACCCTCGCTTATATATCACATCATATGAGGCGGGCTGGATAGCAGATCTCACTTGTCGTCCCTATGTGGTCGTCTATTTGTATGGATGGACTAAAGATATGGATATCATTACATCTCTGTCTTTAACCTGTGTCTATTGCTGCCCCATTCAAGCAACAGATATAAATAGTCAAGTGTGTGTGTGTGTGTTTATCTGTGGGAGCATCCATCACTCAGCAGTAGGAGTTCCAACTCAGCTGCTTGTGAGAAGAGATTTATGTTGTAATGCATCAAATCAACAGACCTTTACAGTAAAATATGATTTTATCAATAGGCCTAATCAATAGTGCATGCAAGATGCTGTGTAATTATTACAGAGGTCCGTATCAATAAAACTGTCACGCATGACCTCTTGCCAAAGGCTATGGAGCTGGGAGTCACAGACAGTCGAAGAGAGGCTTGCGTAGTGGCCCTGACATCTTTGATTACCTGTACATAAGGTCATATCTTTGAAGTACTATAACTTATCAGGACACGCTTGGCTGAGATGAGATTCAGGAAAGGAAAGTTTTAACAGCAGTGAGAAAATATTGCACAGAAATATGTTTAAACCGGTATATATGTGATGCATTTTACTGACCAATTCTAAGCATTTCAGGTCTGTGTAAAATTCAGGTCTGTGTAAAAACAATCATCATCAGTCGAATTGTGTTTCCTTGCACCTCTGCAGACGTTAGAGATTATAAATGATCGAGACGCGGATGGCTGTCTTTACTGGAGTGAGGATCATTTGTTCTGAAGCAAGGCAATCCAAGAATGGAAGAAAGACTGTCAAAAAGAGCTTTGTATTACACTTTAGTGGGAACACTCTGCATTTACACACACACACACACACAGTCACATACGCACACATACAGTACACCAGAGAGGGAGCGTGAGGCAGGGACCAATGAGGCAGTTTATATCGGGATTTTGTTTCACAGCCACGGCCTCCTGGGAGAGAGGGGTCTGCCAATAACACTTAAGAGACAGAGCAGGAAAAGTAAGTGCTTTTATTACAGCTCATCACTCATGTAATTTCTGGCAGCATTTGTGATTACAGATCAAGTGATTGACTAACTACACATTCGGCGGCTGAGTTATGAACCGGGTGCCTACCATTCCAGCCCTGGCAGATTCTCTGTGTCAGCTGTAACTCATCCTCTCCCAGGGTGCTAAATCAAAGAGAACACTGCAGCCGGAAGAGTTAAATAATAACTTGAGCTTTATTGTAAATCTGTCAGAAATTAAACCTGCACGAACGTCGTCTTGGCCCTGATGTTGTACTGCATGGGGTGAAGAGGCTGGATGGAGGGGATCAATAGAGGCCCCAATGGAGGTATTGACGGATGACAGGTGAAGTGCATGTGTATGTGTGTGTGTGCGCGTCTGTGTACAGGTGTGTGTGTATAAGGGGTGGGATTGAATTACCCTGGGGTTAGGTAGAGAGCATGGCTCAGGGTGTTTAATCGACAGGTCTCACCTTGAATCGATTGGCAGGAGTCTCACAGGGCACGGACGTGATACACACAACCAACACTTACTTACATACACCAAAACAAACCACAGGGAGTGTAAGAGACAATGGGGTGGGATGAGGGCGAATGTCTCAATGCCATCATGAGTGCATGCCTGCATGTAGTCAGTTTGTTACTCAATAAAAGCAAATCTAAGACTAAGTCAGGAAAGCACTTTTATTATCTTACTCATTTCTATCCTGGAAAAGCAATTCAATAGCTTTTTAAATATCTTTCCTTATGTTCACAAAATTACCATTTTTACCCTTAAAAACTTGGATCACTTGTGAAAGGTCAAGGTAATAAATAGCTTTAATGTCTGAGTATCTTCTTTGTCCAACTGAAATGACGACTCCTCTGATGAAAGCAAAACAGGAAAAGAACATATTTCAATATTTCCACATAAATAATAACTAACAGGTGGTACAATAATTGAAAACTTGATACCATAATGATTCAGCACTTAAAATGATAAAACATGAATTATTACAACATTACTAGTGATACAATATTAAAAAATACAATATTACTATTATTTGAATTATTACTTAATATTTAGTACAGTAAATTTTGAATTTGATACCGGAAAAAGTAAAAGCATTCCTGTAAACACTGCTGAGTGATGGGTCTAACTCAACACTGCCAACATGCTATACACTGCCAGCTTATTTGACAATGGGCCATTTTTGTCAAATGCAGATAATGAAAAAAACCAGATGCATCACTCATAATGAAATCCTGATGAGAGGAATTACCATGTGGTTGTGATCTGCACTGTGGCAAAGAACCAGTTTGCATAAAGTACAAGGCTAATGAAGGGCCTCACTCTATGAAAAAAAAAAGAGCAAAGCAGTCTTAAAGGAAGCCCTCTTTCCTGTAATGATCCTATTTTACTTCGATAAATCTCATCATATAGTATTATCTCTGCAACAAATCAATCTCCTCACACTCATAGTAGCATGCACATGTGACTCATACTGCAGAGACGGGCAGCCCTGAAAACACCCCACTGTGAAATGTCTTACAAGAGGCCAAGATCTGAGAGGGCGTCATGTCTTTAATAAACAACATACTGTAAGTATTAAAATGAATACAGTTCTGCAGTTCAGTGTGGTAGTACGTGGGGTAAAAAAACTCAGCCCTCTCAAGTTCTGTTGAAATGTGGTGATTCAAGCACTCAGCAGCTCCTACACACAGCTGACTGTACGTCTAAAGTCTAATGCTTTCAGATGAGGTCAGGGTTCATGGGTGTCGTTGACTGAGATGGTTTGTAAGAGCAGCATATTTGCCAAATCACAGTGTGGGGCAAAGTGAAGCCCATTAATGCTGATCTGTAGTCTGTTTTAGAGAGAAAAGTAGGGGGCTGTTTGCCAGTAACCTTGGAGCCCGAAGTATTAGGCTTTGAATGTGGTTTCCAGAAATGCATTATCAAGTATAATATTATGTCTCCAGACATTTTTGAGGAATACTGGATAAAAATGCTTGACACTAGTGACTTTTTGGATGAGCTGTGGATCCTTTAGGGGTATTTTATGGATGGTTGTAGTTTAAACATCTTGATTTCAAATAGTACACAAAACTTGACAGAAACTGGTATATAACACATGTTTTAAATGTTAAAACATGAAATAATTTTTCCAGGTCCATTGATGGACGGAACTGAATCTGTGGACACTTACAGATTCTTCCAAGACGTGGCAGAAGAAGAAACCACTCTTCTGTTTGAGGGACAGTGCCTAAACGCTTCAGAAGAGGACAGAGTCGGAGAAAAAGAGGTTTCAACTCGCAGTCCTGGAAGGAGGAGAGAGGAGGACATCTGAACTTTTTTTTCAGGGCTCAGATGGAGAGGAGAACTGTAAATCGGAGACTCAAGGCCAGCGTTTAGTCTCATGTTTGAATGGGCCATGGTCTGAGCCCCAGGACCTGTACATCTCCCAGGAGGTCTGGGTTTGGCTCTGAGCATGGGACTCTGCAAAATACTGCTATCACTCCCAGATTTTTGGACCAACTCAGACAGACTTGTAGCTCTATCCTGAAGAGACAAAGACACATGCAAAATAAAAAAATAAAAAAACAAATCAATGTGAAAACAGCCTACTGTGGTCTGAGAATTTGCTTTACAGTTTTTGGATTTTGGAGGGAAAATACTAGATGCAATACTATATTACAAACACTAAAACATTCACAGATGGAAGCATAAATAGAAAGAGAAACCTCTTCAACTGCTTTTAGTGTGATCAGTATCCTGGTAATAAGGCTTTTTCATGTCACTGTTAGCTGCTTGTGAAGTACTATTCTTGCAGCAGTATACTAAAGTCATACCTCAAGCCTGCCAACCAGTTAATGTATACTTGCTTCTTTAATCACAGCCAAAGTGATTGAATACTGCCTCCAGATGCACAAAATCACTTTAACATTGAAAGGAAGTATAACAAATGAGGAGTGTAATGCTAGCAGTCTAAGATGTTTCCCGTTACTCTTCACTATCATCTAAAAGCAAAATGTTCTTTAAAAGCAAATAAATAAGAACTCAACTCAACTAAATCAGGCAGAAGAGATTTTAAAAAGAGGAGACTTAAAAATAAAACTGACCAAACCTGGACGGTTTTATGCTCCCTTCTCATAGAAAACACAGTGGTGAATTTGTTCTTTGTGATGTTGACATGAACACTCACCTGACTAGCCTCAGTTAAAACTCTGCCATGAGTCTGTTGTCCCGTCAGCAGCCTGGGCAAGGTGCTGGCAGCGGGCCTGAACTGCCTTCCCTCTGACTTGGGTAAAAGATGCAAAGTGGTGAAGACTACCTCTTTGCTTCCTCTCCTTCTGCACTGTTCCTTCAGCTCCCACGGCCCCACTGTCCTGCCACCCTCCCTCTCATCCCCTTGGTTAGATTTGATTGATGAGCGCCCATTTCCTGTCCTGTCCATTCCCGTTGTAGACCTGGCCACGGCAAATGCTGAATCGTGTAATGTTTCATCTCCCTTTCGTTTTCCTCTTTCTTTGTGTAATTCTTCTTCATCTGCACTCCCTCTTTCTTCATGTTTCTCCTCCTCTGGTTTCCCAAGACCTTGAAGCAGCATGTGTTGAACCTGTCTGGAGTCCTGTTGACGGTACAGTAATTCAAAAGGCAAACAGAAGACATTTCAATGTATGTTGCTACATCAAAAGACATCAGAAGAATTATAAATTCTAAACTGAATTGATTCATTTAAAATAAGAATCAGACATCCGTTGCTTTGTTGGTGAACCTCTACTTTGCCAACAAAGCTAAACTTAAATTGATGCAGCATTCATGCTCACTGTCAAGTCAAGTCAATTTTCAAAACAGAAGTTATCTCAGGGCATTTTTCACATGGAGCAGGTCTAGACTGGACTCTTTAATTTACAGAGACCCAACATTCCCCCATAAGCAAGCACTTGGTGAGGAAAAACTCCTCTTTAACGGGAAGAAATCTTGAGCAGAACCAGGCTCTAGATGGGCGGCCATCTGGGTTGAGAGAGAAAAGGGAGGGGGAGAGGGGAGAGAGAGACACAGAGAACCACAGCAACAACAATAATAACAGCAATAATAATAACAATAATAATGATAATAATAATAGAAATATAACTAATAATAATAGCGGTAGCAGTGGGCAAAAATGAATAGTAGCAGCAATTGTGGGCGTCAAGCTGGACCACGGGGACAGCAGTCTGTCCGCAGCTGAAGGTCACTAAGCACAAAACTATGGGGAAGATGTCAAGTTAGTAACATGCATTAATGGTACAGATGGAGAGGGGGAGGAGGAGAGAGGAGCTCAGTGCATCATGGGAAGTCCCCCAGCCGTCTAGGCCTATAGCAGCATAACTAGGAGCTGGTCCAAGGCAAACCTGGGGTGGCCCTTACTATAAGCTTTATCAAAAAGGAAAGTTTTAAGCCTACTCTTAAACGTCGAGAGGGTGTCTGCCTCCTGGACCGAAACTGGAAGATGGTTCCACAGGAGAGGAGCCTGATACCTGAAAGCTCTGCCTCTGATTCTACTTTTGGAGACTCTAGGAACCACAAGTAAGCTGAGCTGAGATGAGCTCTTTAAGATATGATGGTGTCTGACCATTAAGGGCTTTGTAGGTGAGGAGAAGGATTTTAAATTCAATTCTGGATTTTACAGGGAGACAATGCAAAGAAGCTGAAATGGGAGAAATATGATCTCTTTTTCTAGTTTTTGTCAGTGCATGTGCAGCTGCATTCTGGACCAGCTGGAGAGTTTTTAGGGACTTGTTGGGGCAGCCTGATAATAAGGGAGTACAATAATTCACCGTAGAGGTAACAAAACAGTTGACTAGTCTTTCTTCATCTTTTTGAGACAGGATGTGCCTGATTTTTGCAATACTACGTAAGTGAAAAAAGGCAGTCCTTGAAATATGTTTTATGTGGGAGTTGAAGGACATAGATAATGTGTTTCTAAGGTGTTTAGGGCCAAGCACAATAACTTCAGTTTTGTCTGAGTTTAGTTGCAGAAAATTGCAGGTGATCCGGGTCTTTATGACCTTGAGGCATGCTTGGAGTTTAGTTAACTGATTGGTTTCATCTGGCTTCATTGATAAATATAAATGGGTATCATCTGCATAACAATGACAATTTATGGAGTGTTTCCTAATAATATTACTTAAGGGAAGCATATGTAAGGTGAATAGTATTGGTCCAAGCACAGAACCTTATGGCTGTGACTTTGTAATTGTGTTACTGTGTAATTCTGAGGAGACTGTGACTTATTCAATGACACATGCATTACTGTAGCATTACAGTAATTTGATAAGTTTTTTCAGTAATCAGTAGTGTAAGAGATTAAAAATAGAAATAATCCCAGTATTGCTTCATTACTTCAGCAACTTGAGAGTTGGTTTGTTTGCTGTCTTTTGATTTGGTTTGATGGAGGACTGACATGAGTTTCCTCTCTGCGTAGTCATTGGATAGACTGGACCAGTAAACCTCCTAAATGTGCTTCTCCCGGTAACTCCAAAATTGTCTTATGTACTGTACATATTGTATTTTTTTGGCTAGTTTGTTAACGTTAGTCAGTAGTAAGCTTACATTCAGGAATCAGTTGGGTTTTGTTCAGAGTGGGATGGTATGTGAACCCTACGTCTTTACTTTACTAGGATGTGAGAACTGTGCATTTCATCAAGGCTAAGTTAGCTGTTGATGGTAAATTGCTTGATTGACAGTAAATTGCTCCAAACTGTAGGGTGAATGCTTTCTAAACCACAATGTTTTGTTTTCTATTCCCACATACAAATACAGAAAATACAATGTGTGGATGTGGAGGCTTTGGAGTTGTTTAAAAGCACCTTTGATGGCGCTGTGCTGAGTAATGAAAGTAAAACTAGGTGTATATGTGAATGCACGTGCATGTACTAGTGTATCTGTGGAGGTGAGAGAATTGCCCTGTTAAAGTTGCCTTCATCAGCGCACAGTATAATTCTAATTGGCTTTATTAGGGGGCTTAAATCTAATACCAGCTCTGCGCGCTGCCTTAGGCTGTGTGTGTGTGTGTGTGTGTGTGTGTGTGTGTGTGCACTTCTGTTTGATGTTTACGACTCACCAGATCTTTCATAGCATGTTGAATGGACAATGTCTATGTCACAGACCTGAGTAGATGGACTGACACATCAGCACCATCACAGTTATTACATTCCCTCCTCTATGTCAGCTTGGTGTAGCGCGTTCCTCCAGTCTGAGAGCAGAGCCCCAGTGGATGGGAAAATACAACGTTTAGAGGTTCAAGTCCCATGAAGCAGAAGCACTGTAGCACTAGATGTAATGATACAGACTTAAGGCAAGAGAAAAATTGTATGAAACTGCACCACAACATTTGACCCCATTTAAAAACTTGATACCAATTAGAGGGTTCTGGGTGTAAATAATTTAAGAGATCTCTCTCACTGAACACACAAATAATTTTACAGGCATGCACACATATATGCATGACTGTGCATGTGCACCGACACAATCTCACACATTAACCTATGAACATACTCACACACCCGTGCACACACACACAGATTCCACCATGCTCTGGAAACAGACTTCTTAATGAAGCCTTCCCCAAGTGAAAGTAGAGCAGAAATACATACTGGCCCATTTCTGCCTTCAGTTCACCCTCCTCTCCTCGCTCTCTCTCTCCTTCACCTTCTCCTCATCATTTGTTTTATTCATGTTTCGTTGTCTTTCTCTTTTGTCTCAATAAGTTAAATCACAACCCCTAATTTATGGCTACAGGCAAAGACACTTCTACAAACAAACTGGCTGATGAGAGGGGATGACTGAAAACATATGCACCAAGCGGTGTGTGTAAATCTTAAAATGTCTGTTACTGTCTTTTTATCTGTGGTTATTTACATAAGAAATGACAACGTGTGTAAAAGAATGGCTGTGATGCAAAATGAAAAAGGCTGCGCTCTGGAGGAGTGGAGAAGCGAGAGAGGGGAGCGAGGGGGGGGGAGGCGGGTAAATCCAGTGACACTGAGTGGGGAGCACTCAGGTGTGGTGAGAGGATTATACAAAACCCTGAGTATGAATGACAGTAAACACCTGAATGACAGAGAGACGAGGAGGGGCGGGAGCTTGTGTGTGTGTGTGTGTGTGGCTCTGGGTGACAGTTTAGTGGTCCTCACTGATGTTCTGAGAGGTGAGTGAATATATTCACCACTTTTATATTTTGAGGGCTGTGCTGTTTACTCCAGTGCAAAATGTTATGTTTTATATTCATTACTGATATGTTCAATTACAGTTTGTATAAAGAAACAATGAATGAAAAGAGGATTTGAGAAGCAAACAATGGATAAATGTGAATGAGGATGTCAACAAGGCAGGCAGGGAGTATGGAAGAGGAAGATGCAAGAGTTAGGGAGCTGTTGAGTTAGCGGGCCAGTTACAGATTGAGCTATACAGTATGCAAGTAAGTCAATAAAGGGGCTATAGAGCAAGAAAGAGGAGGTATGTTTATCTTACTTTCACTGTGTTTTCTTTCTCCGTGTGCTCTGTCGGTAGGGGATTGCTGACAAGGTCTCTGAAGCGAGCTTCAGTTTCTGGGTGAGCACATTCTCTGTTCTTCTCTCTGCTCCCTGAAACACAAATACTTCTCAGCACTTCCAATCAACACTTTAATGGCCCCTTTGTCTTCTTTAATCTGCTATTTTTGCTTGTGGTTCTTTATTTCATGACCTTTTTTAGTAGCTATATCACAACTTACAGAACATTAAGAGACAGTGTGTCAATTTCTACGGCTGCACTACTGAGTAAATTGGACGCACGACAAACTATCTTATGCCACATTGACTATACGGTCCTGCTATTTTTTTGTTAACTTGCATGGTTAAGTTGGGTAAATAACTACTTTTAGCAAGAGTGCCAATACATTCATCCCCTCTTATGGGATGCTCAAATGTGTTTTTAACCTTTGGCTTAGGGTTAAATTCAGAAGAGAGCAATGCATATCTATTCCTAGATCTGCTCTTAGTGAAATCCCTCACCTCTAGAGCTATATCACTGTACAGCACTGACTCTACATGAAGCGTGACCCCGTTTCCCCCACGGCGACCCCCTCCTTCCCTTCACAGCCTTGGAAGATAGAGGAGCACAGGGGAAAGGCATGCCAAGGCAGTAGACACTTTTAAGCAAAGATTAAAGGTTTTTCTTTTTAATCAGTCATTTGGCAGCGATGTTAGCATTTCACCCTGGTGAGGCTAAGGATCAATTTTTAATGCTGCTGTGCAGAGAGCAGACAGGGTGATTGGCAAGAGAGAAGCTATTTACAAAGGATCTATTTACAAATGTTCCATAGAAATATGCAGAGGGCACAATTGACATCTCTTACAGAATTTTAAATAAGCTCTCTCCCTGTATTCACATCGTCATGAGGCACGACCTCTGTGAGCCCCTGATGATCACCGTGTCATGTGCGTATGACTGTGTGTGTGTGTGTTCACTCATATGTGTCTTACATGTAAGAATAATAAAGGAATCTACACCTCTCCCTTGTGTTGCATTGTGTTATATTTCTCCGTGTTGTGCTGCCAGGGGTTGGGTAACTAGGTCAATCAACCCTGGTGTAAACACATCACAAGAATCCACCAAGAACATGCTAATGACAATGACTCTTTTTGAATTTATATACCTCTACATTTCCCAGTCTTCTATGGCACAATAAAGCTTTATTGTGAGATATTGAGAGATCACTGTGAGCGATGATTCACTCATGTTATGTATATCTCAGGTACTGTATGTCTTCCTCGGTAACACAAACAGAAGAATCTAATGAATTATGACAGACAACACCTTGACCAAGTAATACAAAGTTTGTTTGATGTTTTAAATTACAGTAAATTGACTCTTTTATTTTTCCTTGAACAGGACAAGGCAAGAATTCACTTGAACTGGAATGGTAATGTGTGTGTTGAAAGGTGGTGTTCTTTGAGAGGTGTTGGAGACAGACTGGACACAAAGCTACACAAAAGAGGGCAGATAACCTTCAGCCCCACACAAGTTCATGTTTGGATGAACAGAGCTCGTTCCCACCATGCTTCAGCCCACAAATCCAACCATGAATCAATCAATCCATCCATCCACCATCCAACCATCCATTCATCTGTTATCCAACCATCCATTCATTCATACAGTCAACCAGGCTTCAAGCCAGCCGACCCACACACCATTGATCCAATGATTGACCCTGCAATGGGTGGATCAATACTCTCTTAAATGGCATCATTGTAAGTGCTTATAGGCACAATGGCCAGGTGTTGTTTGTGCAGTTCATTTCCAAGGTAGCAAAGCTGTGCAGGGCTCTAACCCGAGTCAACTCTCCTTTCTCCTCCACTTACATGTCCACAGCAAAGGGAAAAGTGGGAGGACTGGAAAAGGTATTGAGTACCGAGTTTCCTTTACACATGTGGTTGAGGGGCTGGTCCATGCAACACTACTTGTAATGACTATTTGATGCTTGAAAATGCCTGTGGATACAGCAGATTTACACATAACTGTACTGCTACACAGCCAAGCAGACAGTCAGGAGTGACAGCATACATTCAAAGCTTTATACATGTGTGATGGTGCAAATTAACATGATAAGATGTGAACTTGGTGTAAAGTTAAACTTCATGAGAACCAACTGAACAATGCCACACAAAACACATTTCATCCCCACTTTCCTTGCAGATCACTAATATTACTCCATGTAAGTAATTTAGCATTTTATAGTAATAATTACTGTAAATCATTGGAATAAATGTGTTATTTAAACAGCATTAACCTGGAGGAGCAGTAGTACTCAGTAGACTCATGTTCACTACAACATCGTGAAGCCTATTGTGGCTTAGTGTGCATACAGAAACCCTGTTGGGTTAGAGCTGGGGCCAGGTCTTGGCATTAAATGACTGGGACTCTGACAAGTCTAGGAGTTCTGTCACTGTGGTTCACAGGTCTTGTTAGCCAAGGTGTCGGCAGGGGTGGAAATGACTTGTGTGTGAGTGTGTCTGTGTGTGTGTGTGTGTGTGTGTGTGTGTGTGTGTGTGTGAGGTGAACATTAGACAGCACTCCTACGTCCACCTCCTCACCTGACACCAGCAATAAAACTAAACAGGCCAAGGTGCTATGCTGTGTGTGTGGACGTGCACACAGAAAAAGGAGCATGTGTGCTACAGG